>NW_027526407.1:104242078-104589578 GCF_048455015.1 Haemaphysalis longicornis | reverse complement strand
ACTGCCAGAACAGAGGCCCTCGCTATGCATGTAGCGAATCAGAATAGGAAATGAGGGGCTCGTTGAAAATAACACAGAAATAAGGGTTGGCAATCGAGAAAACCTCGGAAAGCAAAGGGGAGGATGTGGTAGATCATTGAAACAGATTAAGAATTTGGAAAGAAAGAAAGAAAGTGAAGAAAAAATGCCCGCCAGGTGGGATCCGAACCCACGACCTCCAGAATACCGGTCTGGTGCGATAACCACTACGCTACCGGCGGGGCGATTTTCCCATTCACTTTCTGGGGTATTTATGTTAGGTAGATTTGTTTCCTGTGCTTGGGGGTGGTAGCCAGCGCCATTCGGACTAATCGGGGTGAAGGGGACCTTCTTTTTAACCCCCGGGTCGTGACTCGAGTGTCTACGACATGTCCAGAGTGGTCGACAAGCTTTGAACCCTCTTAAGCTCCCTTTGGCAACAAGACTGCCAGAACAGAGGCCCTCGCTATGCATGTAGCGAATCAGAATAGGAAATGAGGGGCTCGTTGAAAATAACACAGAAATAAGGGTTGGCAGTCGAGAAAACCTCGGAAAGCAAAGGGGAGGATGTGGTAGATCATTGAAACAGATTAAGAATTTGGAAAGAAAGAAAGAAAGTGAAGAAAAAATGCCCGCCAGGTGGGATCCGAACCCACGACCTCCAGAATACCGGTCTGGTGCGATAACCACTACGCTACTGGCGGGGCGATTTTCCCATTCACTTTCTGGGGTATTTATGTTAGGTAGATTTGTTTCCTGTGCTTGGGGGTGGTAGCCAGCGCCATTCGGACTAATCGGGGTGAAGGGGACCTTCTTTTTAACCCCCGGGTCGTGACTCGAGTGTCTACGACATGTCCAGAGTGGTCGACCAGCTTTGAACCCTCTTAAGCTCCCTTTGGCAACAAGACTGCCAGAACAGAGGCCCTCGCTATGCATGTAGCGAATCAGAATAGGAAATGAGGGGCTCGTTGAAAATAACACAGAAATAAGGGTTGGCAGTCGAGAAAACCTCGGAAAGCAAAGGGGAGGATGTGGTAGATCATTGAAACAGATTAAGAATTTGGAAAGAAAGAAAGAAAGTGAAGAAAAAATGCCCGCCAGGTGGGATCCGAACCCACGACCTCCAGAATACCGGTCTGGTGCGATAACCACTACGCTACCGGCGGGGCGATTTTCCCATTCACTTTCTGGGGTATTTATGTTAGGTAGATTTGTTTCCTGTGCTTGGGGGTGGTAGCCAGCGCCATTCGGACTAATCGGGGTGAAGGGGACCTTCTTTTTAACCCCCGGGTCGTGACTCGAGTGTCTACGACATGTCCAGAGTGGTCGACCAGCTTTGAACCCTCTTAAGCTCCCTTTGGCAACAAGACTGCCAGAACAGAGGCCCTCGCTATGCATGTAGCGAATCAGAATAGGAAATGAGGGGCTCGTTGAAAATAACACAGAAATAAGGGTTGGCAGTCGAGAAAACCTCGGAAAGCAAAGGGGAGGATGTGGTAGATCATTGAAACAGATTAAGAATTTGGAAAGAAAGAAAGAAAGTGAAGAAAAAATGCCCGCCAGGTGGGATCCGAACCCACGACCTCCAGAATACCGGTCTGGTGCGATAACCACTACGCTACCGGCGGGGCGATTTTCCCATTCACTTTCTGGGGTATTTATGTTAGGTAGATTTGTTTCCTGTGCTTGGGGGTGGTAGCCAGCGCCATTCGGACTAATCGGGGTGAAGGGGACCTTCTTTTTAACCCCCGGGTCGTGACTCGAGTGTCTACGACATGTCCAGAGTGGTCGACCAGCTTTGAACCCTCTTAAGCTCCCTTTGGCAACAAGACTGCCAGAACAGAGGCCCTCGCTATGCATGTAGCGAATCAGAATAGGAAATGAGGGGCTCGTTGAAAATAACACAGAAATAAGGGTTGGCAGTCGAGAAAACCTCGGAAAGCAAAGGGGAGGATGTGGTAGATCATTGAAACAGATTAAGAATTTGGAAAGAAAGAAAGAAAGTGAAGAAAAAATGCCCGCCAGGTGGGATCCGAACCCACGACCTCCAGAATACCGGTCTGGTGCGATAACCACTACGCTACCGGCGGGGCGATTTTCCCATTCACTTTCTGGGGTATTTATGTTAGGTAGATTTGTTTCCTGTGCTTGGGGGTGGTAGCCAGCGCCATTCGGACCACCCCCAAGCACAGGAAACAAATCTACCTAACATAAATACCCCAGAAAGTGAATGGGAAAATCGCCCCGCCGGTAGCGTAGTGGTTATCGCACCAGACCGGTATTCTGGAGGTCGTGGGTTCGGATCCCACCTGGCGGGCATTTTTTCTTCACTTTCTTTCTTTCGTTCCAAATTCTTAATCTGTTTCAATGATCTACCACATCCTCCCCTTTGCTTTCCGAGGTTTTCTAGACTGCCAACCCTTATTTCTGTGTTATATATATATATATATATATATAGTACAAAATGGGTATAGCTTATAACAAAACTGTTTATTGGTCGACATTTCGATCGGATGCCGATGTTTCTCAAGACAACATTTCGTATTTCTGTGACCGTATTTATAAGCTCGTCGTCCAACGACGCCGAAAAAAGAGAGAGGGGGGATTTGGGGAGAAAAGTAGCAACAAACGCACACTCCCGGCGAGGTGAGGTGAAGGTTTGCAAAAAAGAGAGAGAGAGAGAAGAGAAAAAAAAGAAAAAAAGAGCAAACGAAAGAAAACACAAAACCAAAACAAACCTAAACATGCAGAAAAGAGAGAGGAGTACACAACTCTTTCAAAACGCTGTCCTCCATCGTTCGTCAGCTTGTAGAAAGAGTGACAGGTAGCGCCCACTTCAGAGGGGGCCGCTCTGCTGAAGAAGCGAAAGCGCAAAGCAGTAACAGGGACGCTCTCAGAATTCCAATGGTCACTGACATTACGGGAAGAGTTGACAGGAAGCGGTCGCAGCCCCACACATGTTTCAGTGACACCAACGCTACAAACAGATAGGACAGCTCGTTAAGAGTGTAGGTACGATCTCCGCACTGTGGCTCAAATCATGCACGATTCCGCCTACCGGCAGGACGGGCGAGCGCCATTCATCATTCTTAGCTCTATTCTTCTGCCCTGTCCGGGCAGCCGACAGGGTCGTCCCCGACCATGAACCAGGAAAAAGGAGCTTAACTAATCCTCTAACCGCACGCGGGAGTCGCGCGGGTCCTTTGTTGGAGTAAACGGCGGCGGGCGCCTCGACGTTGTTTGTGGCATATGCCGCCTGTGCGGAAACCCCAGGAAGGGAATAAATAAAATAAGAATAGCTTGATTACTTGTTTAAACAACACAGAGACTTACAATTTAGATAGGGGATTATTCTGCAGCCAGATTATCAACAGCATGTATAGACGACATAATGCCCGGGCTAACATTCATTCCTGCTTTTACCGTATTGAATTTGTAAATAATGTAAGGTGCACGTTGTTCGCGTTTTCTTGTAGTGGAAAATCCACTCTGTAAAAGTGTGACCCTGATGGAGTCGAACGGGTGGTTTTCGGAGTTCATATGTCGTGATAATGGTAGATCCGGGAGTGAACGAACATGTGCGCGATGGTTGTTGAAGCGCATGCGGAATGCCGTGTCCGTCTGGCCAATGTATTGGATGCCACAAACACCGCACTCCAGAAGGTACACCACATTAGAAGAGTCGCAGTCGAGTGTCGCGTGAATTAGATGCTTGAAATGGGAGTTGGTGCTTTCTGCCACCGTGGTTGTCTGCATGTGTTTACATACGCGGCACCGTGCCTTTCCGCATGGTCGA
This sequence comes from Haemaphysalis longicornis, assembly GCF_048455015.1. Taxonomy (NCBI): domain Eukaryota; kingdom Metazoa; phylum Arthropoda; class Arachnida; order Ixodida; family Ixodidae; genus Haemaphysalis; species Haemaphysalis longicornis. Next base: position 104,585,764 of record NW_027526407.1, on the reverse strand, counting down.
CACCCACCCTTGGGTGCCCTCTCAGTTTTGGCGTGTACAAGGTAATCTTTAATATTTTTGGGGCGCCTGTATACGACCCGAGGAGGGGTGGGGAAGATTTTTGAAAGCCGTTCACTCTGTTGTAGCATGTTCAAGTGCTTTTTCAAGATTTTGTTTATGTTTGGGGAATTGCCCCCGAACGTGAAAACTAGGTTGCCTCTCCCTTTCTGGTTTAGTTCTTTTTCATGGTGCAGCAACTCTTGGCGATCAAGGTTGACCGCTTTGCAAATAGCGTCGTTGACTATGGGTCGTGGGTATTGTTGCTTCGCGAGTACATTACGCAAGTTTTCTGCGTTTGCATCGAAGTCCTCAGTGCGGGAGCAAATTCTCCTAAATCGGTGGGCCTGCGAGTATGGGATACTCGTTTTGCAGTGGCGCGGATGACAACTGTCGAAGTGCAGATACTGCTGCCTATCGGTAGGTTTTTTGTACACGGTAGTGATCAGTTCTCCTTTGTCTGTATTTATATGCACGTCAAGGAAATTGATTTCCGTGGTTGAATAGGTATAAGTGAATGCGATGCTGGGATGGGCCTTGTTGAAACATTCGATGAAGTGATTAAGTCTTCCTCCGTACCTTTCCAAATAAGGAATACATCGTCCAAAAAGCATTTGTAAAAAAATGGCTTAATTTCACGGGTTGATAGGAATTTTGTTTCGAGATCGTTCATGAATATATAAGCGTAGTTGGGTGCCATTCGAGTGCCCATCGCAGTGCCCTTTATTTGTAGGTAATACTGATTGTGGAATTCAAAGCTATTTAATTCCAGCACTAGCTTGGTCAAAGTTTCAATGACTTGTGGGCTTGGCGACTCGTGATCCCGATGTATGCTATAGGATTCAACCAGGGCTTCAATCCCATCTCGGTGAGGTATATTAGTGTACAGAGAAGTCACATCTAGAGTTACAAGGAAGGGGCCATCAGGGATTTTTATGTTGTCGATAAAAATCCCTGATGGCGCCTTCCTTGTAACTCTAGATGTAACTTCTCTGTACACTAATATACTTCACCGAGATGAGATTGAAAATGATTAGTGTGTAATCTCGAAGCACTGTCTGAACACAGTCGTGGCAGCAGCCGTAAGCTACTTTCATCTCTGAGGATTCTGGCAATGGGCCAAAGGGAATCTGGTTCCATTGAGATGAAGCAATGTCAGCCAACAAGCTAAGGTGCGATTGGTATGGGTAAATTATTCATACGAAAAATTCGTTGTTGGAAGGGCTGGATCCGCAAGTCGTATTTTGCTGAAAACAAACAATCGTTCCACCATCCATCCACCGAGTGAGTCACGAAACAAAGAGGGGAAAGTAAAACATCTGAACAGGGATTAGGATTCGGAACAGCAAATGAACCTTAAACCATGGTAGCAGGCCTTCTTGTAGTTCTCTTGCAGATGTACTCATAATGTAGTAACAGAAACGGGCTCCACTTGAAAACAATCATAGGAATATGTGTAAATACAAATATCTCTGTGTGGGCACGCATGTGTCTGCGAGTATGCACCCACCTTAAAAAATTGTAGCACAAAAGTCTGTGCGCAATTCTAGGTCTTATATTAACAACTTTAAAAACGTTTCGGAAAAATGACGAATATAGGTCACAACATTCCTCACAACATAAAGTGAAAACAAATGTCGTAATGGCGGTGGGAAATGCAAAATTATGGGGAATATTCGAATTTCAGAATAAAAGAGCTATTTTCATCGTTTTTTCACTTCTATATAGAAGGAACCTCGGATGGAAAATGCAACAAGCATGGAGATTGTGTAGGGAAAGGAGGTGATAGCCGTGGTACCTTTTCCTCATAACAATAGATCGTGGAACAAATGCATCACAACCCTTGCAACAATATTGTAAAAGTGGTCTCTCAATATATTGTATAAAAGAAAACAATTTTAAAACCTAAGAATTTTGGGCGCTTGAAATAAAACGATGTCATAAATTGAGCAATTTAAAGTGTCATGCAATAAAACGAGCGTTATTCTTCTTCTCCAAGAGTTTTTTCTCAAGAAATATTGTTACAGAAAAATTCCGCATGTGCAAATTGTGTGAAACGGTGAAGACGACTATGCACATGCCAAAGAGTAGCAACTTTGATTATGCCTGATAGGGAAAATGAATTATGTTGTAAAGCCAGATAAGATTATCCCAAAAGCAACAAGTAAACGTTCGGCAGGAAAAAGTCGCGTTTTGTCACAGATTAAGGTTTAATATACAATCTATGCACATCAATAATCATCAATAATGACAATGCTGGTTAAGGAGTCACACGTCCACGTTATAGCCGTCACCGACGGCAGCTCTGGCAGCCGCTCTATGCGCTCTACGAATGAACATCCACCTTCGCACTGGAATCACTACGACACCCAGCATTGGATTTCGCTTAAAAAAGAACCAGATAATTTTGAAATAGGAATGAGAAGGAGAAAGGTCCCCACACAGTAATGTTGGTGACGTTACTGGCAATACCGCGGACCGCGAGCCCCCCAAACGTAACCTAGAACAAACCGTGGCGATATGTTGTATGGTGAAGGGTAGAAACCACGAACGGCTGCTATCGGAGCCCAGGTCAAGCTCCGGCGGATGGGCTCCCTGTCTGTTTACCAGGCAGGGAGCTCCGGGACTTCTTTAGCTATCAAGGTGAGGCTGATAAAGAAAGTATCTTCGTCTCCTTGCTTTTATACTATGCTATATGGCATTTTCAACCCCCCCCCAAACGTGATCGGTCTCGAAAAAGGGGCCGGACCAAAGTATCTTTTCCCCCATTGCCATCTTTAACACTTCCTGAACCGGATCATTACTCTCGATTTTCTTTTCATGGAATCCTTCAGTCCATCCCACCTTCTTGCATCTCAGTCACTCTTCTTGATCGCCAAATATCTTGAAGCCATGATAGAAAATTGTATAAGGTCAAAAAACAAAGGACTGCTGAACTCCTCATCGAGGCAACTGACAAGCAGCAGTGCACAAAGCTTCAAGCTCAGACTAGACTGGGTGATCTAGACATCAGGGTCACACCCCATCGAAGCCTCAACAGCTCGTACGTAGGGTGTGATATCCGAGACAGATCTTCTGAACAAAACGGATGCGGATCACCTTGCGCGCTTGAAGGACCAGGGCGTCACTGCCGTGAGACGCATCACCATCCGCGGAGACGACAAAGAGATTCCCACGAAGCACATCATTAGGACGTTTGACTACGTAGTTCTTCCACAACGTATAACTGCAGGTTTTATCCGTTGCTCACTACGTCCCTGCATTCCAAACTCGCCGCGCTCTTTTAAGTGCCAAGAGGTTCGGACACGGTACAAACTCTTGCCGTCGCCGAACGATCTGTGCAAAATGCACGGGACATGATAATCCGAGTCACAGCTGTCCATCTGACACCCTCTCTTGTGTGAACTGCGGGGGGCCGCATGCACCGTACTTCCGCAAGTGCGATAAATTTCAAATGGAGAAAACGATAATCAACATCAAGGTGAATGAGAACATCAGCTTCCCAGAGGCGAGAAAGAGGTTCGCCTCTTTGCCTCTGTAGAGGTTTGCGGACGCAGCTCACCGGGGGACGGAACAGCGGGTGGTTTCCACAGGGACCCAGTTCAGCGAATCTTACCTGGTCCTTCCCTCCCGCCCGCTGGGTTGCTTCAGGCTGCCAAACCCGTCACCACGCTGCTTTCTGAAACAGCAGCGGTTGTGGTGTCAACCGCCTTTGTTGGGACCGGTTCCGCTACCACCGCTGCCTCACTCTCCTCCAGTGCATTGGAGGGTGCAGAGGGGATTGACACCGGGAGCCCCGCATCGGCTCCCACCGCCACCGCACCGCCTGTGCCACTTTTGGCGCCCCCGACGCCCTGGGCAGTGGGGGGTCAAACGAAGGCTCCCCGAAGGGGGACCAAGTCCGGGGTACACGGTTCATCAGGCGCCTCTATGACATCTGATGAGGAGATAGATGTTGGGCCGTTCCTGCTGCAACGCAACGCAATGAGCGGCTTCCGACTTCCGAGCCTACAGAAAGGCCCAAAAAGCACAACCCTAGAGTCACAGCCCCGAAAGACGACACATGATCATACACACTCCAGTAGCTCTTACACTAAATATGGGGGAAGAGAAAACATGATTCAATGAAACTGTAGAGGCCTTCTTAAAAATCTTGACGAGGTGTACAAGATACTGCACTCCAATCAGCCAACTGTCCTATGTCTACAGTAAACACATTTAATTCCAAACATACAAATTTCTTGAATGGTTACCTGGTATTTAGGAAGGACAGGGATGGTGGTGGTACATCTTCTGGGGGTGTGGTCATCATTGCCCGAAAGTCACTGGCGCATCAACCTATCCGGTTACAGACCGTCCTTGAGGCTCTTGCCATTCGTACCATAATTTTCAATACGCTCATACCACAAGGTCCGTTTACATCCCTCCTGATTTCCAGCTCTCGAGCTCGGATTTTGAGGCGCTTGTAGATCAGCTACCCGCACCTTTTTTTCTTTAAGGCGACGTCAAAGCACATAACTCTCTAAGGGGCTCTGCTCACACGGATGCCCTAGGTCGCCAAATTGAAAAATATCTAACATCTTCGGGAGCATGCCTAATCTATAAAAGCCAGCCTACATACCATAATATAGGAGACAACACTTATTCACACCTCGACTTGGCTATTGGCTTTGCAGTACTTTTTCCATCTCTTGAATGGGATGCTGGCAGTAACCCATATGATAGAGACCACTTCCCTACCACAATAACATACTGTGAGGTGAAGCGCTCAGTCGACGGGGACGACGAGGACGACGTCGCGGACACATGCCCGCAAAGGGATTGTCCTCGTTTCGGCAGGACCGAAAAAGAGGAAGTGGCAGGTCACACGAGCCAATGACAGTGAACGCGAGTGGCCTATTAGAGCCGGCCACAACGGAGCAGTCAGGAGGCCAGACGGGAACGAGGAAGGACGGTCATTGCAGTGGAGGAGTTCGGAGAGGACGGTTCGAAGAAAGCGGCATCCAGGCGCAGATCGAGAGCTCATCGGGTCTCGTGGACCCAAGATCAGAGGAATCTACCTGACGCCAAGGCCTCCCCTGACCAGCATCCTATCTCCCAGTGTCCTGGCCCGTGGCAGGCACACGCGCTGCGTCGTGCCCCGGTCCTAAAAAACCACGCCCTGGAGATCATTGTCTACCGGCGGCTACCGGGTGCCGTCTGCCCGCGGCCTTCCGTGACGGGGCGCCTGCTGGTGACCAGGTTCCGGCCACGACCGTTCTTGCAAGTACCGTTCCTGGAAGAGCTGCGACGGAGCTGCATCGTCAACGGCCCAGCACGCGAGACTTCCCGACGCGGCCCTCAGCGTAACGCAACGCGACACCCCGACGCCCCGAGTACTACGCCACGTCACGATGAACTCTTTATGAACTTTTGTGTGGCACTTTTTTGGCGTTTAGATTTATAGCCTTTTTCTGTACATAGTTAGACGTTGTGGGTTTCTTGATGTCGCATTTGTAGACTAGTTCCTTTTGGGTTTTTTCAGTTTACTGGTGGTCTCTCGTGTAAATATTATTGTCTGCGTCGTGGTTTGTTCTAGAATACATGTTTTCTTCGAAACCGGGACCGCGCGGTTACAAAGAACCGCGCGGTTACGAAGAACCGCGCGCTCGCAGAATATTTCGAACGGAAATGAAGAATTTCAGGGTAGCTATTCGTCTTAACTTATGCCAAGTAGAACTCCCCAGACGGACTAGTTGTGAAAAGCACTTTGTTGCGGATCGGGTTGCGTGACCTGCGATGGCGTCCGCTGGTCCGGAGTTAGGGCAAACATTGGGGCCGAATAGTGCGAAGAAAGGAACTTTTTTTACAGACATTTACGTGGCGTTTGATTTAGTGACATGTTTCTGCACTCGTGCGCGCGCGAGAATAAATAACCAGGTTGGGGTCGCCCCTTTCACCCTTTCTCCTGCTGTTTTCATGCCCGGATCAATGACGAAAATTCGTAGCAGTGAAATTGACCCCCACGCACACACACAAAGAAGACACTTTTCGTCTAGCACAGGCCAGCAAGAGGTTTACTCCGGTGGTGCAATCTTCCTCATGTTGAAGCTTTTAGGACCACCCGAGGTTGAAGCGACAGAAGGTGGTCTGGGCCCCGTCGGTATTCCGGCATCGGGCGTCCATTGAACATGATACTGTAAAATACAGGTTTTTCGGACACGCCACAAATGATTGTCCCAATGCGAAGCTCGCGACTGAAGAAGACAACACCACTTAGCCTGCCACAGAAAGGGCGATGGTGCACGATTCCTATGTTACAACCTGCGTGCAACGTTCTCGGTCATTTTGGCTTGTGTCGCGGACGGGCGCTTCCGTTACGGGGAAGCCGCCAAAAGTGGCTTGAGTAGAGCACTAGCGTCAGTCGCCGCCGGGTAGCTCCCTGTCTATGACGGGGGGGCAGATGATGGAACGCTTCGGTGATTGAGCCCGATAATATTGTGGACCTTTTTCGCAACCCCTTACGCTGATTGTAACAACTGCTATTTTGCTGCCGGCCCTTAAGAAATCTCGGGGCGTTTTTGTACCCCTCTAGACCCTTCACTTGTCCGTCCTTCAAATCCATCAGGTGTCCTTCTACCAGCTCCTCGTAAATTGCCGGAATATAAGCCACAAAATTTCCCATCATCAACAGAGACGTCGACGTTCACTCCTGCGGCTCGGTCATCTAGAACCAGCTCTCGTGCCACACTGAAAGGACAGCGAAGATCGTCAGCCGGGAGCAGCTTCCGATGCATCGCTTCTCCACTCTCGTGGAGGCTCTGCGCTTGGTTCTCAGCTCTCTTTCCTCCCCAGTAGCCAGAGCCGTGTTGAGGATTCTTGATTTCACCTCCCCTCTCCTCTCAGAATGACAGTAGCCGCAACGAGTATGATACGGGACCCTCAGTGCATCATATTCGGGAGAAAGCATCAGTCTTACAATAAAACGTGCGTGGACGTAGGCAGCGACTTCCAGATTTTCGCCGCTTTGTTAAAAAATATCAGTCATCGCCAGATCGGAGCCCCGACTAACCACATATGCATGATTAACAGGATACGCACTTTTTCGGTCATCCACTGGAGCAGCAAAGACGAGGGTTTTACTAGGGGTGCGTAACGACCTTACCCTACTCCAAAAAAACCTGCCACCTGACGCATCAAATGAATTCGCAGCCGGCACACTGCGACATGCTGGCATCCCTTTCACCATTATCGCTGCGTACATCCCTGCAAACGCATTACTGAACGCCAATCGCCTGGAAGACATTATGTGCGCTACACCGCCTTCAGACATCCAGACAGGCGACTTTAATGCACCCCATCCTTCCTGGGAAAGCAAAAAAAAACCATGCCTAGAGGACTTCGCCTTTTGGGCATTGCTGACCGCCTATGTTTATATGTACTCAACGCTGGAGACCCAACATATTATCGTGGAAGGATGTCGAGCGGCCCACGTTTTCTGCAGAGCTGCTGATGACCGCAATTTGGAATTCCGACATTGAGTCTCACGGAAGGGAACACATACCAACGTACATCACTCTGGGTGGCTTTTCTGCTGGTCGTCGTAAACCTGCGGTTCAAGCTGTGACCTGGAGAGGTTTCACCACCCCAGTACAAGAAAGTGCTGGTACTTTCTCATCCTACGATGAAGCTATCGATAGCATCACGAAAGCCCTAAAGGTGGGGAAGCAAAGCCAGCAGGCTTCTAAAGGAGTATACTGTGGCTGACGCTGAATGTGGCAATCTTAGGGGATCTGTAGAAGGGCGGAAAGGCTTGCGCAGAAAACCTTATCGATCGAAGACGTACGAGCGGCCAGACGCACTCAAAAGGTTATTCATAGACATTTGGAAAAACTCACAAATCGTGAATGGATGTTTTTTTGCTCAGATTAAACCCCAGGAAGCCCCTCACGAGGATATGAAGTGTAGTTCGTTGTATTCGTGCACCACAGGTGCAGTTACATCCCTTCCCCTCAATTTCTTTGTGAATGAAGTCATCTTACCTGAATGTAGCTGAAGCCTTCTGTCCCAAAATCACTGCCATGCAAGTTTCTTTTCCTACAAGCCCTGTAGGAACAATGAGCTCCTATCGTCGAACGCATCTTACCTTGACAGATAATTTTGTGTGGCGGAACAAGAGCCCGCCCTGGCCTCAGTTTAGAAAGCCTCTTACCCAGGTCCTGACGGCATTAGCTATGTTGTTCTGAGTCATCTTGGTGCTAACGCGAAGCCGTGGCTTCTCTCAGTGAGTGTTTAACCATTCTTCGAAAACCGGCCACCTTGAACCAGAGTGGAAGCGCGCCCGCATTGTACTAGTCAAAGCCTGGCAAGGTGCCCAAGCACATTGACTTGTATCAGCGAATTGCACTTCTCAGCTGTATTGGATAACTGACCGAGAAGATGGTACTGCAGCGGATGGGCTGCAATCTCACTGAGAGAGGTAAGTATCCATCGCAGATATCAGGATTCCGCAAGGATCGGAGCAGCATGGATATCGTGATTTCCCTTGCAACACATGTAAGCAGGCAAATGCTCGGAGACAATTACGCGCCGTAGTCTTCTTTGACATAAAATCGACTAATGACAGCGTGCTCCACGGAGCTGTCTGCGCAGCTATGAGGTCTTGAGGTATTTCTGGATGCGTGTACGAACGGATTTGTGACTACCTCTCCGGCAGAAGCATCTACATGCGTGTAGCAGGTTGTGACACGTCATCGCACAATGTTACCCACAGTATCCCCCAGGGCAGCGTCCTTACCCCAACTCTTTTTAAACTCTTCTTGGTCGGTGTTGAGAGGTGTCTGCCGCAATCGGTGAAAATCTCAGTGTACGAAGGATATATATATTTTGTTCTCAGACCATAACCGGCGTGTGGTTCGAGCGATACTTCAGCGCGCTGTTAACTCGGTTGCGAAGTTTCTAGAAACACGCGGCCTTCAGATATCACAGGCCAAGTGCGCCGCAGTGGCCTTCACTAAACGGGATGTACCCAAGTACCATTTATTCGCCGCTCACGCACCAATGCCACATGTCGATCACCACAAATTCCTTGGTGCCCCCTTTGACCATCATCTGACATGGACACCACACGTTCGTAGCTTGAAAGGGCAGCTCACATCATAGGCGCCCTATATTGGTATGCTCTCAAGCAGCGCTGGGGGATTAAGTGTCAGCTCTGTATTGATGCTACATGACACTCTCTGTGAAGGCCTCCTCCGATACAGCCTCCCAGCACTCACCCCACTCTGCAAAGGGAACTGGAGAGGGCTAGAAGGCCTACAGGCGAAAATACTGCGAATCGGTGTGGCGGTTCGGAAGACCCCATTTCCTGTGGGAACCATGACAGAAAGTAGACGTCTTCCGTTTCCTACTCTGCAGGCACTGGAGCTATATTGAACGCAACTCCGGATTGTAACTAGGCAGCCTGGGTATCCACTAGCTGTGGTCTAGGCGTCCTGGGAGCAGGAAGTCCTAATTTCTCATTTTCCACCCCCAGCCCTTTTTGTTCACCCACCTTGGATGTTCCTTCCCATGAAAATTACAACCACTGTTCCTGGCTTCAACCGAAAAGCTCTCATGCCAGCCCCAGCTTTGATATTTTGTGCTTTGGAGCTGAATATTACTTACTATAGAGCACATACGCACGTGTACACAGATGGATCAGCGACGGGTACCTCTTCGGCGATTGGGATTTGGATTTCCTAGTCGCGAACCGCCATTTGCGTCCCACTTAGCACAAGACGTCAATGATGGCTACCGAGCTGCAGGCTGCTTTTCACTACATCTTAAAGCAGCCACCCGCTAAGCAGCCTTTTTTCGCTCATTCCCGGTCCGCTGTAGTATACTTAGTATCACTACCGAAAGATCAGATGACATCGGAGATACATAATCTGCAACTGCAAGCAACACAACAGCGGCACAGCGTCGAACTGCAATGACTTCCTGCTCACTGCGGAGTCGCCGAAAATTTTGAAGCTGATACTGCAGCCTCATCGGTCCACAACCGCTCTGTTCCATGACTGCCCGTTGCTTTTACAGGAAAGGGTATGGTAACCGTCGCACATTCGATTGCCTGGAGCACACAGTGGTGCATTTAGACTGGCAGGAAACGTCAGTAGCTGCCTCTGCATATCATAGACCCTGAATGCAGCTTCAAGATGCCTTCTTGGCTTAGCAATCGTGAGGAAGCGGTATTGCACCACCTACGTCTAAACGTGGCATACACGCGGCATTTCCTATGCATTATTCAGCACGGCTCTTCACTACTCTGTCCGACATGCCATGTAACAGAAGACTCAAACATGTCATCTGCACCTGTAAAAACTTCCCAGGCCAAGGCAGACTCTCCTAACATCCGTGTGTATGCCACACCACGCAGGCCTTGAACTAAGGCAGTTTTGGGCCCTTGGTCGCACCCAGGCCAGGCCGTATGGGCTACCATAGCTCTGTTGGCGTTCTTGGGTAGTACTGGCTGGCAACAAGTGCTGTGACCCACTTAACTTCCAAACTGTGTGTATGTGCTCGCCAAATTCTGTAAATGCGCTTGACCACTCGTGCGCATGACCTCGTTTTTTCAGTGTGTATTTATGTATTTATTCATCTATTTATTTATTCATTTATTTCTATTCACGGACCCTCAGGTTTTCGTTCCTTCATATGGCGTACATGCAAAGTGATATGGCTCGGCTAACATCGCTTTGACCATCAAATGCAATACGCATTTAGAATACATGGGGGGACGGGAGATGGAGGATGCTTAACTATCGTTGTGTTCAAATGCGGAGAGAAATAAATAAATGAATGCACGTTTATTAATCACGCACACATGCAGTGCGTTGCCTTTCCTTTTTGTTTTCTATCTTGAGCGAACAGTTGACTGCTCGGCGGGGGCATTTTTTAAGAATACATGTTAGGCAATTCACAAGCGCTAAAGGGTATTATTGGAAAAGTGTGGTATGTGATAATGCCTTCTGATGTCACTTTGTGCTAGCTTGTGCAGGCTCCCCGCATCATATGGCCATGTTTACAAGAAGAATTTAGTCGCGGAAGCGGACTACTTTATAAGCCCGCCTCCGCACTGCTTATGCAGGATAAGTAGAATAGGTTGAATATTTGCGACCGTTGACCTCACAAGACGACCCAGCATAAACTTTTTGTCGTGTGCTGATCAGCGAGTATCATTTTGCATTACCCATCGTGCTTATTTCAGAGCAAGGTCTTGAAAGTTGTGCCATATTGGCTTATTCAGGGTAGTAATCAATATATGAAGTATAATACTGACAAATGTAACAGGGATGCTGTCAGTTATGATTCTCCGCTAGATTAAGTAAACACACACACACACAAAACCGATTTTCATCGGAGCGTATAGCCGTAGCGCGACCATCTAAGGAAACCGGCTTACGGGGACACCGTTTCTAAATTTTGGGGCAGTAGATTTACAATAGGCTTCATACATTTTACGGCTTCGCCAGGCAGGCCTGCGACATTTACCTGCCGCATTATACGGACCGAATGAACCATACTAGGACCACGTGAGAAACATTTACACTCTGGTAAATACACCACATTTGCAAATACAGTAAATGCTTCACATAAATATGTATTTTCAACGCATGGAAACAGTAAATCTCAGTCGTGAACGTGCCCGGAAAGCGAGCGGACTGGTGACTCCCCTGGCTACTTTTGAAATGGTCCGCTAGGGGGATTTCTGTGGTGCCCCTACAGGCAGAAGTCGAGGCGTTAGGCATTGTAGCACACTTTATTGACTGTCGGCTATTAGTTATTTTCACATTCTTCAGGCACATCACACAGGAACAAGACAAAAAACAGACGCTGGCCCAGCGCTGTGTCAGTACAGTGTCCATGTCCATTTCTTGCGCCTTGTTCCTGTGTTCTGGGCAGGGGGAACTCAGCGAAAGGGCATGCACGCCTACAATTGCAGCGCGGACAAGACGGGTAAGTAGTAATAACACTCAGAATCCAGTTTACATTACATAGTGTTGATTGGCGAGATGGGGAAAATGAGCTGGCTAGAGTAAAAAAAGATGACAGTATCAAACTATTTTTGCTAGGACGCCCTCAAATATATACCCATCCGAGAGCCCCCAATCTGTTACAAAGAGAAAGCTGCCAAACTATTATGATCATTTCAACCTGGTCTGTCCCCACCCTGATGGCGTTAATGATTTGATTGCTTTTTTTCCTATGTGGCGGTTGGTGAGCGTATCGCGATCAGGTGATTTGTACATCGACTGGAAGCTTGAAGCCATTGCTACCTATTGAAGGGTTTCTCGTGGTGGATTTGCCAAACATTTACAACATAACAAGGAGCCACATGTGTGGTGAAGACAGACAATTAGAGAAAGACCGCAAAATCCACAGTAGAAAAACTGAACAGTATAGGGCAGAAGTAGAAAATATCTTAAAAGACTTGCCCTGAGCATCAGAATTTCGTGTAGTGACATGAAACAGTAGGTTTAATCTTCAGAACGCAGTCTAGTTGAATGAAAATAGGTGCAATAAATAAAACCGCTTTCCTGTGTTCTTTGCAATAAAATTTGGTGTGTGCGAACTGTGTTCGCACTGCTTAACGTTTGTAATAGGTCACTGAAAAGTCCTTCATTGTTCACAAAAACTGTGTAGAAATCCTGATGAATATCTGCAGTAACGAGAAAGATGCAAGGGTACCGTTGCTGCTTATGCTACATTTCATTAAAAAGAAAAAAAAAACATTTTTGCACCTAATTTATACAGGCCCTTCAGGCCGAGACTTGCTATCGGCATTTTACTGCTGTGTTGATTTTTTATTTGTTCGAATATTCCTGAGGGTCCAGCTTGGGGCCCCTCTTGCCTTCACCTTCGGCTCCATCACGTGGGGTAGCTTCTGCCACTTCCCAAGTTATATGGATGACCATGCTCACCTTAGTACAACCGGTATTTTGAGGTGCCTACTGCGCATCCTTGTCTTAGTTCCCAAAGAGTTTTCTTGGGGTATTACCAGGTAACATTAGACAATTTTTGGTAGCCAAAATCAGTTTATTTGGGCTGTCTAAGGCAATTTACTGGTAAAAAATATATCCACTAACTTGCACAAACATTTCGGTTCAGATATTTTCCCTTCTAACTTTTGCTGTGGGGTTTTTTGAAGTAAACAACCCTGTGCTTGCAGCACACCGTAGTTCCGTGATATGAACTGTTTTCAATTCTGTACTTTTTCTGCAATAACGTTATTTGCACGAATATATATGCGTAAAAAGGTTCAAGAAAGGGCACGATATCATAGGCACATGCACGACAGCACTGGCAAGGCTGGCGGCATTAGACATTCACAGATGAAAATAACAGTAATAACACATTACAAAAACTACACACGAAATATACAGTAAAAAAGATATCGATTACAGAGAAAAAGCAAGAAGTCTTCTAGCATGAGGACGCGTCTCGCAGTGCATCCAGAATTGAACGGCGAGTAATAACTTGCGGATCCTGAGATATTCAAAGCCTAGAAAACGGCCTCACAGAGGGAATCAAGAGCAACAGAAAAGCAAAGAAACAAGATATGGATATAGTAGAAATTACCGCAAGCTGTATTTGGCATTTACTCTCTTTACGCCTTTTCCTTTCGTATAGCATGGCTGCGTCTGTGGATGGCCTCTGTTGTTTGAAGGAGATCGCTGCCTGACAACCCTGATTCAATGCCTCACGCAGTTTTCCGCCAAATTCGGTTCCGTTTAGCACACTTACGGTCCAATTGAGTTTGTTAACAAGGGGACGATAGGCAGGTTTCGGGCTCACATGGTATTCAACCGAATCGACCTGTGCCCTCCTGAGGGAGTGAAGGCTCAAGACAAGAACAAAGTTGCAAAAGACGGGACATTCTACTTCCGCACTAAGGTATCTGCGGCTTGACGAAGTTATTAGCATCGTGGCGAAAAAAGTTTTTAATTAGTCCCAAAATTGTAGGCATTTTGGCATGCCAGGATGAATGGCTGAGGGGTCTCCGTTTCACCGCTCAGGATGCATCCGGCGCCGTAGGTCAAAAAGAAGCCGCAAGACTCCTACCGCGCCCTAACTGGTAGCACTCCGGTGCGAAAAGGAAAGAAGAAATCTTTAAAACCGGTGGCCACTGGCAGGGGTCGCACATGCCTGAATACATTCCTGCCTAACGTGCTCTGGGAAGGTAGCCAATACAGAGGTCGCGAAAGGACTTTCTCCAAGAGGTCCCAGCAAAGCTTTCGGGGCTTAGCGGTGAGGAAGTACTCCGTTGATAACTGCTCGTCCAAGGTTACAGAGCAGTGGCAATTTTTTTGAAAAACCTGGTTTGACTAACCTAATGGTTAGGACCCTCTGACGGGGTTAGCCACCTGCTTGGCGGTTGGGAGCAAGGAACTCTAAAGCTACGCGAAGAAAAGAGTCCGGCTGGTCGCGGAAGTACAGGATGCGCTGTGCGATCGACGTCACCTCTATATTCACCAGGCCCATTCCTCCCTTCTTTTACTAGAAAACAGTTTGTACCGACGCATGGCTTCGCAGGTTAAGAAGACAGCTCATAACCGGTGGTTTGTTTATTGGGCTGGTATCGATCGTATTGATGCTTGCTCCGTAAAAAAATGGCAAGGTACACGACGGAATGGCAGATGTGAGCCCTTGAGAGAATGACGATGTGTCTAGTTTTTCATAGTTTCCTCTCGGCAGCCACGAGTTTCTTCCGCCACCTTGCAATGCACGGTTTCTCCAGGACGAGATTTCTGCTGAGGTAGTTTCCAACACTCTCCTTTCAATTTTTTCCGAACATGTTCAGGGTTTGCTAACCCACTCACTAGGCCAAGCTCCTTCTGACCTGGAGATGTTTATTTGTCCTCTGGAGAAACGGCGAAAGCGAACAGACCGCTCTAGCACCTTAGCCGCCTGGGCCGGAGATGTGACAAAGAGGGCCACACCGTCTGCATAGGCCAGTGCTCCTAATTTTCTCCCCGAGGACAAGGCTCGGGTTTTGTCTGATGCAGCAATCGTTGTGCAGAGGGAGTCACGGTTCAGGGTGAAGAGCAGTGTTGACATCAGGCACCCCAGACACACAGATCTCTGCACTGTAAATGAGGACGCTATGCCGACTGTTTAAGACAAGTATAGTGGTAATGTAATTGTTACAAGTCTCCATCCATTCGAGCACTATGTCCCGAATACCCAAGTGGAGCCACTGGTCTTGTGGTTCCCTGCCACGCCTCCCAGTGCCGCCTCAAGTTGCTGGGCTAGGATCTTTGCAAGAATTTGTGGCCAGCTGAGAGTAGCGTGATGGGGCGGAGGTCATTCAGATCTGAGGCGGATTCTGTCAACCACTTTTTGGTAGAAAGTCCAGACGGCTGGCCCGCATGAATTGCGGCGGAACATTTTCTTCCCACGTTCTTTCAAAGAGACTCGTGAGGGTGCGGTTATCTTCTTTGCGGAAAGTTGAGTAGAACTTTGTGATGATTGCATCCGGTTTAGGGGATATTTTTATTCCCAGCCTTTTATTCGTCAGCTCTACTTCAGTGCGTGTTATGGGCATATTGTGTCTTTAATATCCTCTAAAACTTTCGGTATGTGTTGGGTTATTTCCTCTGGGAGGGATTCGGGTTCTTTGTTGGTGCTGAATAGTCGGGAAAAAGGTCAGAGAATACAAAAGATACTTCCCCACTCCCGGAAGCAACAGCGCCATTGCATTCATGTTCTAAATGTTTTTTTGAGCACAGCATTCCCTCTCGAAGGCTTGAAAGTGTTCTCATGGTTGTCCCTCGTGCTCAACCTGCATTTCCTTACTACAGACCAGTAAGCATCCCGCACCTACCCAGGCTTGTGAAGCATAGTCAGTAGCCTGCCTCATCCCCATGGCTCGTTCATCGTAGTTCGTGTGATCCTTCCGCCTCCTTGTGCTTGCCTCTTCCCGCTGCTCTCTTTGGACACCTCGCTAGTAAACCTTGTTGGCTTCACCGTGACAGTCTCGGTGTGGCTCTGTCTCTTTTAGATGCGACGCATCTCTTTCACTTGCCTTGTCCCTACAGCGTCGTCCGGCGTAGTCCTCATCCCTCCCCCATTCTCCTCCTCGCGCCAGATGCGCGCTAGCGCCGCTCTCACCACAGCGCCATCTGCGTGTTAGCTCTCGCCGGCGCTCGCTCCGTCGCCGTGCCAGCTGTGCGTGGGTGCGGGTTAACGCGCAGCTTGCGCACAGCTTGCGCTCGGTTAACACATGCGCATGCGCTGCTATGCGCTGCTCTCTCTCATTCCGCTGCATATAAACGCGGTAACTGCGCCGCTCCGCTCAG
The DNA here is from genome assembly GCF_048455015.1 of Haemaphysalis longicornis. Lineage (NCBI taxonomy): Eukaryota > Metazoa > Arthropoda > Arachnida > Ixodida > Ixodidae > Haemaphysalis > Haemaphysalis longicornis. Next base: position 104,569,409 of record NW_027526407.1, on the reverse strand, counting down.
CCGTTCCGCCGCCGCTCCGCCGATGAAATCCTCCGATGACCACCGATGATTTGAATGGTGACTAACAAACCTGCTGTCGCGATGGTCGGTGCAACCGTAACAAGCACCGGCCACCCCTATAAAAAATTACACCACCTGCCCTAGAGGGCAACCATGGGGTAGACGCGACGCATCTGGGGTGAACATGCTGCGTAAAATATTGCCGCGAACCATACATTGAGTTTGTTTATTTGTGTTTTGCTTTTACCACCCGGCTGCGCCGGTCTGTGTTATCTCTGCGCCAAGGGAAGCGCGTGTTCCATTCTTTCTTTCTGTGCCGCATGTGTTATATGTTGTGATAGGGAGAACATTCCGATCTAACGTGAACAGCCCAGAATATTCTTTTTGGATCTACTATGTTCTCGATGTGAATCGACGTTTCGAGAACCACGCGCGCCGAAAGATAAAAAGCCTGCAGTGCGGACTGCAGGCAGGTTTGCCAGTGATATAGGTGTGGGTGCCGTCCTTGTCCAAAAGCAAAGCGGCTGCAAAAGGGTAATCGCCTATGCCAGCCGTGGTCTGTCGAAGGAGGAGAAAAACTATTCTGCCTCTGAGGAAGAGTGCCTGGCTATTATATGGGCGATTTCAAAATTTCGCCCATACGTGTCTGGAAGGCCATTCAAGGTTGTAACAGACCACCATGCACTGTGTTGGCTCGCCAATTTGAAGGACCCCTCTGGCCGTCTTGGGCGGTGGAGCTTGCGCCTGCAGGAGTTCGACCTTACAGTCGTTTATAAATCCGGCAGGAAACACTCCGACGCCGACTGCCTGTCCCGCGCCCCCGTCGACCCACCACCACAAGACTGTGATGAAGACAGCGCGTTCTTCGGAATCGTGACGGAGAGCGACCTAGCCACCCAGCAGCGTGCCGACCCCGACTTACGCGTCATAATCGAGTACCTCGAGGGATGCAACGTTGCCGTTCCTAGGACCTTCAAACGCAGCTTACCAGCATTCAGCCTGAGAAACTCCGTCCTCGTGAAGAAGAATTTCAGCCCCGGAACAAGAGCGAATTACCTTCTCGTCATCCCCGCGGACCTTCGTGACGAAATTTTGGAAGCGTGCCACGACGACCCGTCTTTCGGATATCTCGGCACAGCCCGCACTATTGGAAAAATCAAGGCGAGGTACTACTGGCCCGGCCTTACCTCTGACGTCACCCACTACGTCTGGAGCTGCCGTGACTGCCAGCGACGAAAAACGCCGCCGACAAGACCCGCCGGACTTCTGCAACCGATCGCCGTCCCATCGAGACCATTTCAACAGATTGGAATGGACCTTTTAGGCCCGTTCACTACGTCACGATCACAGAACAAGTGGATTGTCGTAGCGACAGACTACATGACGCGCTACGCAGAGAGCGCCGCTCTTCCGAGGGGGACTGCACAAGAAGTGGCAAAGTTCTTTATAAGCCAAGTTGTGCTGCGACATGGAGCCCCGGAAGTCCTAATCACAGACCGCGGAACGGCATTTACTGCGGAGCTGATGCAAGGAGTATTACGCTACAGCAACACGGATCACCGAAGAGCGACGGTGTACCATCCCCAAACGAACGGACTAACAGAACGTCTGAACAAGACAATCGCAGATATGCTGTCAATGTACGTTGACGTTGAACATAAGACTTGGGACGAAGTGCTCCCGTATGTCACGTTTGCGTACAACACGGCTATCCAGGAGACGACGCAGCTGACGCCGTTCGAGCGTGTCTACGGTAGAAGGCCGACTACGATGCTCGACGCCATGCTTCCGCACGTAGAAGACGACGACCTCAACGCCGACGTCCACGGATATCTTCAACGTGCGGAGGAGGCCCGCCAGCTCGCTCGAGTTCGTATAACGGACCAGCAGCTGGTGGATGCGGGCCGCTACAACCTCCGACGCCGAGACGCCGAGTACCAACCAGGGGATCGTGTGTGGGTTTGGACTCCCATCCGACGGCGCGGACTCAGTGAGAATCTCCTGCGACGGTATTTCGGACCCTACCAGATTCTACGACGTGTTGTCTAACTTACCTACGAAGTGATCCCCGATGGTGACTCCGGCACATCACGACAACGCACGCGGCCTGAAGTCGTCCACGTGGTTCGCTTAAAACCTTTCTACGGACGATAACGAATTTTATATTTATTTTCGGACTGTCGTTTATGTTAGCATCGGGTCGATGCACTCTTAGAGGGGGGGTAATGGCGCGAACCATACATTGGGTTTGTTTATTTGTGTTTTGCTTTTACCGCCCGGCTGCGCCGGTCTGTGTTATCTCTGCGCCAAGGGAAGCGCGTGTTCCATTCTTTCTTTCTGTGCCGCATGTGTTATCTGTTGTGATAGGGAGAGCATTCCGATCTAACGTGAACAGCCCAGAATAATCTTCTTGGATCTACTATGTTCTCGATGTGAATCGACGTTTCGAGAACCACGCGCGCCGAAAGATAAAAAGCCTGCAGTGCGGACGCCGGAGCATTCGATTCTGCGACGCTCGCCGACGCAAGTCACTTTGTTGACCGCTGCTTCGACGCCTCTGTATTCTTTTGAGTTGTTAGGGGAGCACAAGTTCGCTCCAATAAACTTGTTTCTCCTTCAGGACAACTGCGTCGTCCTTGGCTTCGTGACAATGTGGACACACAACAACAACGGACACGCTAAGATAACGGAAACGCAACGGAAACCCCCGATGCGTCGCATCTACCCCATGGTTCCCCTCGCGGGAAGATGGCGTAAATTTTCATTTCCAGATTTGGTAACAATGCCACTGTTCTTCTTCGCAGTGTTCTCGGGTTCAGGATAACGGGGGCTTCACTGCCGTGCTCGGGGATTCGTCCGTTTTCGGCGGGCAATTCAAATTTAAAACTTCGTTCGTTTTCTATGGGTTTTGATGGATCCCTTCTCAGGGAATGCTCTTGACACACAACAGCGGTTGTTGCCCTGACTTGCGACGCCTGCTATTACATGTGTTTGATTTATGACACAAGTTGGAAGTAGTTGGTGCTCCACCCTCCTATCTACTGTAAAATGCTAAGATCTCTGATTGGCAGGAATAATCATGTTTGTTAAAATTCTATAGAGAATGAGCACTGCTCTGTCACCTAAAGATCACAAGCGCCAGAAGCGCTGATCAGTGCATGTCTCTAATCTGTGAGATGCACAATGCTGCTGTAGACGCATACCTTCCCTTAGTTCAAGAAAGGTAAAAAATGGGCACTGTGTACATTTCTAAGAAGGGTAGAGGTGCCAGACATTTTAGAAATATTTTCTACTTACGCTTACATTGGTGGATTGTGGACCGCTGTAACCTTATCTGCCTTTGTATGCTCAGGTGCTTATGATGGGGAGCTTTCATTGCATCATATGAATTTTAAAGCTCGTGACCTGAAATTGATGTTTTCCATTGTACCTTCGTAGTCTCAAAACCCACTTCAGGATAACATTAACCAGGTTACTCTTTAAGCCTACCACGGCAACACGAAAATTCTAATGCAAAGTATTTCACATATCAGCTCAGCAGAGAACAATGTTTGCTTAGAACAACTTCGTTCATTTCAAATTACTGCAAACTTTTTGCAGACAATATATAGCTTGTCATTTCAGAAATGACAGCATGTAGCTTACAGGTGCTCGAAAAAGTATAAAGTGAACAACCTGGCTAAGGCGTAATGCCTTGGGCATCGGCAAGCTGCAGGCAAATCCAAGTTGATTTCCAGTGCTCGTCGTTGGGGGCTCGCGGTAAAATGTTGGCACATATATTGTTCTGTCAAATTTGCAGTTCTCCACTTTGAGAGCTACGTTTTGTTATTTTCATATGTAGGCGACCGCGCGGTTCGCTACTTATTGACTCCAATGACGTACTAGTTGGTTAACAGGCTCGGATGACTGCGGACTTTCGGAACACAGACAACTTAGTTCCAGGATACGACAAACTAGAAGAAAGCGTGCGATAAAAGTAAGCAAAAAAGTGACACCGCGTGCGCCCGTAAGATAACGTCGTCCTTAGAGCAGTCAATGATGCGCGAGTTGTGCCATTCACCTACTTCAGCGTCAAGTACGTCGAGCTGTGCGCGGGGCTACATCGCAGATGCGTATTTGAGACGTGCTTCAAACACACAGTATAAAAGATGTTCCAAAGAAATTGAAATCAAGGCTTTATCTCAAACGTGGCTCTTCACATAATTAGCACCAGGCTGATATGTGATAACGTCAGGTAGGTGGTCACTGCGAGGAAGCGCGCCGACAGAAAGTACGCCATGCGCATGCAATGCGGCTTTATTTTATTGAAAAAGCAAAAGGGTGCTAACCTCGATTGTGGTAGTCGCCTTGAGTGAAGTGATTTGGCACACGTGCAAGGTGGGCGTCACTTTGTTTCTATTCGTAGGTTTTGTGTCCACAAACCCATGCGAAACGCGGCATGTGCTTCTCGCAGGAAGCAGTAAAAAGAAGCACTGCAGTCCTTCCATCATTCCGACACGCCGAAAAACGCGCAACAAAGTTTCTTACACGTCCACCATGTCGCCTTTGCGTCTTGTTTGGTGGAATAACGACAACTACGCAGTTAGGGTTATGAACAAGCGTGCTGCCACACGTAGAAGTCCGCAACCGATCCTGATTAGCGCGACTTTCACAAAGCCCGTCAGGTGGGCCTCGCAAACTCGGAGTACTAGACTTCCTGTATATAGCAGAGTGAAATACATTGCGCATCTTATTGCCACATGCCGTGGGTTCCTCCTTACGGCAGCGAAGCCCGGTTTCAGTGCTGCACACAATACACGGTTTTCAGGCAGTACTGCTGAAGTGAGCGGCGGTGTTTGCCGTGGCGACTGCAGCGGCTGCCGCTCAGCTGATAGAGTGCCTAGGATCACTGATAACCAGCTGATCATTCTCGCATCCTCGCTGTCTCACAACCGCTGGCACACGCATGCGCCGACTCCTCCCCGCCGCATCCACATGGGCGGCGGCGGATCCTACATGCCTGGCGGGTGGCTTTACCGCACGGGTTTAGAACCTAAGGTGCCAAGGTAAATATATATATAGTAGCGAAGCTTCGGGCGAAAAGCGATTCAGAACCTATTGCCAGTGGCATCAACATGGAGGTATGGGAGTGGCGATTGAAGCGCGACTAGGTGAGGACAGAACAAACACTAATAACAAAAAAACAAAGCTTTATTCAAAATTAAAACAATATTAATATTTTAAGAACGATAATTTTTTCTTAGTCATATTTATTTAGGCACAGTGTGCAAAGAATTTATGAAAATGTTGTTCATTCTCAAAAACCTTTTTTGTAGGGGCCCTCTGAAGAATGGCACATGTCATTTCTCTGTGATACAGTCCTTGTAGTGTTCGGGAAAGGCGCTCCTCAAGTTCGTCTGCCAGGAAACGCCCCTCACATGTTTTGGTGGGGCGCATTTGCATTCGTTTTTTCTTGTTAATTTGGTGCACAATTATTTCTTGCTGTGCGTGGAGTTTCGAGGTGTGTCGTATCGTGGGTGAACAGGTTTAGTACCGTGCCCGGCGGTCACGGTGTTTTACCGGACGATGGTTCCAACGGGTGGAGTGGAGCGACCTACGGAAACGATGTGCTGTACAAGGTTGCAACAGCAACTACCGTACGCCTGGCGTTTTACTGCACAATTTTCCTTTCATTTCCACAGGTAACGTGAAACTGCAGCACTGGTAATACGTGCAAAGAGGGTTGTGTAAGGAGACGTGGTGGTGCTTCGGAAAAAAGGGTCTAAAGCTTTGTTATATCATAGTTACCTATTGATGTCACCTCACGTTGGCTCCGAGCAACTGGTGTCAAATACTCTAGGACTTCTCAGCGTATTAAATAGCGCAAATATTGTGCGCCACTCGAATACAAACGATTCGCTTTGTCTATCCCAGTGCCTTCTTTTTTGTATTACAACGCTTGTAGTGATCGCTGTTTCCCGTGCTTGTATGCGCAAGCAATATTTCCATGGCAGTACTGTGTTGTGCTGCTCCGTGCTGCGCTGCTGCCAGATCTTTTCTGCTATGGGTTTTTACTTACTGCCACCGCTTTCTGTTGCATTGATCGCTTTTTTTTCTCATTTTACTTATCTGTGGCGACACTTGCCTCAACAATGCAACCAGGAAATTGCAGGCGTGAGTCCTGGATGAAGTTCTGTATAAGCCCATGTCTACTTGATAAGACGCCGGGATAGCTGTGGTGTGCTCGCTGCACTTTCGTGAATCGGCATTCCTGTGGCCCGGTTTTCTGCGTCATGATGCAATGCCTAGTTCTTTTCTCTTGTTTCGAAGTAGTTCTGCGGTTGAGGCTTTCATTGTTCATAATGCTATGTGCTACGGGTAAAGTCAATTTTTCGGCGAGTAAAGAAAATCATAATGCATGTATACCCACGAACATTTTGTACTCATTTGTATACGTGCTGATTTTTTACAGTGTGGTAAAGTTTTTTTATGTTTATCCTGGAATAAAATTCAAATTTCTTGATTATAGCATGACTATGCGTTATTTCGTCTCTTAGAACTAAGCTACACAAACCGAGCAAGCATTATATAACCTTGATCTATTCTTAAGGCGCGCATGCAACCTGCGTGTGTGCGACGCAGATAAACAACCCAGCAGTAGCGTTGGTAGAAATTTGTATCGCGGTGAGGAGGGAGGACGTTTTTGATATGAAGGGGGACCCCTGCAGGGTGGTCGAGTGCCATTTTGTGCTCTGTATCCCACGGCAGAAAAAAATTCTGGGGGGAGGACAACGGGGTACGTGCTTGGTTCCCGGTTTGCCATCCAGTGCAATGTAAGGTAAACAACTGTTTGCTTTTATACAGCAGTGGAAGTATTGAATACAGATCAATGTTTCAGAGAAAATGCAAGATTGTTTATCAAAACCGAGACGAATCATACGACAGTATGCTTAGTTTCTCATGAGTCTATACTAGTTAAGCTGGCGTTGGCTTGAAGCCCACACGCCAAGGGCGCGCCAACTTGCGTCAGATGGCAATGACATGAGCCCTCAGCGATCACAGGCCTGCTAAAGCTATTTTGAAGTCAAATTTGCGCGCTAATGCCTCCAAAATGACGTCACTTTTTGACCGGATCTTGCGTCAGTTCCGGTTTATTTTTTGTTCCGCCGGAAGTGTTCCCTCCTCACACAGATGGCGCTAAGCCCCGTGAGCAGCTTAAGAGCTGCCATTTTATGAACGTATGGGCTTCTATGGAAGCTTCGCTCCCAGATACATTTACCTTGTAAGATGCCGTATGAACGCGCAAGTCTGCTCCCATAGGGTAGTGTTACACAGAAACTCTAGAGAGTCCCCGTTACACGATGGGTAAGAAAGAAACAGGGCTTACTGAGAAATAACTTCAAACCAGCAGCTTATATAGAAACACCCAGAAAAAGGCAAAAGCTTGTGTAACACGATAAAAAAGGGGACAAGGACAGGCTTATCGGTAATAGCCTAATATTACGATACATAAACAAACTAGAGGGGTGTGGTATTTAAGCACGCTCGCGATCTGTAGCTTGCTTGGTATCTTCTACTAGCAAAGCAGCGCAGAATGGGGTCGCCACGCAGTGAATATTATGTTATTGAGACAAGCTACGAGGCCAACACCGACATAGGACTTACTTGACAAGATTTTTGCTGTTAGACGGCATGAAGAGTTATCACAGACAACCAGGTTAATATCGAATGTGGCTATTTTGAACACTGCCCTGGGTATCGGGTTTACAATTTCGCCTGTGTTTGACCGGCAACATAGAATTACTAATAGGTGCATGATATTGCTTGATGTGCAGTCTAGAAAAGGCAGAGATAGTTTCGGCGAAGCACAGACGTAGTCTTTGAATCATTTTTATTTCATTCAGGTTTGAGTCAGAGGCATGCAATGTTATAGAAAAATGAATGAAGTCACAAACGTGCTGAACATCACAACACACTTATCCTCAGAATAACCGAAATGAGTCGGTACTATGTTCGGACTGGCCTACCCCGACGTTGGGGGAACTTTGACAAAGCGTTTATCACATGAATTGGTGAAGTTGGATATGTCCCCACTTATTGCATATGTGCGGACTTATTGAAGATGAACGTTATAAAATGCCAACTAGCCAGAACGCAAGCCTTCTTCACGTTTCTATGAAAGAGGAAGGAGCCAGGTGAGCTCCAAAGGTGGCGGAGAAGCGTCTCTCCCTTGAGCGTGTCCTTTAAAGCGGCGAGTGGTCACCCACTCTGTACCCGTCTGATAGTGAAGGTTAAGATTCTAAGCGGTGCTGGCAAACTTACCTTACGCATTCACAGCCTAAAACGAGGCGCAAGTGCGGTATGTCGATTCTTGATAAATTGAGAATCGCCAACCAACAGAAACTTGGGATGTCAAGCATGTTGTTCCACAGAACCTTAACCGAAACAGATTTAAATTCCAATCTTGTGGTTCATTCGCGGGTGTCGTAACTGGATTACGCATCAGTGCTCTTATTTGTTGCCGCCGCTGCAAACGTAGCGGGTTATTGTTTGCATTTCAGATTTAAAAACAATACTACAATATGCACCGCATAAATGATGAAATGTGAGCTTATATGAGCCAGTTTATGCAGTGAAAACAGCAAAGGAACTTTGACTGATTCCCTTCAGTGTCTCTTTAAAGGAGCCATGAAGAGAAAACACAAGTTTGGTTCATTCGAAAGATTGCCTCGTTAGAACCATAACGACAGCACTTATAACGCAAACTTCGCTCAAATAAGCTACATAATTAGGAAAAAAGGAAATGACCATGCGACCCACTAGCTCATTTTCCGCAACAGAACCTATGATGTCACTCGAGAATGCTCTGCGATTGGCGGAGGCCGGCAAAAGCAAACGGATGTTAGGCAGGGCTTAGAGTTTGCATAGTGAGCTATATGCCCGTGAAACATACTGCACATTCTTTTTATGACAAAGAACGGTGGAGTAAACGGTTGAAGTACCGAACGAACACGCACGCGTGTGCGCCAATGCGTACGAAACTACCGCCGGCCGATCTCGACATCTCGCCGTCGCGCAGACAAATTTTCGTGTTCGAGGCTCGTAGGGGCCAACGAACTGTTCCAGCACGTACAGCCGCGACCTTGCTTGGTATCTTAATCCCTTGACAGGAGGTTGGCCGTCATATCGCCAACCAGCAAAGGTAAAAATAAAAACGAGGGGAGTAAGGAACAGCAAGAAGCGACGAGATAGTGCCAGTCGTCGCAGAAGTTTCGAATGGTGTTGGCTTGCTGCTGTCGTTACGAGCTCGTTTCCAGTTTACAACCACTGAAAACTTCAGTTTGTTCGAGTACTTTACAATGAAATTTCGTTGCTGCGTTTTGAAATGCCCATGTAGTACGGGCAAATCATCGAGGGAGTGCGACAACCCTGCCGGTGAAGAGATCTCCTTTCATGTGCTGCCCAAGGACGAACCTCGGCTAAGCAAGTGGCTACGTTTTGAGAACTTTGCAAACGGAGGAGAAAGGGAGCTAAAGGAAGTACGAGTGTGCTCGCTTCATTTCCGACGAAGTGATTACGGCAGGGACCCTTACGTTAGCTCACTCCTGGGACGTGCTGGCGCTCGTCTCCGACTTAGTCAAATCGCCGTCGAAGCGCTCTGACCTTGGGGGAAAAGATGCCGTACACACCGCGCATTGACGCTCGTATCTTTCTGGTCGGAGCAGAGAGCTCGCGCGAACGGCTTTCCATACGCGACACCGGCCGACTGGCATAAGCGATACTGCTACTGAAATTGAACTATTATTAACCGTAATAAAAATACGGCACATACGTACCAGTCTGTATTCATCCGTCGCGACGGGGCTGACAAGGCAGTGGTGCCGACGGCTGGGCGTTCGTATGTTGTGGCTATCGCGGAATGGTCGCTTTCCGGTCCATCCGCGTATCCCACAACTCCTGCCGCTCGTGGACTTAGAAGCATTGAGCGTTCCAGTGGTGTGAGGTTGTTAAATGCAAGCCCGAGCTTCTCGGCAAGTTTTGTTCTCCCGATTAGGCAATTCCATGACTAGGGCTGCGGGTGCACTACGTTTTACTAGTATTTTTAAAATGGCTGCCGTCTCGGTTTCGGCACGATTTCCGGTTCCTGTCAGACTCCCGCGTGTGGGTGCTATATGGAGTCGACATACTAAGTATCTGTTTCATGGACCGCCTCCTATGACGCCATTGTTCACGTCACGAAATATGCAATTTTAGCGGGAGATTTAAAATTTTGGCCTAAATTGCCTTATTTCTCTGTGAATAAAGCATGATTTGCTTCCGGGAAAGCGCTTGGGGTACTATGAAATCCTAATCTTTCGAATAAAACAAACTTTTGTTTTCTCTTCATGGCTCCTTTAAAGGGACACTGAAGTGAATTTGTCAAGCTCCCGTTTTTGCTTGCACTGCGTAGACTGGCTCAAATTAACACACTTTTCATCATTTATCCGGTTGATACGTCTGTAATTATTTTACAAAGCGCGAAAAAAGCACCATACGCGGTTTGCGGCGGCCACACCAACTAAAGGCTGTGACGAAAGGAGGAGACGCACAGTGATTGGACGATGTCCAAGCTTAGCATTCAAAGAAGTTTCGGTTTGGTTCTGTAAAACAACATGCTTGACATCCGACGGCATCGTTGGATGGGCATTCTAGATATCGCAGTAATCGTGGTACCGCTCTTCTGCCAAGTGGTCGGCTGTAAAATGCACCAGATAAGTCTCCCAGGGCGGCTTGGAATGGTAGCAATCACTAGCCGAGGCCTAAGCAGTAGATGAATGTGTACATATTGTAAATATATACACATACAAGAGGTGGAGTCGCCAGCCACTACAGGGCTTTGTCAAGATAAAATGGCATCATATCGATTAGTTGCTCTATTTGTGGCAGCCATCATGTAGTTCTTGGTGGAACTTAATAACTTCAAAAAATCGACCAATGCTCTCTTCGAAATACTCCGTTGCACATCGCTCATAAACATCATTGTACAACCTTGCTGTACGTGAGCGCCATATACTGTGGAGACACAGTGCCGTACCCCTATTGAAAATGTGTATTTGATGGAATCCATCAAACATCAACATGGTGGATTCTGGTAATGGCATTATTGATGGCATGACAGCAGATGACTGCATGCTGGCAGGGTGATGGATGACGGCATGCTGGTAGACGTCGGTACGACGGTAGCTGACGGCATGCGTCAGTAGCTGACGGCAATGTTAGCGTCGATGCTGGCAGGTTGAGTGATGGTAGGACGGCAGATATGCGAAATTGCACAAAAATGATGACGACATGAAAAGGAAAGGTGCTATGCAATGCTAATTAAAAACGGGTTTCATTTCTTGCGAATAAATTTATAAAATAAGATTTGCAGCAAATAAGTAAGCTCTCGTGACTTGCGTTTTGCTCTGTCCATTCATGTCGTGATCATTTTTCTGCTATCCTGCTAGAATGCTCTGAAAACTTATCAATTTTATGAGTGCTTAGAGGTGTGTGCTGGGGTGCTTAAAAATATTACACAAAACAAACTTGGTTTCAACGTTGAATATATTATCATTAAATATCACATATGGTGACCATCTTTGAACAGGTGGGCAGCTGAAAAGAAAAAAAACTGAGTTACACACTAAAGCTTATACAATCCAGATCAACTCAAAACAAATGTATATTCACATTTCACACACCTCCTTAAACATTCTGAGATGGTCACTTCGATGTGGTCCCTTGCTTCTGCCATTCCTCTTAGCCATAAAAATCGAAAACCTGCAGAAAAAGAACATTTTCACCAAATTAAGTGGAAACCATCCTGCTAGGACTCCCTTCAGGTCATGGAAGGGTGCTCTTGACCGGCACTGCTCTAAAAGGCATCGCATGGTGGCAATGCCTTTCCCAGGAAAGGCTTTTAGCAAGATGCAAGCATGCATGCATGCAAGCGAGAATTTCAAGAGAACATGAGTTAGCAGCAGGTTGGAAAGAAGCAAAACACCCTTGTCTAGAAGAATTCTACGCTTAAAACGCAGCCAGCGAATACCAGGCGCAAGAAAATGAATCTTCAGGGGAGTGTGTTGAAGGTTAGGAACACGTTAAATTGAAAGGTGAATCATGCCAGATGACATTTAACCTGGTTGGATGCATTGAAGCGACGAAAAGAAACGCACACAGTCTTGAGATGAAAGTGCAGAATAAACAAACGCTTGCAAAAACTTCAGCAAACTTGTGGTGAAATTTAGAGAAAGTTCAATACTATGAGGACAACCGAGCCTTCCAAGCACTAAAGACCCTTTCGGAAGCCGCACAAGAATGAGAACGGGTGTGCCAAATTTGCCATGGAACAGATTATCAATAGTGATAAGGCGTGCTGACTAGGCAGGAACCCACGTTGCGGCAAAGTGTTGTGGAAGGTGACTTCTTGTAAAGGATACGAGCATGTGAGGGGCAAAAAACTGCTGAAGCTGCCGTGTGAAAGCACACTAAGAATCTTGTCGGACCTTCTGCAAGAGACTCGAGTAACAAACCTAATAAAGGAACGGCTTCAAGTGGAGGGACAAAGCTTGCGGTCACTAAAAGAACCATACTGCAGCCTGATTACTGACGAAATGTCAATACAGGAAAAAGTAATTTATGGCTGCCAAGTCGACAAATTTTCGGCCTTGATATAAGCTGTAAACCTTGAACCGGCGGTGCCACTGAAATAGCCGGCAGGCTCCTTTGGTTTGTCCTGCGGAGGCTTTCCACGGCTGACGTTATCCCCTTAGGGTATTTTTTTAACGGGAACATGAAGCATGACCGGCTCCGTAACCTGAATTTTAGTGTGCTCAACTCTGTGTAAGAGGTGGGGTTCTTCATTATCCGTATTGTCACAGACAGCCACCAGACAAACAGCGCCATGTTTCTAGGCATGTCGGTTGACAACACACTACAGCATGTTTTGCTACATCCAGCGGGGCAAAAAGACCCATCATTCCTTATATTTGACCACACCACCTCATCAAGAACCTTAGAACAAATTTTCTAGAGAGAGAGAGAGAGGGATGTTTGATGGAATGTACAAAGTTAGGGAATGTTTTGTTCTCAAGGCCCTCTTTAAGATCCAATAAAAGTTGTCAATTGTGAACCCAGTTTGGCTCCTAAGCTCATCGCACATTGAGCCGAACCTAGAAAAAATTAAGCTGTCCCGCGCCACCTTGATATTTTCGCCTGTCATCATCAGCAGCCCGAAGTTCCTTCAGAAAAAGCCCAAAGGTCACCAACACGCTACAGAATCGAAACTTCCAGTAAAACAAGCTGAATAGTGCAATCCCATGTTAAGGACTCCACGTAAATTTGTGATTGCAGCCTGTTCAGCAAGGTGTCTCAAGTGAAGCATGACAAAGCGGAATAACACTACAGCCGAACCAAGAACTGCTAGCGTAGATGGCTGATTGTGTGGCCGCTGTCCGAATTGACGCCACCGCATCACCGATAGCGTGCACCACAGGCGACGCGGCGGAGGGAAAGAGAGCTATCGTTCTCACAGGCGGAGAGGAGCATTCGGCGGGCTGCACCAAAAGGGGAATATCAAGGGGTTGTATCACTTCTAAATGTTGCATAATGTGCATCCTAGTTCTCTTTTTTACTAAGAACTCCCACCTTCGTGCTTGTGTTTCAGCAGTCCAATGTACAATTTCAGCAAAGGTTTATGTTAAACAATATATAAAGACGTTAAATACAATACATCCAAATTTACTGATTCCAAACTCAGAGAGCAATGAATTGCTGAAATGAAGAAGCCAACATGCATATATATACAGTGCTATTGGAAGACCAAAGCACTGCACTCTCGGTCAAATTAGGCAAGTTCTGGTAACTGAATTTCACAGTGCACGTCATAGCAATTCAGATCACCAAGTAGGGCATGCCAGCTGATCTCCACTGCAAGGTGTAACAGTCAGTAGCCTGCAAGATAGAAGTGAGTGGCAAACAACAAGCAAGTTTCATTAGCCTTAATCCTTCAAAGTTCTAAATGCGATATTAAGGTGTCGAGAAAGGTGTTCTTCACACTCCAAGCGAGAATATGAGAACGTTAAAATACCACATTACCTAGATGTAAGGATGGCCAAAGTGACTATCACAGCATAGTGACAATGTCAACGATCAAGTTTATAACTCAATTCTCTCTTTACAAGTAGATGCCGTTCATTATGACCAGTTCATGTATGCGTAAAAAGGTGCCGACATGAGCCCTCTCATTCCTACTACGGCAAATTGCCTCCACGATTCTGTGACAAAGCGCAGACTTAAATGATGATAACGTTGCTTTAACAATTAGGGAGTGTCTAGCGTTCCGTCAAGACGGAACGCTAAAAACTGCTAAAGGTCCGTCCAGACTGAACGCCAAATCAAAACCAGCCGATTCGCCGCCATTTCTAGTTCTGGGATTTGGTGTAGTGGTTCCGCAGCTGACTACGGACGTGGTCGCCCTTGTTCGATTCTTGCACCGTTTATTTTCTGTGTGTGGCCGTGGTTAGCGTTTTGTAATAGCAAAACTTCACGCCCGCTTTACAAGTCACGCGATGAGAGCTGTCGGTCTTGGGTTTTTTAGCGGCCGAACCGCTCCCGCTCGCTGAAGCCAAGGCCGACGTAGCCATCGCCAGTTACGCCTGATCTCCTCTAATTATTACCAGAAATTTATAATTAACAGTGCCTCTGGCTAGTCAGTGAGCGGAAGCGGTTTGGCCGGTTAGGTAAAAATTAAGAGCGACTGCTCTCGCTGAAATATTGTGAAATGGGCGTCGTGTGGCAGCTTGGAGATCCGTCCGGAATGAGCTAGAGTTAGCCCGATCAACTGTAATTATTAATAACGATTAATATTTATCAGTGATTCTGGTTAGTCAGTGAGCAGTAGCGGCTTGGCCGGTTAGGTAAAAATCAAGAGAGGTTGCTCTCAACGTGAGTTGTGTTTTCTCTGGACGGAACTTTAGTGACAGTTGCCGTTCCGCCTAGACGGAACGCTAGACACAGCCTAACAATTATGCTGAAGGAGGCTGGAAAGGCTATGTGATGAACTCCCGAACAAAAATGCAAGTGAAACAATTTTTTTGTTTCTGAAGTCTCTTCTAGGTGATTGCAGCTTAAACCAGGTTCAATTATCCTTCCCACGCAGTGCTTGAAGCCCACATGATGTGTCGGTGCATGTTTTCAACTGGTACCGTCAATATCATGGCAACAATTTTTTTCCTTCGAAACATGCATCTAATTAGGCCTTAATATTGGCCGCGATGTCTTAGGGAAGCATAGTGAACTAGATTTAAGGTTGTGCTCACATTGACATCAAACCCATTCAAACGATTTTCAAAAATGACACACATTGGTACAGGCCGCAAAATTTGAAACATGACAGTAATGCATTACTGCCAATAATGACAATAGCCAGTGCTTAAAAAATTATTGCGATGAGAAAGAGGTTATCCTTTTCTGAAAAATTAAAAAAAAAAACTTTCAGTGTGATATAACCATCTAGAAAAAGCTGTTCTCCCATCTATTCTCTAGCGGTATATTTTCTACAACTATATTTATTTACATCAAGTCATGTGTTTTTACAAAGAGTGTATTCTTTGCTGTGCAATGATGTACACAAGCTACTAGAAAGAGACCTTCGGCCTTAACCAGTCCAGAGGAGACCCACTTTTTTTTTAAGCATTTGCTCTTGTTCGGGTGCACTCACCCACAGAATGAGAGCACAATACAAAATTTAACTGAGCAACACGCGTGGCCGCAAATTATTTGGAGACGGTAGTGAATGTTGCAGTGCTTAAACACTCCCCATGCGCAGCCAGCATTGCTTATGCCTCTGCACCAGACGCACGATACGCATGTAGTTTCGACGTGGTAGCAAATTCGGGTTGAATGTACGTTTTTGGTGCTACTGATACACATGCACAAACATACATGCGATTATCGAACGATTGGAACACTCAAACATTCACTGCACATGCGGGGCTTGCGAGTCACGCCCATTTCAGCCATCGCACCCTCAATCTGAACGCAGAGAGCCTTGTTTGTACCAGTGCACTTTACTGAGTGACCGCTTTGAAAAATGACAATCCCTGTAGTGTAGTGTAGACTGCTGTGTGCTTCGGCTACAAGTTACCTAAAGCGTACCACTCCAGTCCTGGTACGACAAATGATGCGAATAAGTACAACATCGCAATTCCTTAAAAACTACCCACACACACAAAAAAAACATAACTTCCAGAAGGGTATGTGAAACACAGAAATCCAGAAACACAGCGCCTGTGTTTAGTCTTACCTTTCTTCGTCCCGTCGTTTGCGCTGTTTTTCTTAGTTTAACAGTGTACCAACTGGCCCGTCACATACCCTTCTCAGCGCCTGTGTTTAGTCTTACCTTTCTTCGTCCCGTCGTTTGCGCTGTTTTTCTTAGTTTAAAAACATAACTGTTGCGAACTCAACCTGGAGCGGTCGACCGCGCGTATTGGCGATCGGTTGTTGCGAGCAACAAACCGTTTAGCCAACGTAGCAGTATGATCCTACTTCGCTCAACAAAAAGCCTACAAACGGCCCAAACACTAGGGCTCTTCGATTTACAGACTCGAATTAACCCGGATATTCCGCGGGAGTCCGAGGATTCCCCGAAGCCTTAAGGATACACAAGGAAAATCGAATGACTGACTGCTTTCAGGGAATCAGCGGTGAGTACGGGACTGTAAATCGAACAGCCCTACTGTTGCTACTCCCCCGGTCGAAAGGCTGATCTACGTAACCCTCAAAATCAGTCGCTGTGAAAAAACATTAGGGCTAAGCGGCGACGCAAACGTCTAACACGAAACGGAACAGCCCTGCCCTGTTAAATACACAAGTAAAGTGCGAAAAGTAGACTAGTCACTTACCTTAAATCACAGGTGGCATATCTTCGTCGAAAGAATAATCCAATGTCTTCAAAACAACCACAACAAAGCACTCGACAAGCGTGTACATGGAGGAAAAAAAAGCTTAGGAGAGGCCCCCAGCTATCCCCGCGCATTGGCAAAAGTGTGGAGGAAGTCACGTGTTTTCGGCGGCCATTGGAAGTCGCTTAGCAACGGCGTCCTAGCAACAGCCCGCCCGCCGTTCGCCAGTCATGGAGGAAAGGCAGCGCCTGCCTTGTCGTCCGATTGCGAAGATTGCTGCTTCGCTTTGCTGCGCTGTGGTCTTGCGGAACTCGAAAAGGATGCTGCGAGTTGCGACAGCTGCGCCGATGTGAATATGTCATTTAATTTCTACTTGCAAGTGCACCTTGTACCGCGTCAAGCTTTTGCTCCGGTCGCGATCACGACGCGCCTATTGAAGTGCAGATATCGTGAACGCGCCGTCCCGTCGTACGCGCGGACACCCGTCAGGTAGATTTTCGGGAAGTGATACACGGTGTGCAGTACGTAGGCGACTTGCAACCGAACGATTCGCAACTCAATTTTTTGGTTATCGCCGCTGCAATATATAGTTTGCTAGGCCGGCAATGCGCGGCAGCGTCTTTGCAAGTGTTACAAGGTAGATTCCCAGTTGATATAATTCCATCGTCCTATTACCTTAGTAGGTGTCCGTCTGTTGACTGGAAGAGTGCTGGATCTGGAATCTGGATCTTTTTGTGGTCTCGCTCTAGATTTCGCTTTTCAACGCTTCATACTGCGAGGTTAGGGTATGAACGTTTTCAACTGATATCACCTTGAATTTATTGACACTGAGACAAGTTGAAACTTGGCGAAAAAAAGTTTATTGACGCCACCCACCCTCTCATTTTTACTCAATAAAACGTTTTGCCTCCTCCTCCTCCTCCTTCGCAAAAAATTCTATCGAAGGCACGCGAACGGTAAAAACATTCCACAATTTTTTAGCGTGAAATCTGCATGCAGTACTGCTTACCTATATATATAGAACGGCCGTTTAATTGACTAGTCGTCTCTGGGATTGCCAGTGAAACTGCAACGCAAACTTGGGCACTTTCCAGTCCGGTAGCCGCACGGCGTTCGCCCACTGTTTGCGGCGTTCTCCATCGCTTGGGAACCTATAAACGGCGGCGATTGCAAACAAAGGATGAATGCACACCAATGTACAGCAATACTTTTCAGCGGAATGATGCACTAACCGGTGGAAAGTGACGCCCAATTCCTTGGGTACCGATCGCGACTTGCAGCCTGGCACCGAGCATTGCGGCATTGTTAGAGCGAGCCGCTTCGCAAACCTGCTGCGGCCACACTGAAGACGTGTAACAGTGTAACCGCGCGTTTAGGTTCACGGTCACGCGCTGCAAAACGGCCTTCTACCTGCCTATCAGCTGATTTCCGCCGGCTCGGCGCTGGCAGATGCAGACGACAAGAGAGGCGATACAGGACGGAGGAGGCGGAGAAGGTGCACCGAGAGAGAAGGCAAAAAGAGTCCGCCAATGGCATGGAGGGCCAATGGTCCGCCATTCGACTTACAGAAATGGCGTTTCCGGCTGCGCTGGGTGTGACGTCAGGGCCTCTCCTAAGCTTTTCTTTCCTCCATGAGCGTGTACAACTCCACCGACTGAAGGAAAGACAATTGCGTGATGGCGTGGCGATGTTGCTGGATGGAGCAGTAGAGTACTGAGGCCGGGGTTTCGGTTTCGGTTTCGGCCTTTGTTTTTTCGTAACGCAATTCATACAAGTCGCCGAGTTAACAAAATGCGTCGAAACAAATTCTGGCTAGAACATAGACACATAAAGCAATGTAAATAGAAAGATCAGGTTTCCATACCCAGCAAAAAGTTCAGTTTGTTGGGCTATCCTGTATATAAGCAAGTTGTGGAATAAACCTCTGACATCACTTGGGGGGAAGGCACTTTTGGTTAAAAACTACCAAGAATATGCACATTTTTCGTTTAAAGAAAAATCACATCGTGCTGTCGGCGGCAAAAAAAACCAGACCGACAGAGGATTGAACCACCAACCTTTGCAACAAAAAGCGAGCGCATTTACTCGGCCACGAACGAGCGGTGCTGTCCTTGGAAATATACGGTATAAAATGTATAACCAGTTTAGGCTTTTATTTAGTTTAAGCACTTCAAGCAGACTTGGTGACTATTTATTGTATCGCCCTCATACAGTAAACGTTCCCCAAATTTTCACAATATGTCACGTCTAGCAATTGCATTTCTTAGACGGAAAAGCGTTCGCAGATGTCTGGTCGTGCTGCTGTGCTTGTTCACCCAGAGCCAAAAGAGTGCTTCCTGCTCCATAGTTTTGCGCTGTAGGGTAAACGTTTCAGTTGAGTTTATTTCCTGAGTATCTATATTGACTTCGCTGACCCTTCTCCCGCCTTCACGTGGCGTTAGATTTTCCTACTAGCGTACAAGTCAGCGAAGCGTCGCATGTGCACTTTTGCAGCGCTTGCGTGGAGCGAACCGGACTGGGAGCTTGATACAGTGTATAAACTAACAAAGTAAAGAAAGACACATTCTACCATTCACAAACGTGTTGGGGCTTAGTTCAACTGAGCGAACCAGTTGCAACGACTTGTCGGCGGCCGTTAGACTAAACGCTGGGCCGACTGACTGTGTCGGAAGATCGGCGAGCCGTGCAGTAGCGCAACCAATTGCCAAGTCACCTCCTCCTCACGTCACACGAAAACGCCACACAACATGGGCGAGTGTGCAGATTGGGGGACAGCAATTTCGAATTGATTTTTCTACTAAATAAATTCACGTAAACGCGCTCAGAGTGGAAAAACATGGCCTATGAACGCTGGACTATAATTTGTCCTAGTAATCCCGCAATGTTTACAAATCACTTCAGTGACCCTTTAAAAGAGATCACTCCTTCTTGTTGACTGAAGAATTACGTCATAGTTAACTGTGTAGGTATGATGTGCAAGTCTTAAAAGTTCGACAGTGAAAGCGAAACCTTCAAAAGACGCTCATGGAAGAGACAGAAGAAGAAGCAGCTTTTGAAATGAAAAGGATTAGCCACATCAGAGTCCTTCAATTGAAGGACTCTGGCCACATGTATGTATGCACCAGAGTCGGATACCAAGTTATCGCTGCAGATACGCAGGCTACATACGACTCATAGGGCGCTGTTCGAGTGGCAAAATAGGAGAATGTGAAGTAGCCGCTCAAGTAAAGAGGTAAACATGGGCCGACCCATTGATATTGGTGCTGTACGGTTTAGCAAGTTCCAAATTCTCGACGTACGTGCACAAACATCGCGAGCAAACAGGTCGGCAAATGGTTCCTGCTGAAGACAAATTCGTAACAAAAGTGCCAACAAACCAGCACTCATGAATTATTCAAGACTAAGTATTTTAAGAACGAATGCGTGACGCCGCAAAGCATTTGCGAGGTTTTTCTTCCTTAATCTCTTGTTAAAATCAATTATTTTGTTTGGAGACAGCCTATTCAGCCAGGTGATACATTCGTTAGATTTCTGGGAAGGCGCTGCTTAGAGTCATGAAATCATGGTGCTGCAAAAGAGATTGTGATAGAAAGATGGAGAAACGTTCCTACGGCAAAGCAAAAAATGAAATCTACTTCACTTTGCGTGAGCACGTCCGCCATGTGGGGATGCGTCAACCAGATACGACCAGGATACGTCAAAGTGAGGTTACCCTACACTGGGAGGGCGTATCTGTGCGGTCCCGGATCAAAAGCGTCGCCATATGTTTGTGACAGCCCGCTTAAAAGTAGACCGTAAAAGAAAAAGCGAAGCTACGGAAAAGAATAAAAGCCAAGTTTATGCAACCTATCCCCACGCGCATGAGCCTTGTTGTATCCGTTCATGTGAAATTCTTGGTTTTACCAGGAGATACTGCAGACAAACTGCATGTAATAAATTGAAACCTAATGACGCTATCACATAGTCAGCCGTAGTGACAGCAGGGTCCAAAAAGGAAAATCAAGCCTGTAAAGTTATCCCATAAAATTATTTAAATAATTGAGATTGCCCGCAATAAAAAACGTGTCAAAAAATTAATAAAACATAAACGGCAAGAAGCCGAGTAAGGACAGCTACGAACAGTCATGCTGACAACACGGGATAGTTTGAGGATACCCGAGGAAAAAAGGAATCATAATAGCCATCTTAAAGAAACTATCAATCGGCAAATACAGGTTGCGCGGACTCACGCGTGAACACGGACGCTCTTTTCCCATCATAGAAAAGATAAATGGAGAAGCTGAATTATTTTATACTTCTCTGTACGCTAGCAACTATACTGAGGAGTACAGTGCAACGAATGCAATGTTCGCCGAGAGGTGTCGCTAAGACCTAAAGAGGCGGCGGAAGAAGAAGTCAAGGGTTTAAGGAGAGAAAAGCCAAGGAACAGCAAAACATAGCCATTCATTACATAAAGGAGCATACAGAATTTGTAAAAAGGCATTAAATTTTTTATAACGCCTAAGAACATTCAGGACACCCTACGAGTAAAAAAATGCAAATAGATTTTACATTTTCAATAAAGCGAACACCAAAGAACTTAAAAGTGACACTTCTCGAAGACTGCATTCAATGGGTTAAAATCCACCATCAAATGAACACATGCCGCCGGGATTTATTACCAGCGAGAAAACAGCGCCGATAAGCACTGTAAGCGCCTGGTGCCGACATGGGAACCAGGGGCTTACAGCTCCTATTTCTTCAGTTGTTTCAGGCCTATGCAGTGGCGTCTGGCACCGGTCTTTTTGGGTGGCTACCTGGAGCAAGCCGGCAACACGACGTGGGTTTGTTCTCCAGCTTCAACGCAGCTTCGCCGCCTTCCCTGGTTTCACAGGAGGTACAACAGCCATTTCGTGCGACTGTGGAGGCACACGAGGCCAGCTTCACGGAATGTTCGCCTGGTGGTATTGACGTCAGTATCGCATCTTCGAAACAACCTACACATGCGCGGTCACAAGGCGATGCAGCAGATATGGACCGCTCGACTGATGTCATCGCCATCTGTCGGCATTGGGAGACATCATCAGACGAGTGGCTACTTAAGCACTTGCTGCGTGACGCCCATTTGGGTTCCGGTGCCGACATAGGAACCAGGCGCTTACAGCTCCTATTTCTTGAGTTGTTTCAGGACTATGCAGTGGTGTCTGGCACCGGTCTTTTTGGGTGGCTACCTGGAGCAAGCCGGCAACACGACGTGGGTTTGTTCTCCAGCTTCAACGCAGCTGCGCCGCCTTCCCTGGTTTCACAGGTGGTACAACAGCCATTTCGTGCGACTGTGGAGGCACACGAGGCCAGCTTCACGGAATGTTCGCCTGATGGTATTGACGTCAGTATCGCATCTTCGAAACAACCTACACATGCGCGGTCGCAAGGCGATGCAGCAGATATGGACCGCTCGACTGATGTCATCGCCATCTGTCGGCATTGGGAGATATCATCAGACGAGTGGCTACTTAAGCACTTGCTGCGTGACGGCCATTTGGGTTCCGGTGCCGACATGGGAACCAGGCGCTTACAGCTCCTATTTCTTGAGTTGTTTCAGGCCTATGCAGTGGTGTCTGGCACCGGTCTTTTTGGGTGGCCACCTGGAGCAAGCCGGCAACACGATGTGGGTTTGTTCTCCAGCTTCAACGCAGCTGCGCCGCCTTCCCTGGTTTCACAGGTGGTACAACAGCCATTTCGTGCGACTGTGGAGGCACACGAGGCCAGCTTCACGGAATGTTCGCCTGATGGTATTGACGTCAGTATCGCATCTTCGAAACAACCTACACATGCGCGGTCGCAAGGCGATGCAGCAGATATGGACCGCTCGACTGATGTCATCGCCATCTGTCGGCATTGGGAGACATCATCAGACGAGTGGCTACTTAAGCACTTGCTGCATGACGGCCATTTCGGTTCCGGTGCCGACATGGGAACCAGGCGCTTACAGCTCCTATTTCTTGAGTTGCTTCAGGCCTATGCAGTGGTGTCTGGCACCGGTCTTTTTGGGTGGCTACCTGGAGCAAGCCGGCAACACGACGTGGGTTTGTTCTCCAGCTTCAACGCAGCTGCGCCGCCTTCCCCGGTTTCACAGGTGGTACAACAGCCATTTCGTGCGACTGTGGAGGCACACGAGGCCAGCTTCACGGAATGTTCGCCTGATGGTATTGACGTCAGTATCGCATTTTCGAAACAACCTACACATGCGCGGTCGCAAGGCGATGCAGCAGATATGGACCGCTCGACTGATGTCATCGCCATCTGTCGGCATTGGGAGACATCATCAGACGAGTGGCTATTTAAGCACTTGCTGCGTGACGGCCATTTGGGTTCCGGTGCCGACATGGGAACCAGGCGCTTACAGCTCCTATTTCTTGAGTTGTTTCAGGCCTATGCAGTGGTGTCTGGCACCGGTCTTTTTGGGTGGCTACCTGGAGCAAGCCCGCAACACGACGTGGGTTTGTTCTCCAGCTTCAACGCAGCTGCGCCGCCTTCCCTGGTTTCACAGGTGGTACAACAGCCATTTCGTGCGACTGTGGAGGCACACGAGGCCAGCTTCACGGAATGTTCGCCTGATGGTATTGACGTCAGTATCGCATCTTCGAAACAACCTACACATGCGCGGTCGCAAGGCGATGCAGCAGATATGGACCGCTCGACTGATGTCATCGCCATCTGTCGGCATTGGGAGACATCATCAGACGAGTGGCTACTTAAGCACTTGCTGCGTGACGGCCATTTGGGTTCCGGTGCCGACATGGGAACCAGGTGCTTACAGCTCCTATTTCTTGAGTTGTTTCAGGCCTATGCAGTCGTGTCTGGCACCGGTCTTTTTGGGTGGCTACCTGGAGCAAGCCGGCAACACGACGTGGGTTTGTTCTCCAGCTTCAACGCAGCTGCGCCGCCTTCCCTGGTTTCACAGGTGGTGCAACAGCCATTTCGTGCGACTGTGGAGGCACACGAGGCCAGCTTCACGGAATGTTCGCCTGATGGTATTGACGTCAGTATGGCATCTTCGAAACAACCTACACATGCGCGGTCGCAAGGCGATGCAGCAGATATGGACCGCTCGACTGATGTCATCGCCATCTGTCGGCATTGGGAGACATCATCAGACGAGTGGCTACTTAAGCACTTGCTGCGTGACGGCCATTTGGGTTCCGGTGCCGACATGGGAACCAGGCGCTTACAGCTCCTATTTCTTGAGTTGTTTCAGGCCTATGCAGTGGTGTCTGGCACCGGTCTTTTTGGGTGGCTACCTGGAGCAAGCCGGCAACACGACGTGGGTTTGTTCTCCAGCTTCAACGCAGCTGCGCCGCCTTCCCTGGTTTCACAGGTGGTGCAACAGCCATTTCGTGCGACTGTGGAGGCACACGAGGCCAGCTTCACGGAATGTTCGCCTGATGGTATTGACGTCAGTATGGCATCTTCGAAACAACCTACACATGCGCGGTCGCAAGGCGATGCAGCAGATATGGACCGCTCGACTGATGTCATCGCCATCTGTCGGCATTGGGAGACATCATCAGACGAGTGGCTACTTAAGGACTTGCTGCGTGACGGCCATTTGGGTTCCGGTGCCGACATGGGAACCAGGCGCTTACAGCTCCTATTTCTTGAGCTGTTTCAGGCCTATGCAGTGGTGTCTGGCACCGGTCTTTTTGGGTGGCTACCTGCAGCAAGCCGGCAACACGACGTGGGTTTGGTCTCCAGCTTCAATGCAGCTGCGCCGCCTTCCCTGGTTTCACAGGTGGTACAACAGCCATTTCGTGTGACTGTGGAGGCACACAGGCCAGCTTCACGGAATGTTCGCCTGATGGTATTGACGTCAGTATCGCATCTTCGAAACAACCTACACATGCGCGGTCGCAAGGCGATGCAGCAGATATGGACCGCTCGACTGATGTCATCGCCATCTGTCGGCATTGGGAGACATCATCAGACGAGTGGCTACTTAAGCACTTGCTGCGTGACGGCCATTTGGGTTCCGGTGCCGACATGGGAACCAGGCGCTTACAGCTCCTATTTCTTGATCTGTTTCAGGCCTATGCAGTGGTGTCTGGCACCGGTCTTTTTGGGTGGCTACCTGCAGCAAGCCGGCAACACGACGTGGGTTTGGTCTCCAGCTTCAACGCAGCTGCGCCGCCTTCCCTGGTTTCACAGGTGGTACAACAGAAATTTCGTGTGACTGTGGAGGCACACGAGGCCAGCTTCACGGAATGTTCGCCTGATGGTATTGACGTCAGTATCGCATCTTCGAAACAACCTACACATGCGCGGTCGCAAGGCGATGCAGCAGACATGGACCGCTCGACTGATGTCATCGCCATCTGTCGGCATTGGGAGACATCATCAGACGAGTGGCTACTTAAGCACTTGCTGCGTGACGGCCATTTGGGTTCCGGTGCCAACATGGGAACCAGGCGCTTACAGCTCCTATTTCTTGAGTTGCTTCAGGCCTATGCAGTGGTGTCTGGCACCGGCCTTTTTGGGTGGCTACCTGGAGCAAGCCGGCAACACGACGTGGGTTTGTTCTCCAGCTTCAACGCAGCTGCGCCGCCTTCCCCGGTTTCACAGGTGGTACAACAGCCATTTCGTGCGACTGTGGAGGCACACGAGGCCAGCTTCACGGAAGGTTCGCCTGATGGTATTGACGTCAGTATCGAATCTTCTAAACAACCTACACATGCGCGGTCGGAAGGCGATGCAGCAGATATGGACCGCTCGACTGATGTCATCGCCATCTGTCGGCATTGGGAGACATCATCAGACGAGTGGCTACTTAAGCACTTGCTGCGTGACGGCCATTTGGGTTCCGGTGCCGACATGGGAACCAGGCGCTTACAGCTCCTATTTCTTGAGTTGTTTCAGGCCTATGCAGTGGTGTCTGGCACCGGTCTTTTTGGGTGGCTACCTGGAGCAAGCCGGCAACACGACGTGGGTTTGTTCTCCAGCTTCAACACAGCTGCGCCGCCTTCCCTGGTTTCACAGGTGGTACAACAGCCATTTCGTGCGACTGTGGAGGCACACGAGGCCAGCTTCACGGAATGTTCGCCTGATGGTATTGGCGTCAGTATCGCATCTTCGAAACAACCTGCACATGCGCGGTCGCAAGGCGATGCAGCAGATATGGACCGCTCGACTGATGTCATCGCCATCTGTCGGCATTTGAAGACATCATCAGACAAGTGGCTACTTAAGCACTTGCTGCGTGACGGCCATTTGGGTTCCGGTGCCGACATGGGAACCAGGCGCTTACAGCTCCTATTTCTTGAGTTGTTTCAGGCCTATGCAGTGGTGTCTGGCACCGGTCTTTTTGGGTGGCTACGTGGAGCAAGCCGGCAACACGACGTGGGTTTGTTCTCCAGCTTCAACGCAGCTGCGCCGCCTTCCCTGGTTTCACAGGTGGTACAACAGCCATTTCGTGCGACTGTGGATGCACACGAGGCCAGCTTCACGGAATGTTCGCCTGATGGTATTGACGTCAGTATCGCATCTTCGAAACAACCTACACATGCGCGGTCGCAAGGCGATGCAGCAGATATGGACCGCTCGACTGATGTCATCGCCATCTGTCGGCATTGGGAGACATCATCAGACGAGTGGCTACTTAAGCACTTGCTGCGTGACGGCCATTTGGGTTCCGGTGCCGACATGGGAACCAGGCGCTTACAGCTCCTATTTCTTGAGTTGTTTCAGGCCTATGCAGTGGTGTCTGGCACCGGTCTTTTTGGGTGGCTACCTGGAGCAAGCCCGCAACACGACGTGGGTTTGTTCCCAGCTTCAACGCAGCTGCGCCGCCTTCCCTGGTTTCACAGATGGTACAACAGCCATTTCGTGTGACTGTGGAGGCACACGAGGCCAGCTTCACGGAATGTTCGCCTGATGGTATTGACGTCAGTATCGCATCTTCGAAACAACCTACACATGCGCGGTCGCAAGGCGATGCAGCAGATATGGACCGCTCGACTGATGTCATCGCCATCTGTCGGCATTGGGAGACATCATCAGACGAGTGGCTACTTAAGCGCTTGCTGCGTGACGGCCATTTGGGTTCCGGTGCCGACATGGGAACTAGGCGCTTACAGCTCATATTTCTTCAGGTTGGTGTTTTCTATCGATACAAAAGAACTAGAGTAATCCCAAAGTCGGTACCAGAGCCCACTGGACCACTTAAGAGATTTTTGCCTTTTTTTGTGTTGGAGTTATCTTCGGTGTTGAGTGTATTCAAATCGCGGTTATTACTGGCCGGCGATGTTGAGGAAAACCCCGGCCCGCTATCAAAAGAATTGGAACAGGAACTTATGAAAACGCTTCGCGACTTGCCGAAGATGTTAGAAAGTCAAGTAATGTTAACAAAAGAGTTCGATGCGCTAAAAACACAGAATGAAATGCTAATCAAGAAAATCGCAGAGCTTGATACGAAAATTGATAAACTTGTAGGATCACCACCTTCAGCGCCAGATGTTGAAAATGAAGAAATACGTACGCAAAGTAACCAACTTGCAGATGCGATACGAATGGTTTTCAGAACACAGGATGACATTGAAAATCGCTCCCGCAGGAATAATCTTCTGTTTTTTGGCGTGGAAAGAGAGGAAAACGAGACATCGGATGAATCAGAGGCCAGAGTTATTTCGATTTGCGCTGAAAAATTGCAGGTTACAGTGAACCCGTCATCAATAATAAGGGCTCACAGAATGGGCAAGCCTAAAGATGATAATCCCAGACCAATAATCGTGAAGTTCGCTCTTTTTAAAAACAAGCAAAGAGTGCTCTCTGCTGCGTCAAAATTAAAAGGTACTAAAATTTCAATAAGTGAAGATTATTCTAGAAACATCCGACAAGAAAGAGAAAAGCTAATCGCTTTTGCACGGGACCGGGGTGCCAAAATTAAACTTAGGTACAAGAAGCTCACGCTGGATGACAAGACCTACTAGTACGATAGCACCAGTGATTCAGTTCGTGAATGCGCTCAATAGCAGCCAACGCATACGACGTCTCACCGAAATAATGCTTCTTTCGATAACCTGTCTTTTGTTCTTCTGAACTGCCGCAGCTTGAAAAACAAAACCAGTGAATTTCAAAGGCTGGTCAGCATTACGCAACCGGATAATATTATTGGAACAGAATCCTGGCTAGAAGGTGACATTTTAATTAATAAAGTGTTTCCTTCGGGGTACACCAGCTACCGGAAAGATCGCAACACGCGTGGTGGTGGCGTGTTTATTCTAGTACGCGATACTTTATAGAGTATTCCGGTCCGTGGTGATGACACTTCTTCCGAATCTGTGTGGTGTAGAGTAATATTTCCGGACGGACGGAATATTGTCGTCGGTTTTTTTTATCGACCCCCATGTTGTGTAAGCACAGCCCCCCTTCTTAGTTTATTGAGATCCCTTTCTGCCCTTTCGTCAGATATTGTTCTTCTTGGTGGTGATCTTAATATGGCTGACGTTACCTGGAATGATACACTTCCGGTTGAAAATAGTCGAAGCACAATTCACTCTGCATTTTTTGAAATTATTTGTGCATACGAGCTTTTCCAGTCGGTAAATTTTTCTACTAGGATTACTGCCTTGGGAAGTAGTGTACTCGATCTGGTATTCAGCAAC
Source organism: Haemaphysalis longicornis (assembly GCF_048455015.1). NCBI lineage: Eukaryota > Metazoa > Arthropoda > Arachnida > Ixodida > Ixodidae > Haemaphysalis > Haemaphysalis longicornis. Next base: position 104,540,872 of record NW_027526407.1, on the reverse strand, counting down.
CAAACTGATTTTGTTCAGTCGGTTATACCATTACCAGGAATTAGCGATCATGAAGTTGTAAGTGGTACAATATTGTGCAAGCGGTTCAAAAATAGTAGACCATGTCCACGAAAAATTTATTTATATGACAAGGGCAATTACGATTCCTTGAGTGCAGAATTGAGTTCTTTCTTGCCGTCCTTTGTGGACTACAGCCAATACCTGGACATAGAGAGCTTATGGACCATATTTAAGAATAAAATAATTTCATTAACAAATAAGTTTGCCCCATCAAAAAGACAGAAACAGCGCGTCGACAAACCTTGGATGACAAAAGAGTTACGTACGTCCATAAAAAGAAAGGCTAAAATGTACAAGACATTTAGACGAACAAAAAGCCCCAGCCTATACGCTAAACTAAAGGAATTTAGTATGCAGCTTAAAAACGACCTGAAGCTTTCAAAACGCCAATATTTATCATCCCTAACTGATAGACTGAAGAAAAACCCCAAAGAAGTATGGCGTTATATCAAAAATAACAAGAAGGACCCCGTTGGCATTCCTGCTATCACGGATAACGGCAAATTACTGGAAGATAATTTCGCTAAAGCCGAGTGCTTTAACGCATACTTTTATTCAATGTTTTCAGCTAAAAATCCCACTTTTGTGTCTCATTCACTTCCACAATTGCCAGATATAAATGACATTGTTATTACCGAGCCGGGCGTGACGTCATTACTCAGTAATCTTATTCCATACTCCGCGTATGGCCCTGATGGTATCTCAAACCACATTTTAAAGCGCTGCGCAGCCGCAGTAGCTCCTTTCTTAGTTTTAATTTTCAATGTGTCACTCCAAACTGAGATGCTACCTCGTGATTGGAAAAGTGCAAATGTCACACCCATGCACAAAGCTGGGGCCCGGAATCAAGTATGCAATTATAGACCAGTAGCTTTAACGTCAGTCTTCTGTAAGACACTTGAGCATATTTAGTACTCGTCTATCATAAAACATCTCGAGGGAAATCATTTCTTTTCGCCAGCTCAGCATGGCGAAAACGCTTTTAAAAAGGCGTTTGACGTAGTGCCACACAACCTCTTGTTGCATACGTTATCACTTTTGGGAATCCCTAGTCGCGTTCTTGGTTGGTTAAAACAGTATGTTATTGCATGGGAACAAAGGGTAGTCATAAGTGGCACTTCATCATCACCAGTTGAAGTTCTGTCTGGCGTGCCCCAGGGATCAGTTCTTAGGCCGCTGCTGTTTTTGGTTTTTGTGAATGACTTACCCAATGGTATCCGGTCAAATATCAGATTGTACGCCGATGACTGCGTCTTGTACTACCAGGTCAAGGGTGTCAGTGATTCACATGTATTACAAGCAGATTTATTCAAAGTATCAGAATGGTGTGTGCAATGGCAGATGAATTTAAACATAGCTAAATGCTACCATGTAACATTTACTAATAAGAAAAAACCACTGCAATGTAGTTATCTTTTAAACAATATAGTATTACAAAGTGCACAACAAATGAAATATCTAGGTGTAACATTGAACTCTAAGTTAGATTGGACAGACCATATTCATGCAACTGCTGCAAAAGCTTCTCGGCTCCTGTACTTTTTTCAGAGGAATTTAGAACATTCCCCTCAATCACTAAAAGAAACACTTTATTTCACCAACATTTGGCCAATTTTAGAATACGCGTGCGCGGTGTGGGACCCATATACGGAAGTGTTGAAACAACAGCTGGAAAGGGTGCAGAAGCATGCAGCCAGATTTGTTACAGGTAACTTCAACTTCAATGTAAGAAGCTCTGTCATCCGAGATAACTTAGGGTGGCAAACATTATGCTCGCGTAGAAAAATTTGCAGATTAAAGCTTCTCCATAACATTAAGATAGGATCAACTGGAATTAACAAAAACACTTACCTAAAAACGCGAATTACGTGTCCGCGCGAAGAGACAATTTAGAAAAAATTAAACCGTTCCAGTGCCGCATCAATGTATTTAAGTATTCCTTCTTTCCCAATACAAGTAACGATTGGAACGTGCTCCCGAATAAAATTGTGCGCTGACCGAATGTTTTGACTGTTCTAGAAAGTGTTTCCTGAATGCTAACATTTGATTTACTGCTTTTGACCGTGTATTGTTTCCATGTTCTGAATTATGTTCTGTTGCTATGTTCTGCTGCGTTCTGATTACCGAGACAAACCTGTATTCCCATTCTATAGCTTCCATTTCTATGATTACTTTCGAGTCTTTCGTAGTTGTCTTCCCATAAAATTTAAAGAATGGTTTAAAACGAAAACAAGCGAAAATGCAAAGTTTTCGCGCTACAAATTGACGTAACACTAAGCAGATAGAATCAGCTGCCACCATGGCGACACTCGCATGTACAATTTTGGTGAACTCACTTAAATATATACAACATAATTTGCGATACAACTGGCCGCTGGCGTTTAAATTACAGTATTTTCGTTGGAACCAGTGCAAAGGAAGATTGTGGCAAAAAATATTTTTGCTGACCACATCAAATTACGAACACAAGCACGTTCACTCACATGTCACGTACAAGACGTTTCACGAACGTCACGTACAAGACGTTTCAGACATGAAATGATGTCCACGAATCCAAATGATCTTTCTTTTTTGAATGGGCACTACGCATAAGAGGAGAACCATTTGTAAAAATTATAGCACCCGTTGTAAATTCTACCCCTGCCCGTAGATATTAATATATATATATATACGTTTAGCTCTACAAACGTAAAAAAGTAGTATTGACGTATTGATGCCCAAGCAAAGGCATTGTCAGGGCCACCTGCGTTGAAAAGATTCGCATGATAAGTTTCGTTTAACGCCAAATGATCGCACGTAAAAAACTCACGCGACATTTTGGAGCCCTTCTTATACAACGAAAATTCAGCGTAATGTAGGAAGTTCGACGTAGTGTTTAAGTGGTTAATGTTTAATTTTTATGTGTTTAGTGATTCAGTTCTGTGACAACACATGCTGGGTTACGTGAACCCGACGGAATAAAGTGAGCGTACGGCAATAATACGTTACGGATTGGTTTGCAGGGCGGGAAACAAAACGTAGAGACAAAATACAGGCATCTGGCCACTAGAGAAACGCACCCTTTTGCTCAGTGCTTGCCATGAGTGGGACTCCGTTTTCTCAAACTGGCGAATACCAGTTCGGCTTGGTTTTTTTAAAGCTATTACAAAATTCAAAACGAGCAACTGGATCTGTAATAGCAATTATAAATTTTTCATTAGCATTCTTGCAATTCTCCAGCTTACTAAACTAACTAGTTTAGGTCGGTATAATAGGGAATCACTAAGCTGACATGCCAAATTGTCTCCGTCTCTACGCTTGCGTCGCACGGTGGTGTAGCCTAGATATAGCAAATCAGGATGGCTAGGTTCCGCTGTTTCAACCTTCGAAAGACGCTCCTCTCCGTTTTCTGCCGAAGAACGGCCGCGCTACAGTGGCAGCGTAGTCCGCCAATCTATCCCCGCTGTGGCCGACTCTCCTGCGTTCGGCACGCCACCCCCACGAATTCCATGTAAAGGCTGGTAGAATCTCTGGTTTCGCACATTGTAGAGCCACGTGCGTGAACTCAAGTGACGTCGCACGGGCAATTGTTTCGGGTGTCGTTTAAAGCTTTGGTTTCAAACCACATTCACAGCGGATTGAAGCCAATTTTTTTCAATAGCGTTAGATGTCGTGTCACGGTCCAAACTGGGCATGGGTGGTTGGCGGCGAGCAGGGTAATACTTGATGATGATGATGGTTGTATTTTTTAGCCCAAGGCCAGCTGGGGCAAAAAGCGCCAAACAAAAGTATATAACAGAAAGCATTCGCTAATAAAATTTGTAAGCCAGAATAACAGTAAAATGAATTGAAGGCAATGATGGTGGCTGGTTATAAGGCCAGTTTTGTTTGCGCATGATAGGAAATGAGGTTTAAAAAGTTAGCATCAGACAAAACTTTAAAAACGCATGGCACAGAAACCATGGCGTTGTGACCCATAAACAAGAAAGGGTGTAGCTGAATGTGTGGTCTGTATAGTTTCTTGAAGTGTCTGTGTCTTGTTGTGTGGTGCCTTGCATGTGATTAGGATATAGACCACTGACATGCCCTTCCCACACCTGCTACACACGGGTCTTGAGAGCTAGTGAGCAAGGTGTGAGTGCATCGCTTGCGTGTTGCCCCTCCGTAACCTGGCCAAGGCAACTTCCATGTGTCTGTTGCGTGTGTTCGTAGTGTATGGTCCCAACTGTGGTTTTATTAGGTGTAACTTGTTGTCTGTCTGTGTATTCCGGTCTGCTTGCCGTGTATGGCGAACGTGCTTTGGATGTGGGGCTTGAGGTCAGTGTAGGGTACCGTTGCTATGTGCAGTGCATTTGTAAGCACACCAGCAGCGGCCATCTGATCCATGGTCTTATTACTGCCTATTGCAGAGTGGCCAAGCAACCAACACACAGTCAGTTCACTATTCGAGGCATATGCAGAGATAATGGTCATTAGGACGAGATTGATGACATAGTTTTTGCATGACTGTGCGGATGACAATGCTTGCGCCTCACTCAACGAGTCGGTATAAATGACGAGTCGGCATAAATTATATGTTCAATTTTATGATTTGCGACAAGAAAAATCGCACACGCCTCCGATGTAATGATACTGGTGTTTATATTCATGGTTCTACTTGCATTAAAATTGTGAACGTGCGCAGCACAACAAACGGTGTATGATTTTTTGGAGGCATCGGTGTCAAATTCTGCACAGTGATATTTATCTTGTAACAACAAGAAGGGCTGCAGAATTGCGCTTCTTCGAACTCGATTTTTTCCAATTTTAACGAACGACAAGTCCCACAGCACATGGTGAACTTTCTATGCGAGTAAAAACGTGCTACAGGGTGTTTTATAGCTATCTAAAAAGGCGACAGTAAGTTCAAACACCTGCTAATTGAGTCAGAGTGAGAAGGGTGCAGAGATGGTTGGGCGATTTAAAAAGATCTCGGATGTGGAGGCAAAACTTAAAAATAGGTTTAAAAGGATTATTACACCTTGATAAAACTTTAAAATAGGTTCAGTGGTGCGATTCGCGTCACTGGTCACACTCTGCACAAATACTTTGGATAGGGCTAGTACGGGATCCACCACACGAAAGGCGAAGCCCCAAGTTCAGTACTGTTTCGAGCATTTTTTGAGCTGTTCTTGCTTCCGACCCATACACCACACTCCCATAGTATCAGAGATATCCCTCCAAACTGGAAAAAACACCCAAAGGAGTTATTTGTCCGCATCATGGGACTGGTTTCACAGGATGTTCAGAATGTTGATTGCTTTCAATCATTTATGTTTGAGCTGCTTCATGTCGGGAATGAAGGTGAGTTTTTTATCCAAAACTACACCAAACACTTGTGTTCCTTTTTTACAGAAATCTAGTTGCCTTGAAGTTTATAAGTTAGGATCCAAGTGGATCCCGCGCCTTTTTGAAAATACGATGAATGTACATTTTTATGATTCAGTTTAAATCCATTCTGATCTCGCCAGCGAACCAGTTTAATAACGGCCAACGGAACTTGGCGTTCATAAATGGACAGATTACAGGATTTGAAAGATATGTGCACATCGCCTACATACATAGAGTATGAGATTGTTCGAGGCAGTGCTTTGCCTAGCGAGTTCATCATTGCAATAAACAATGTGCAGAACAATACTCCACCCAGAGGAACACCGTTTTCTTGTACATGAACTCTAGAAAGCGTAGAACGTACTCTAACCCAAAATGTTTTGTTAAAAAAGTAGCTTTCCCGTATGTTCAACTTGCTACCGGATATTCCAAAATATTTCAAGTGATTACGGATGCCACAGCACCGTACCGTGTCATATCCTTTTTCAATGTCAAAAAATATGGTCATGCCACATTGTTTGTTAACAAAGGCATTGTTTATATATGACTCAAAGGCCAAAAGTTCCTCATTCGGGGATCGCCACTCGCTGAAGCCTGCTTGGCAGCTCTCGAGAAGACCGTTTAACTCCAAAAATTGAACAATCATAATGTTAATCATCTTCTCAAGAAGGTTGCACAGGCAGATTGTCAGTGCGATGGGACGATAGCTTGCGGGTAATGTGGGATCCTTTCCCTCTTTTAGAAAAGCTACTACTATCGCTTTGCTCCAAGACATGGGAAGGTGCTACTAAAGCTTTATCTTATTTTATAAGTGGAGAAGTGTTTCGAGCGTGTCTGCATATATCTGTTGTATTGTAGCGACGTCATTGCCATCGTGATCATCAGCCCCACTATCATCATCGAGCGTCCTTTCACGACGATAATCATCAGTGGACTGGAATGGCACGTGGGAAGTGCCCCAGGACACACAGAACGCGACTCAGCAGGTGGGCAGCCGATCGTTCTCGCCGGGCCTACGCTACCTAAGTAAACATTGGAAGCAGCATCCATTTCACGCCTGTTTCCTACAAAGTTGTGACCCGACTTTCCGCGCCTGTCACCCGGCCAGCGGCATACGAAAATGGTGACGTGGCGGGACCCGCCCATACCGAAGTTCGAGCCAGCAGCCTAAGAGGTTGGTTTATCAATCATTAGGCTACGTTCTCGCTGAACTACGTCACAATACAGAAATTCAAGCACTGCATTCTTTGGGAGACTCTTCCGCTCAAGCTCCACTGCGTCTTCGCCCTACCAACACCCAGAAAAAACCCCTATGACGATCTTCGTGCTGCAGTGCTCGCGCACTACGGCCTCAAGGTCGACCTGTTTCGGTTGCAGCTGAAGAGGTACACGCACGTCCTGTGCACGATCCGCAGCCGCCCATCGTACCCACTGCGCCATCGCCCTCGTCCGCGGCCACTAGTGTCGGCCTCCTAAACACCATCTCCAGCATGGCAGCCGAACCTACACCGACGAATTTTGCAGCGGACGAGGTCACGGAAACCCACCAGTCACAGCTCGCCTCGACCGCTTCTACCAACCCATGCACGGGCTCCCGTGAGTGCTCTTTTACCGTTTAATCTTGCCCAACTCGGTCGACTGCTGCCCACCGTCGCGCATCGTGTGCACCACGACGCCGGAACAGTGCCCTGCCCCAGTGCAGCCACATAGTTGCTGGCACGAGATATGCGTCGTGGCTCCCAATGCCAACCCGGATGGGCTCGCGTTTCCTATTCTCCTTCCGTCAACGCCAAAGCTGGAAGTTAGAGCGAGTGAGGGCGCTGGCACATGTGACTGCATCCCCGTGTCAGGGCTCAGAGCAACACGCCAAGTTGTGCCCTGGGGAGCAATTTGGCGAAGCATCCGCGACTGCACGCGGCCTAAAGTGCCGCGAGAGAGTTCCCGTGCACGCACTCTCCAGGATGACCTGACGCAGCGCAACTCGCCAACGGGGCACTTCCGGTGTCGTCAGTCGCTGGTGTCGCCGCTAGGAGATGATGATGATAAAGTTAATGTTTAATGGCGCAGCAACCTTTCGGTTATAATGCGCCAAACACAAGGTAAGAAGATATCAATGTAAGTTAAAAGTTTTGCTCACAGTATCATATATATAGCCGCTAGGAGAGCGCGCTACTTCAGCTCGACGCCGACATCGCCATCGATGGCGCAAGCACCCGCCAAGAGGGCGAGGTTCATCGCTAACACTGCCGCGAAGCAACTCCCGTGGGTCATCAGCGTCGCTTTGCCCAACGTCTTTCGCTCGCACGCGCTAGACGGCGACACGGGCTTTGTGCGGAAGCTCATCGGCGTTCTAGAACTTGTACGCCTCGCTGTGCCCGAGGTCAGTGCAGGCGTCTTACCAAGGCCTCACGTCGGTCCCGCACCATGTGACTCCACCCCAACCCATGCTCAGGACTTCGTCGTCGGGAATACCGACGTGTTCGCGCATGCGGCCGAATGTCAGTGTGCCTGGGTGGCAAGTGGCTGAAAGACGAGCGTTCATTCGGCCAGCGTCGCCTTGTCTGCGCAGTGGCCGCGGCTCGCGCCGCTTTTTCTTCGGAGCTGCTGTGCATCCTTTCACCATGATCACCATAAGTGGACTGGACTGGCTCGTGGGGAGTGCCACAAGACACAAAGCTGGAACGCGACTCAGTAGCTGGGCGGCCGCTCGTTCTGGTCTAGCCTACATAATAGATAAATAATAGGTAAATAGTAAATAATAGGTAAATAGATGTGGGAAGCCACATCCTCTTCACGCCTGCTTCATACAGTATCATTGTGGATGTAATGTCTGCACCCGTAAATAAATACCTACATGTGCTCAGAGCAGCCCTTGACTCATGAAGTGTAACTTCGTACTTGTAGGCTGATTTCTATTTGTCTTTGCCATGTAAGGGATTCTTTTATGCAGATGTTTCGTGTTTTATAAAAGTGTTTGTCTAGTGTGCTGAACTGGATACGTGTTGGAAGTGTTGTGCGAGTAGGTTAGGCTGGTCCTCAAGTGTGTCCCTTCTAGTCCTTCTAGTGGGCAGGCTGTGTGTCTGTTGTCCTTTAACGTTGCGTGTTTGTGTCCATACCTTGTGTGTGCCTTTGTATGAGTTTATGACGTGAGGAAGGCGCGCCAACATTCCCTTTTCGCCTGACGGCGCACACGCTTTCAAAGTGCTTTTGCCCGTTTTAAGGAGATTAGGTTCTAAGATGTTGAGTACCGACGGATGATACCCCATGCCCTGTTCTGGGCCTCATGGCTCCGCCTACAGTCCTCATTCAGCGACGGCCTCATTTGGTCGCGAGGGGCTCACGAGGCGTGAGGAATGGCCTTTTGGGCGGCATCAAGGATGTGCGCCGTGCTTATTTTGGCTGATACCTCCAGGTGTAGATGTTTTATAGGTGAGTGGTGCAGTTATATGTGTTTATATGTGTTAGTGAAGTAGGGAAGCGGTCGCTACCATATGGGTCCGTGCTCACACCCCACTCAAGACATGGAAAGAACTGCTGAACCAATATTCAAGTCAAGATATGAGTATGTAGGCTGTTTTTGTTGAAAAGGCATGCTCCAGAGGATGTAAGAAACTTCTCTATCAGGCGCTCTTGGGCGTCATGTTCGGGAGGAGCCCCAAAAGCAGTTGTCCGGATTACGGTCACCTGGGAGGATGTATGGTTCGGGTAGCTGCTCAACCAGTCCCTCAAAATCACAGCTCAGAAGAGCGAAAACAGGTGAAATGTAAATGGAGCATACAATTATCAACCTATTAAATATTATCTTATCGACTGCTACAGACTAAAAGAGAGTGTTTAAAACAAGAGGGTTGTATGCTAATGATTTCCGGGCGACAATGGCCACACCGCCTGAAGAGTGTGTGCAGCCAACCCTGTCCTTTCTGAATATCATTTATCTAAGAAATTTGTTTATTTGGGGTTGAGGTAAGTTTCTTAGAGACACATGGTACTTGGCTGATTGGCATGCAGCATCTCATACACATCGTCAATATATTTAAGGAGGCCTCGGCAGTTCCTTTGGATGTTGTCCCCATTACTGACATTTTAGACAGACTGGAGTGTGTGTGTTCCTGTGTTGTCTTTCGGGGCTTGTACTCTCGGAAGGGGCTTTTTGGCATTTTGGCTGCTTGGATGTCGGATGCCGCTCCTTGCGCTGCGTTGCAGGCAGGATCGTCCCCACATCCATCTCCTCGTGAAATTTCAGAGGTGCCAGACGGACCACGTGGACGTGGCCCCCTATCAAAGGCCCTTCGTTTGACCCGCCACCGCCGCAGGTGTCGGGGGCACCAGAAGTGGCACGGGCGGTGCGAAGGCGGTGGGAGCCGATACGGAGCCCCCGGTGTCCATCCCCTTGGTACCCTCCAACGCACTGGAGGAGGAGGAAGCAGGGGCGACAGGGGCACCGGCGATGACCGAGGCGGTTGACACTGCAGCCTCTGCTGCCTCAGCAAGTGGTGTGGAGACAGGTTGGGCTGCCTGATGCAACTCAGGTAGGGTGGCGGAGGGAGCATGTCAGACCCGCTGAACTGGGTCCCTGTGGAAACCAGAAGCTGCTCCGCCCCCCGGGAGCTGCGTCGGCGTACCTCCCCGGGGGGACAGAGGTTAAACTCTTCCGCGCCTCTGAAAAGGTGATGTTCTCAGCTACCTTAATGTTGATGATCTTTTTTTGTAGTTGAATTTTTCCGCATTTGCGGGAGGAGTACGCTGCATGCGGCCCCCCGCAGTTCACACGAGAGTGTCGGATGAACCGTTGTTGGTTGGATGATACAGTGCCGCGCAATTTGCACAGGTTGTTCGGCCACGGCAAGAGTCTGTACCGTTCCCGAACCGCTGGCACTTAAAACTGCGCCATGGGTCCGGGATGTAGAGACCGATGGAGCATCGGATAGCACCAGCATTTATATATTGCGGAAGTGTTGAGCGGTTAACTGTCAAGATGATGTGCTTGGTGGGAATGTCTTTGTCATCTCTGCGGATGGTGCTGCGTATCATGGCAGTGACGCCCTGATCCTTCAAGCCCGCAAGAAGATCCGTATTCGTTTCGTCCAGCAGGTCGGGCTCGGATATCACACCATCCGAGCTGTTCAGGCTCCCATGGATTGTGCCCTAATGTCCCGATTAGCCAGCCTAGTTTGACCTAGAAGCTTTGTGGACGGTTGCTTGTCGTTTACCTCGATGATGACCACTCCGTTGTTTGTTTACCTTGTACGATTTTCTATTATGGCTTCAACATCTGTTGCGATAAAGAAGATTGACTGCTATGCAAGAGGGTGGGTTGGACTCAGGGACTCCATGACAAGAAATCGAGGGTAATGATCTGGTTAAGAAAGGTTAGGGATGGCAATGAGGCACGGTGCGTCCCCTCTTCAGGGACCGATCACGTCCGGGGGGGAGGGCGGTTCAGGCAATACAATATAGCAGAGCATAAAAGCGGGGGATAGTGGTACTTTTTTTGCTCGGGTTATAGTTATGCCGAGAGAGGTCCTGAAGCCGCCTGCCTGGTAAACAGACAGGGAGCCCATCCGGCGGGGCTTGACCTGTGCTCAGGCGGCCATCGTTTGTGCCTTCTGCCCTTCACCTTAAAACTCATAGCTACGGTAGATTACAGCACGAGTGCGGGTGCTCGGGGTCCGTGGTGTCGCCATTACTCTCTCCAAGATAACTCAAGGTGCCCGATGCGGGGGCTATGACAATAGACGGTGCAGCATTGGCTAGGGGAGGGAGGGACGGTTAAGGCAATTTCAAAATGCACAGCCCAGTCAGGGAAAGGTATTATCTAGAAGAACAGGTTCGTCTTGAGATGCTGAGTTAGGAGATTTATCTACTTGGTGCGCTGAGAAATGTAGCATGCGCTAGAGCAAGCTTGCATTCAAGGTATAGCATGTGAGATATCCTCCTTTTAGAGGTGACGCTCGTCTTGCTCGAGCCCTGTCCCGTCCCTTGTAGCACCGTGTACATACCGCTGATGATGTTTGTGGCAGAAAATAATGTTGTGGCAGAAAATGATGTTTGTGGCAGAATTTTGCGGTAGAAAATAATTATTTGTGAAACCTTGGCCATCATCGACAAACAGGGTGACGTAAATCAACGTCGTCTACGCCAATCGGCCATTGTTGTGTAAAGCAGCAGCATGTAAAGCAAGCATAATGCGCTCGGTACCAACAGCAGTGCGCATCGGTATTTGTATGTCTCCTTGTATTTTAGTAACTTTCATTATTTACGGCATTATTTTTACTGCTATAAAAATATACAGAACTTACTTTTAGTGCAAGTTCTTCCCTCGATGAGCTTCTAAGCCGTGCCTATTTGCGTTCGCTTTTGCCAGCCCGGGCCAATCGCGCAGCTGGGTTCATCAGACATCATAAGTTCTATTGCGGAACATCAGCTAGTGATTGCATGGCCATGCCCGTTTTTCCTAATTAGATAGCTTAGTTAAGCAAAGTGTGCGCTAAAAGTGGTTTCAGTATAATTCTAACCAGGTAACCTTTCGAACGAAGCGAAAATGTGTTTTGTGTGCATGGCCTCTTTCAAAGACCCTACGAGGAGCCGATAACTCTACCATGTCACGGCATTAAACCTACGCTTTGAAGCCCCAGGATTGAAAACCCTCCCAAGCCAGCTCCAACCACACAAAAAAGCGCAGACAAAAGACCGTATGAAAGTGACATCCTGTCACATCCTGCAAACAGTCACATCCTGCAACATTTCTCCCTTCACCTTGGAGACTCAACAGGGAGGCAATACGGATATCTCTTCCCAGCAGAGTGCACATTCATCCGTACACCACCTGATAAGGACATGCACTCGTTAAAATATTGATCACACAGAACGGCAGACGTACAAGCACTTCAAGATGGATTCGAACTCTCCGGTAACCTGGCCTAGAGAAACGCGGCTGACGCCAGTGGTGACAACACCATACCGTAGCTGTGGAAGACTGGGAGGGAAGTTCTATAGCCTCCGGAGAGGTCTTCAAGAGACCTTCTGGGAATTGGAGGTGAGGCAATTTTATAGGACTTTCCCAGACACTAGCGAAAATCACAGAAAACGATTTCAAAATTAGAAAAAAAAAATCGATGTGCAAAGGCTAGCAGCTCAAATGATCTCAAATTAATCCCAGACAATGCATAGTCAATATTATAAGTGTCGCAATTGATATTGGTGCCAGAGTTCACATATAAGCATTAAAGGGGCACCTCGAGGTATTTAGTAGCTCCCCGTACTGGCCAGTATAGACTTAGCTATTGTTCTCCAAAGAGTTATAACGAACGCGTGGTGACATATAGGGATGTCTTTGATCATTTCACACTTGGAAATGCAAAGCATGCACCAGCTTTAGCACCTTTTAGCACCTTTATATATCACCTTTAGCACCAGCTTTAGCACCTTCCTCAGCCCCATCACTGCTCCAGTGGCTGTATTTAACATCATTGGCATAGATCACGTGGGGCCTCTGCCCACCACGGCTGACGGGAACCGCTATATCTTTGTCGGCGTGGACTACCTCTCAAAATACGTCGAAGTAGCCGTTGTGCCCTCCCTAGATCCAAGTCACGTGATCTAGTTTCTGAACACCGATTTCCAATGGAGACATAGAATGCCCAAAACGCTAATATCAGACCGCTCAACGACTTTCTGCAGCCGCCAGCTACAGTCTTTTCTTCGCCGAGCGGAAGTCGAACACCATTTTGCGTCCTCCCACCACCCCCACGCTAACGGCTTTAATGAAGGAACTAACCACACGATTCAAACACGACTGGAACCATACGTGGAGACCCACAAGGCAGTCAGGAGAAGCCGTCTGGGACAGGCACCTGCAGTTCACTGCTTGCTCGGTGACCACGTCCTTCCAATCTTCCACGGGGAAAACCCCGTACGAAGTCGTTTACGGGCAGCTTCCGAAGTTGGACGTAGCGGCCAGTTTGGACACTTCCGTCAAAGTCGGCCGTCCTGTCTATCGGCCGGTGGTGTCATCACATAATGCAATATCATAACAGAAGGACAAAGGAACGGCATCGATGCACATAGGAACCAGAACAAATACTACGATTGCCGACATCAACGCGTACCGAAGTTAGGTGTCGGGTAGGCTGCAACGAGGGACTCAGGCAACAGCCCAGAAGCTTCTACATAAGTTTGACGCGCCATTCGTCATCACGGAGCGCTTACGCGCGAAGACTTGGCGAGTTGCCACTCCCTCAGGCACCGCAAACTTCGACAAGCGGAAAAGAGGCAAGTTCGCTGTCCATGTGTCGGCATGAAAAAAAGATTGGATGTGCAGACTGACACTTTGCTAGGCTTCGGTCGGCTGTTCGCAGTCGTGGCCGAGTATGAAGGCGAAAACTGAAAGCGAGTTCAGTAGGCAATCGCCCACGAAGGTGGTGTAACCGAAGCCAAGCGGGGAAGGAAAGAAGGAAGCGGAAGCTCGAGTAGAGTAAAACCAGAGTCTACCGGTCGCAGTTTCTCACTATCTATCTATCTATCTATCTATCTAGCTATATATCTCAATATATATATCTATATATATATATATATATATATATATATATATATATATATATATATATATATATATATATATATATATAAGGTTAGTAGAGACAGAGACAAACGAGAAAGACTTAGAAAATAAAAATAAGTTTACTGACGTTTCAGGGAGAGAATGTGAGTCCTCTCCCTGAAACGTCAGTAACCTTATTTTTATTTTCTAAGTCTTTCTCGTTTGTCTCTGTCTCTACTAACCTTATTTTTTTCGCGCTCTGTGTGAGTTTTTATCTTTTCAGTCTATATATCTATATATATATATATATATATATATATATATATATATATATATATAGTATAACTAGAGAGTCGGATACACAGCAAGAACAATAACAAACAATGTTTACTGACGTAGCGGCAACGGGACTTGCCTTCATCAGAGTAAAGTTACATGATTTTGCTGTCGCAAACATTTTGAACACATTTCTTATATAGGTTTGCATAAAACTGTGAGAAAGAGCGGAAAATGTTTCGGAAATGGGGAGTGTGCATACAGTCAGGCTACGCCTATGTTACAACATCAACAAACAAACAAGAAAAATAAAAAAGGGGGGGGGGAGCGAGAGAGAGAAAAAGGGGTCGTGTTAACAATGCAGCGTTCAAGGTTGCACCATGGCGGGTCAACGTATGCCGCGCGGGCTGCAAGTTCAGACAATGGGGGAAACTGGACAACCTCGGTTTGAAAAGAAAGGGAAGAGTATACACTGAGGTATTCAGTGACTGCTGAGACTGGTTCGGGGGGGACGTCCGCCGCACCTTCCGGGGTCCAAATCCAGCCCTCCATGCCACATGCGCTTACAACCTTCGAAAGAATCGGCATAGCAGCAACTGACTACAACACAAAAAAACAGGTAACGCGGCCTCCTTCCCCGTTTCAAGACAGTTTTTAAAGCTAAGAAAAATCACCGAAAAGCGCATACGTTCCGAATTGCAGGTTTCCGCTCTTGCACAGTACTTGACTGCCGCGGTCGCTCCCAGGGGTCTTAGTATTAGAATAAAACCTGCTACTACCGAACTCTCCCCGTCCAACATGAATAAGTTGAAACAGGTACTCGATAAAGCATCCTTACAATTAACTGAAATAATCCTCAATCACTACGAAACTACGGCCCATTCTCTCCGAAAGAAAGAGGAACTACTTAGTCAGGAACTAAGCAAAAGAGAGTTGAACCTTTTAAGCAACTACGAATCTAAGACGGCCTCCGCCATATCCCGAACAAAAGACCGAAAGTTTAACCGAGATAACATTTCTAACACTGGCCACATGCGTAAGAACCTAACAAGCTCCGGCACTAGTAACTGCCACAACTCTGACAATACGGCCGATAATGGCCCTACGACTGTAATAAATGCTTCGACTACTGCACCCCAAACAGTTCAGTTAAATCCCTGTACTAATATTTTTCCCTCGCCTGCCGTCACAAAAAAAAACCTTACCGGGAATGTAATGAACCTTTCAAGTATAACCCTCTCCCCAGCTCAGATGAACGTCTTGTTGAGGGCCTTAACTTTTGCCCGGCTACTGGTGGTTTTGATGAATTTCAACTTTTTAAGGACTTAGATAACTTCGCCAGAAACATGAGACTACGAGAATACTTCTACGATCACCCCGCGACGGAAGAACCCCGCAGAACCCTACCTAGCTATAAGCACTGGACCCCTCCCACACAGCGTGATAGTTGCCTCGACATGTACATCAAAGCTGTCCAACGCGACGTGCGAAAAGCTTACCAAACAGAAATTTCGTTCCACCACAACATGGCTACCAACGAAAAGAAAGCCCTAGAGGAACTCGCAAGCTGTCCCGACATAATTATTAAACCTGCCGACAAGGGAGGAACAATCGTAATCCTTGACAAAACCGACTATGTTAACGAGGCCAATAAGCAACTATCAGTATCGACGTTCTATAAAGCACTACCCAATGACCCCACTCAAGAATATAAGCAAATTGTCAAAGATAAACTTGCTGAGCTTGTTAAAAATAAAACAATAAATGAAACCACGGCTCGTTCCCTGATCCCCTTAAGCCCAGTAGCCAGTAAATTCTATCTTCTCCCAAAGATTCACAAGGTGAACAACCCAGGGCGCCCCATTGTTTCTGGCATTGGCACTGTTACCGAAAACCTCTCGCGCTATGTGGATAATCTCATTTGCGACATTCCGCCCAGCATTCCCTTCTTCATTAAGGATACCAATGACTTTCTCTCAGACATCTCAAAAATTGAAATTCCTGATAACTGCCTTCTAGTCACCCTTGATGTTGCGTCACTGTATACTAACATCCACCATGAAGCTGGCATCGCCGCTGTATCCCTTGCGTATGAGCAGTCATCGTGCGACGAACCTATCGATTCTTCTGCTCTCCAAACATTCCTTAGGCTTATTCTTGAACTTAACAATTTTGAGTTCGACGGAGTTCATTACGTGCAAGTCAGCGGAACGTCAATGTGAACTCGAATCGGACCTAACTACGCTAATATCTTTATGGCTCACCTCGAATCAAACTTTCTTGACACCCAAAATTTAAAGCCAATGTACTATAAAAGGTATATTGATGACATATTCATGATCTGGCAACACGGTGAGGCGGAGCTCCTCACCTTCATTGAGGCATTTAGCCTAGCCCATCCTAGTATTTCCCTTGCACATTCCTATTCGGAACACAGTGTAAACTTTCTGGACGTCACCGTTACTACCTTCCAAGGTCGGCTTCAAACTAAACTTATAGAAAACCGACAGACACGCCGCAGTATTTGCACTTCCGAAGCAGCCATGTCAGACACTGCTAGACAGCAATACCTTACAGCCAAGCCCACCGATTTAGGAGAATTTGCTCAAACCAAGCCGACTTTGACTCAAACTGTCCAGAACTCAAGACCGCCCTCCTGAATAAAAAATACCCGGAAAAAGTTATCGACGACGCTATTGTGCGAGCCAACCAATTAGACCCTAACGAAATCTGTAAGAAAAAAGCCCCCAACGGGAACCCGCAAACTAACTTAGTTTTAACCCACTCATCCTCCGCTCCAAGAGTGTCAACCGTGCTCAAAAACATCACAATAACCTAATGCAAAGTGACCGCTTAAAAAGCATATTCCCCGAACCACCACGCGTTGTCTACCGGCCTAATAAGAATTTAGGTGACTTTCTTACTAACTCTCGTATCAACCGACCGGCAACTACTGGCTGCATGCCCTGCAATAAACCCCGATGTAAAGTATGCCCACACATGACCACTACACAGCGCGCCACCAGCACGGTTTCAAACTACTACGTAAATATAAAAGGTAACTTTAACTGTGACTCCGCTAATGTCGTATATTTTCTAGAGTGCACTGTTTGTAGGCAACAATATATCGGCCAAACTGAAATGCCCTCCCGAATACGGCTTAATAATCACCGCTCTCATGCAAAAAGCTGCCCTTATTTGCCCCTGTCAAGACATGTGAACAGTCCCGGGCATGCATTTGAACATCTTAAAGCAACGATTTTAGAATCCGCCTTCAAAACGCACCACGATTGCGAGGTTCGGGAATCTTATCTCATTTATAAGTTTGGGTCAGCCACGCTTGGAATTAATGAAAGTTACGGAAAACTAACATGCTTATCCCTCGATTAAAATTAGCGACTTCATAATTTTTATAACTATGTTCATTATTCCTACCCTCGAGTTTGCCATCAGAATTCGGTGAAACTCTCCTAATACAGCAGCTTTATTAGCCTAATGCGGCTCAACAATGCCATTTGTCCTGGGGAGGGAGGCCTCGCTCCCACCATCACTTAAGAATGTTTAACTGTTTGTGATCTATTCATGTTTAACCTTTTGTGACCCTACCTATTTCCTGTTCAATTGCTAGCTTCTGTGTGCTAGCTTCTGGGGGGCACACCCATCTTCGCTTCCCCCCGAACCAGTCTCAGCAGTCACTGAATACCTCAGTGTATCCTCTTCCCTTTCTTTTCAAACCGCGGTTGTCCAGTTTCCCCCATTGTCTGAACTTGCAGCCCGCGCGGCATACGTTGACCCGTCATGGTGCAACCTTGAACGCTGCATTGTTAACACGACCCCTTTTTCTCTCTCTCGCTCCCCCCCCCCCTTTTTATTTTTCTTGCTTGTTTGTTGATGTTGTAACATAGGCGTAGCCTGACTGTATGCACACTCCCCATTTCCGAAACATTTTCCGCTCTTTCTCACAGTTTTATGCAAAAATATATAAGAAATGTGTTCAAAATGTTTGCGACAGCAAAATCATGTAACTTTACTCTGATGAAGGCAAGTCCCGTTGCCGCTACGTAAGTAAACATTGTTTGTTATTGTTCTTGCTGTGTATCCGACTCTTTACTTATGCTATTTCTGCGCGCTTTGTGAGTTTATCTTTGTCTTTATTTATATATATATGTATATATATATATATATATATATATATATATATATATATATATATATATATATATATATATATATATATATATGTACATACATATGTATGTATATTTCCACTTTATTTCTTTCTTTCCGAATTCTTTATCTATTTCAATGACCTACCACACACTCCCCTTTGCTTTCCGAGGTCTTCTTGACTACCATCTCTTATTTCTGTGTTATGTACAACGAGCCCCTGATTTCCTATTCTGATTCACTACATGCGTAGCGAGGGCCTCTGTTTTGGCAGTCTTGGTGCCATAGGAAGTGTGAGAGGGTTTAACGTCGGTCGACCAATCTCGACATGTCGTAGACACTCGAGTCACGACCCGGGGGTTGAAAAGAAGGTCCCCTTCACCCGTCCAATCCGAGTGGCGCTGGCTACCAGCCTCAAGCACACGAAACAAAAATACGCAAACATAAATACCCCAGAAAGTGGTGGAGAAAATCGCCCCGCCGGTAGCGTAGTGGATATCGCACCAGGCCGGTATTCTGAAGGTCGTGGGCTCGAATCCCTCCTGGCGGGAATTTTTTCTCCACTCTCTTTGTGTCTTTCTTTCCAAACTCTTTATCTATTTCAATGACCTACCACATCCTCCCGTTTGCTTTCCGAGGCTTTCTTGACTGCCAACTCTTATTTCTATATATATATATATATATATATATATAACACAGAAATAAGGGTTGGCAGTCGAGAAAACCTCGGAAAGCAAAGGGGAGGATGTGGTAGATCGTTGAAACAGATTAAGAATTTGGAAAGAAAGAAAGAAAGTGAAGAAAAAATGCCCGCCAGGTGGGATCCGAACCCACGACCTCCAGAATACCGGTCTGGTGCGATAACCACTACGCTACCGGCGGGGCGATTTTCCCATTCACTTTCTGGGGTATTTATGTTAGGTATGTTTGTTTCCTGTGCTTGGGGGTGGTAGCCAGCGCCATTCGGACTAATCGGGTGTGTTATTTTTTCTGTGTTATTTTCAACGAGCCCCTCATTTCCTATTCTGATTCGCTACATATATATATATATATATATATATATATATATATTTTGTGAGCGCTGTCTTTACACTGATTGCTTGACTGGTCATTCGCTCTATTGTGTCCAAACACACTATCATCAGCATCGTCTCACCCACGCACCGTTTGGTGTCATAGCCATATCCCCGAACTCGTGCGATCCTAATAATCATCGGAGTTCTGGCTCTGCAGGCTGCTTGGCAAAGACCACCTGAATGAACGCCGCCCAGCCTTAGGTCTGCCTCCCTGCTTTCCTCTCTGAAGTGGTGGAGTTGCTTGTCGGCCCTCTCTTCCGCTCCCAGCTACACCCCTGGAGCTCCGTTCCGGTTGACATCTCCCGCCACGGGAGCCAACGATGCAACAAGAAAGCGCGTTGGAACGCAGAGTTCAACCACCCTCGGCATCGGTGATCAGAGGCCACCAGGGCGACCCTCCCTCCTTCGCTGGTCTACGGCCTCAAGACGTCCAAGATTGCCTCAACCAGTATAATCACGTTAGCCAATATAACCGGTGGGATGATGCTGTTAAACTGCGCAATGTTTCATTCCACCTAGACCTGGTCGCAAAGACATGGTATTCAACAACGAGGCAACCATCAAGAACTGGACCGATTTTACTGAGCGTCTGCGCACAGCATTTGGTACCCTGTCAGCTCGCATGGATGGCGCCAAAAACAATCTGGGGTCTCGCGTACAACGTCCCGACCAAACATATGCGGCTTACATAGAGGATGTCCTCGCCCTCTGCCGCCGGGTGGATGAAAGCATGCCAGAGGCCGATAAGGTGCGGCAAATTCTAAAGGGCATTGATTCATTAGCATCTAACGCCCTCGCTATCCAGAATCCCCTGACAGTCAACGATGTGCAGAGACCTGCCAGTGCCTCGATCAGTGTCAGTCCCTTGGCCTTCAGCCAGAGCCGGCTCGTCTGGATGGAAACCCAGATCTGCGTACTGTGATGCGCGCAATCATTCGTGAGGAGCTAGGCAACCGTAACTCATCGTGTCTCCCACGCGATCACTGCTACCACAGCCCATCTCAGCTACGGGATGCAATCAAGGAAGAACTGGCACCCATGACGGCGTATCCACCGGCAAATTCGACTCCTTCTGCCCATTACGTGACAACATACGCAGAGGCCGCTTCAAAACACTCCTTGTTAGTGGAATCGCCTCCGCTTTCGACTGCTCCCGGATATTTGACGGCATTTATACCTTCGGAGTGCCCAGGCGTACTAGGCGCACATGCGCCCCCACCGCCAGCTTTTCCCTCAGCACCGCCCGGTTTGCTACCACTGTGGAACTAGGGGCCACATTTCCCGCCTTTGTCGAAGACGCCGGGAGGATGAACACCGAGGGTACGCTCCTGAAGAGCGGGAAAATGTCCGCTTTGCCTATGGTACTCGTAGAAGCACATACGTCCCTCCTATTTGAATATCTTCCCCTCCTGACGACTCTCCTGAGTTTTCTCAGCGTGATACTCTAACAGGACGCAGATCGCCTTCGCCCTACCACCGCTCGCTGTCCCCTCTTCGTCCTGCCTCAGCTCTCAATAATCATCCTTTGGAAAACTAGCGCCTGTAGCTCTTGGAGGGGGAACTGCATTGCTCAAAGACACGAGAACCACTCCTCAACGTCCTTAAAACTTATTATTGGTGGAAGTGGAAGGCTTGCGTGTTGAGGCACTTGTTAAATAAATACGGGGGCGAGTGTGTCAGTCATTAGTGCACAGTTATCTTCACGTCTGAGGAAGGTGAGAAGTACTTGCGCCGGGTCATTCTTGTGTGGGGCAAATGGTGATGCGATTCGGCCTTCTGGATATTGTACAGTGCGCGTTACCATCGACGGGATCCTACATTCCATTCAGTTTGCGGTGCTGACTCTGTATTCTTATGAAATTATTTTGGGCTGGTACTTTTTATCAGCCTCGTCTGCAGTTTTGCTGCCGTCACCTTGTGATTCACCTCACCGAGATTGGAATGGCCTGTACATCCGATGCTCGCGTACCGCGGTTGGTTACTGCCGACGATTGTGTCTTGTGTCCCGGCCAAGAAACGGTGTTCTCCGTAACGTGTCCCAGTATCGCCGATGGAGATTTGTTCGCCATACCAGCTGGAACTTCGCTTACAAAGGAGTTATATTACCGGCCTGCATCGTTCGCTTTTCACAGGGATCAGCTTTCATTGCCGCACTAAACATTGCCTTTGATCCGATTATCCCTCCTAAGGCACTAAGGTTGCTTCTATTCTAAACGAGGAAGTTGGCCGTCTTCCGCTTTGCCCTATAGCATTACTCCAGCATGCCTGTGCGCAAGCGATTACGTCTTCAAGCCTTAAATTCACCACCAGCACTGAGCTCAGAGAGGAAAATAAAAAAATCACTACTCACCCTTCTTAACAAGCACAAGGCGTTGTTTGAAAACCATTCCCTCAGTCTTTGACGAACAGCAGCAGCAACTCATCGCATAGAAACTGATGGTTCTTGTATCGTCCACCGTGCTCCCTATCGCGTTTCATCCGCAGAACGCTAAATCATTAAAAAATGTGGACGACATGCTGCAGCGGGACATTGTTCGCCCTTCAGGCAGTTCTTGGGTTTCGCCGGTTGCCCTGGTCCGTAAGAAAGATGGCTCAGTGCGCTGTTGCGGGGACTACCGAGCACTTAACA
This sequence comes from Haemaphysalis longicornis, assembly GCF_048455015.1. NCBI lineage: Eukaryota > Metazoa > Arthropoda > Arachnida > Ixodida > Ixodidae > Haemaphysalis > Haemaphysalis longicornis. The sequence continues at coordinate 104,518,776 of NW_027526407.1, read as the reverse complement.
AAATAACCCGGAAAGACTTCTATCTTAGGTCCCGAATTAACGACGCTCTCGACACGTTGCACGGAACAGAATACTTCTCCAGTCTCTATCCTCGGTCAGGATATTGGAAGATCTCCATAGCAGAAGCAGATAAAAAACAGCCTTCGCCACACCAGCAGCCTCTACGAGTTCAACGTGATGCCATTTGGACCTTGCAACGGTCCGGACACTTTTGAGCGCATTATCGATACTGTACGTCGTGGCTTGAAGTGGAAGACTTGCCTATGCTACCTAGATGATATCGTCATTGTTCGTCCACTTTCGCTGAACACCTTCAACGTGTGGATGAAATCCTCACCTGTTTTGACAATTCTGGTTTACAGCTTAAAAAATAAGAAATGTCGCATTGCCAGTACCTTATTAAAAGTCTTGGGCCACGTTTCAAGCAAGGAACGTTTACGCCAGAATCAAGACAAGATCAATGCGGTTCTCAATTTTCCCCAGCCTCTTCGTCAGAAAGAGCTACGAAGTTTCCTGGGCTTGGCTTCCTATTTCGGTCGCTACATTACAAATTTTGCAGCAATATCCTCACCCCTTTACAAATTACTCACATCCGGAACTCCATTCGTTTGGACCCAAGACTGCGAAATAGCTTTCCATATCTTGAAACAAGCCTCAACTTTTGGACAAGTGCTTTTCCACTTTGATGAGTCGGCATTCACTATTCTTCAGACCGATGCCAGTGGAGGTGCTGTTGGTTCTGTCCTTCTTCAGCGTACGCATTCCTCGTCGGAGTGAGTAGTTGCCCATGCAAGCCGCGCTTTGACTCCAAAAGAGAAGAACTACACCATAACTAAAAAAGAGAGTCTCGCCGTTGTTTGGGCCGTGCAAAAATTTCGTACTTAGTTGTATGGCCGCCATTTCTTAGTGGTAGCAGACCATCACGCCCTGCGTTGGTTATCCTCCCTCAAAAACCTCTCGGGGCGCTTTGGCGGCTGGGTATTCCGTCTACAGGAATATGACTTCACTGTAGGGGGGAAAGCACAACGATGCCTATGCTCTTTCCCGTTGCCTGCAGTCGACCGCCCACTGGCCACAGCAGTCGTTCCAAAGTAACTCCTCGCCTTCCATAACTTCGCTCGCGTTGCTCATGGCCCCTTTATAATTGCCGGTCAAGATATCCTACTAAACCTTGTTTCTCTCCAACGAGCCGATCCGTGCTCCCGACGACTACTGGGCCTTCTCGACGGTTCAACTTCCCCACCTAACAGCCGAAGACGCCGTCAAAAATTTAGTCCCTTTACACTCTGTGAATAAAGATGACCTACAAAGCTGGACGCAAGCGACGGAGTTCACGAAACAAAACACGTTTGTCGTAATTTGCGAAGCAAGATATTTTGTAGCCAGTTAGCTGACTGTACTTCTCACGGAACCAAGCGTTGATGTTGCAGGTAAGCATGAAATTGCCTGTGTCCCTCCCGCGTCGTAAGCATCTTACTGTTTGTGTAAGGCCGGGTTCAGAGTATTGTCGCAACTGTCGGAATAATTTTAAATAATGACGCCATTTCAGGTCTCAGCAAACGGAAGTACGTAACATAGGATTTTTTACGTCCATAGATGACGGTACGAGTTTTCCGTAAGCAAACATAGCCTAAAACACAAACCCAATCCGCTCTGCTCTCAGCACTCCGGACTGGTCCACTTTTGGCGTTTAACGGCCGCGTTTAAATCTCCCACCAGCACAAGGGACATGCCATTCATTAGTACAGGCATGAAACATAAAGGTACGCATAGACGCCTCCTCTCTTGCTCCCCCTATTCTCCACTACACACCCGCGCACGCATAAACCCGCAACCGGTCATGTTCGCGCCTTTAGAAGTGTCAGGCGCCGTAGAAAATATCCCCTAAAACCCCTTGACAAAAAAATATTGCCTCACGCCGGCGTTCCATGCGGGAATTTGTTGTACATCCGGGAGAGATTCGCCTCTAATCCACGAGCTGAAATTGAGGCGGTAACGGTAGTGCCAGAAGCATTCCCTTGTTTTTGCACCTAATCGTGCTTGTGCCCATGCCAACGCTTCAATTCTTGCTCTTCTTCCTGCAAATGAAAGGCATGCATCCGTCCCATAACGATTTAAACCCTGGAAACCCTTGAGCTCTATTCTCGCGTACAAGCTATCTATATTCCTTCCCCCTCGTATGTATGTTACTGTGTGTGTAAGATGCCTGTGTAACACATAAACCATTCTATTGAGGAGGACAGCCCACTATCCGCATTGAGCCATGTAATTTCGACATCTAAATACCAGCACAATCGTCATTTCATCGGCAGTGGCATGAAGCCTAGCTGTGTGTGCACGTCCCCCTTTTTCTACCGGGAAACCGCGCACCAGTAAACCGGCAACCGGCGATGGCGCATACTTATGGGTGAAAGACACCGGCGAAAATGTTGCTCGGAAGGCTTTCCAAGCTGAAAAATAAATATGGGCTCAAGCAGGCATTCTAACTGGGGAAGTTTGTCTTCTACCCGGAGGGATTTGCTGCTACTTGGTGAAGTGAATTTGAGTGTAAATGGCGATGGCGGGCTTCGCCCGTTGGAAGGGGCAGCCATTTGTCAGCCGTTACCTATGCTTCGCCGGAGCGGTATTTGTTTATGTCGGCGTAACTTAGCGAGCAAACGCAGCAGCTACAAAAGAAACAAAACGCAGAGGAGCATCCACCGAAGCGTGAAGTGGAGTACTACACTTGCGGCTACGGCGTCATCTCTCTCACTGTCTTTCTCTCACACATATTTCAGTTGGCGCCACGAAGGAGCGCCCTCCCCATGACACTTGGCCCAGATGGTGTTTTATTCTCCGATAATCCAAACAACGTGACGTTTGTGCGGGTGGTTCAACCACGATAGGCAACATGCTCACTGCACCCTTGCGCGGAGCTAGTCCGAACCACGTGACATTTACATGGGAGGTTCTAACAGGACTTGGAACATGCTGGCCGTCGGCGGGGGTACACTGTGAGGTAGCAGCAAAGTAGCGCATGCTCCCGTACGTTCGCTGATCACGCGGACACTTCCTGAGACGCAGCAGAAATGCGCCATGGCCGAGAATACTGCAGCTCGCGCTGCGCAAAAATTTCATATCAGTGTGTGTAGTAGGCGCCACTACATTTTTACGCCCATCCTGTGCTGTTTATTAGTCGCATTTATCTGATAACCGCATACCGCTGTTAGCTGCCGACTGCGCAACTTTCCAAAGGGGTATCGGGGGAGGTTAGGGGGAAAACAGTTCTGAAAGAGGTGTCAGCGGTGGCGAGGAGAAGCCCCGAAGCGGCGACGAGTAAATCAATGACACCAGAATGAAAACTGGGGGGTTAGGTATATACTGCTTTGCAGTAATAAGTAAATTTATCCTTTTTAATTCTGGAGGCCTTTACACCACAATTACCACCCTACCGGAGACATGGGATTCCAGTCGTCCCTCGCTGTCTTCGAGCCCATAACTTGGAAGTTTTTTACAATGACGCGACAGCTGGCCATCTTGCTTACTACAAGACCTACGACCGCATCAAAAGCGGATTCTTTCGGCGAGGCGTTTCCTTAGGCGTCGCTAATTATGTGGCGTCCTCCCTTCATGCTAGCATCATGAACTTTCTACCTCATCCCCTGCCGGTATGCTACAGCTGCTGCCTTGTCCTTCTGCCCCATTCGAAGCTGTGGGCATCGATTTATATGGACCTTTGCCTTTCACTCGACGGGTAATCGACGGATTGTGACCGCTGTCTATCACTTGACGCCGTATGCAGAAACTTCCCGTCTAAGTACCGGCTGGGCTTCTGAGGTCGCAGATTTCTTTCTGCAAGCCATCTTCTTACGGCATGGACCACCTTGAACTCTTTTAAGTGATCGTGGCCGAAGTCAGCAGTCTTGAGGAAGTTCTGCAGGCTGCTGGTACTGCCCACAAAACCACGTCGAGCTATCATCCACAGACAAATGGGCTAACAGAACGGTTCCATCGTACACTTTTGGATATGATTTCTCTCTATATCAACCCCGACTGCAGGAACTGGAACGTCATACTTCCATTTGTCACCTACGCCTATAATACCGCTGTCCAAAGCAACACTGAACTTTTACCGGTCTCTCTCGTCTAGGGCTGCCACCCCCCGTCCATTCCAGACGCATCTAACCGCAGCGATGGCCCAGAAGTACAGCACCCGCCTCGTATGCGGGAGATACTGGGTTCGAATCCTGGTACCGCCGGGCACCCACCGGTTTTTTATTGGGTACCGGCGTCCCTTGTCGACTGCGGACCCTTGAAAGAGGAATCCACGCCTGGAAAGCTCCCTTTACCCTATCGATGGGCCCCTGAACCTTGCCCATCTGGTGGGGCCCCCGGCCATTATGCCGCGTTGCGCCATTGCCGGAGGTCAAAGAGTCTGGCGGCATGTCCTGCCACAGGCAGTTCCGAGTTGAGCGTCCACCGTGGCTGTGGAAGCACCATGTGCATTGGTGTGCCTTGGTCGCGCCGGGCACCTACTAATAAAATAGTTACAAGCGACTCCCCGGCCTGGCGCTCGGCCCTTGTGTGGGACTACAACGCTTGGGACGTTCACCCGACTTGCACAGGAAAATCGCCCCTATGGAAAGGGCCGCTTCAAAAACGCAGGAACCTTTTTTTTCCTGTCCCGTGGATACAACAACCAACATACCGACCAATTTGTTTCTGGACTAGCACAGTGCGGGACCCTCGTGTGATTGCACTCCGAGTCCTGCCAAATGCCCCAAGTCTCGCAATGACACAGACCACCGGGAGGTTACATTCAACCCTGGAGATGAAGTACTGCTTTCGACGAAGTTCCGTGCGCCAGGACTCTGTGAAAAGTTATGCCGTGCTTGAATGGTCCGTATACCGTACTACAGCAAACATCCCCCGTCAACTACATCATTGCTCCCACTTGCGGAGTCACTGACCAACGGTGTGGTGGCATCGAAACTGTACATGTTTCGCGCCTAAAGCCTTTTCCCCGCAGATCATTCTCCCTTTGACGGCCACGATCGCCACTTCAGCCGCCGTGGGGAAACTACTGTGAGCGCTGCCTTTACACTGATTGCTTCAGTGGTCATTCTCTCTATTGTGTCAAAGCCCACTATCATCAGCATCGTCTCAACCACGCATCGTTTGGTGTCATAATTGTATCCCTGGCCTCGCGCGATCCTAATCATCATCGGAGTTTTTTGGTTCTGCTGGCTGCTTGGTAACCACCGCCGGAATAAACGCCGCCCTGCCTTAATTCTGCTTGGCTGCTCTCCCATCTCAAGACATTTATTATTCATATATTCTTCATCTTTCATATGTTCATTATCTGCTTTTATGACTCACCACATCCCCCCCTTTGCTTTCCGCGGTTTTCTTGACTGCCAATCCTTATTCGGTCTTAATTCACAGAGCCCCTCATTTGCCATTTTCTGGTTGGCTACATGCATAGCGAGGGCCTTTGCTCTGGCAGTCTTGGTGCCCAGCTTAAGAGGGTTCAACTCTGGTCGACCACTCTCGACATGTCGTAGAAACTGAAGTCACGGCCCGGGGGTTAAAAAGAAGGTCCCCTTCACCCCGACCAGTCCAAGTGGTGCTGGCTACCACCCCCAAGTGCAGGAAACAACACATACCTAAAAATAAATACCCAAGAAAGTGGTTTGAAACCGCTCCGCCGGTAGCGTAGTGGTTATTGCACCAGACGGGTATTCTGGAGGCCGTGGGTTCGGATCCCACATGGCGGGCATTTGTTCTCCACTTTTTTTCTGAATTCTTTATCTGTTTCTATGACCTACCATATCCTCCCCTTTGCTTTCCGAGGTTTTCTTGACTGTCAACCCTTAGTTCTGTCTTATTTTCAATCAGCCCCTCATTTCCTATTCTGATTCGCTACATGCATAGCGAGGGCCTCTGTTCTGACTGTCTTCGTGCCATAGGGTGCTTAAGAGGCTTCAACGCTGGTCGACCACTCTCGACATGTTGTAGATACTCGAGTCACGTCCCGGGTGTTAAAGAGAAGGTCCCCTTCATCCCGAGAAGTCCGAGTGGCGCTGGCTACCACCCCCAAGCACAGGAAAAAATGACATTGACATAAATACCCCAGAAAGTGGAGGGGAAAATTAGCCCCGCCGGTAGCGTAGTAGTTATCGCACCAGACCGTTATTCTGGAGGTTGTGGGTTTAGATCCCACCTGGCGGCCATTTTTTCTCCACTTTCTTTCTTTCCAAATTCTTTAAGTGTTTCACTGACCTACCATATCCTCCGCTTTGCTTTCCGAGGTTTTCTCGACTGCCAACCCTTATTTCTTTCTTATATATATATATATATATACAGAAAGAAATGCCGGCAGTCTACAACGCCAAAGGCGTTGTAGACTATATATATATATATATATATATATATATATATATATATATATATATATATATATATATATTGGGGGAAAGAGAGACAAGAGAGACGCCAGTAGTGGGATCTCGTCGTGCGAACGCCAAGTAAACTTTGACTCGCTTGTGGCGCCACTGGTTAACTTGTTGCACAACTATGAATTTCTGTGAGCCATGTTTGCCTATCAGCAAATCGGTGTTAGAGATCTATGGCTCAAAAATGGCCTCTTGAAACTTCTGTTGGGTTGTTACAAAAAGTTTAAATCGCCTCTAGAACTAACAAGCTTTGAGTACTGTAGACTTCAATTTGTTGAAATAACCACAACACAAATCGCGATGTCTATTATCTATCCGTAGGTGGATCCGCGTATCGGTAGTTCGATAATATCTGGAATTCTATCCATCATGTCTGGAACTCAGCAGGTTCAGATAGTGTTTGGGATGTCAATATCGTCCGTTTCAAAGTTGGTACTTCTTTTTGAGAACCACGCGACATCTGTCGCGTCCTGCAATAAAAGTACAATCACCAAAACTGATAGTGAGAGAGAGATTTATTATCAACTTTAGAGCTCTTCGTTTCAAAAGAGATCGCGTAAACTAATATTTGCTTCGCGGTGCAAGACACACAAACAATAGTAAGTCACTAATTACACTCTAGCTTATTTCACCTTCACCTAAACTATCTAAGGGCAATTCGCTTCGTGTGAAATATTTCTGCTTTCACTGTTCAACCTTTTTGTCGTCATGCAGTTCCTATACCACATATGGCATGCCAGAGGATCTGCGGAGGGTTTGTTTACTAGTATGCCGCACCAACTCTCTGTAAAGAAAGAAAGTAAATACATAAATACGTGGCCTAAAAGTAGCGTTTGTTGTAATTTAGTTTTCACTTCATACTTAATCGCATGTTTACAGCAAACGGCAATTACACTCTGAAACGAGGGCACAGATTCGCGAAGAAAATTTACTGCCTTTTGTTCAGTTGCTGAGAATAGTTACCAGAATTAGCCAACATAAAATAGCCTCCGCAGTTTAAAAGAAAAAAAATACTGCGTACCCTAAAAAAAACTAGATTAATAAATCTCGAGGTACTATGACTTACGCCGGCACAAATTGTATAACGTGGCTAGCAATATCACAAACATATGTGAGTTTTAAGCAAAGGCCTTTCCCTGACAACTTTTAGATATATAAGAAAATTCTTCGGCAATATTCATTTCAAGCACAAAATAGGCGGTATCCGAACGTGATTGTGTGTCGTCAATGTTTTTTAAAGCACAGAATAATTGTTGTAAAACGTTCGACGTATAACAAATTTTTTATAATATTCAAGAAACAAAAATGTTCAATATAGGGAAGATTTTATGCGCGTAAATTATTTCGTCGCCTCACGAAGGACATGTTTGCAACGCGTCGAAGCCCTGCAGACGAAGAGAGCGCACAAAAAAGCGTTTTTCGGGCCCCCTGACATCGTCCGTTGAGCTTCGTTCCTGCCTGCAAACAATTCGTATACAGCAGAAACTATCTTAAAAATTTACCTTACTGAACCTTTCAGGGCAGACACTTTTAACGTTTGATTGCCACAATTTCTGTGCAGTTTAATATTCATGAAGCTTTTCTGTTATTAAAATTTGCTTGCAAATTGTTTAATTTTTTTGTGTACCGCAATTGTACCAACTATGTTAGTTTTACTGGGGGAATTTGTGGTTTACCTAACCTCAAATATTTCGTGTGTTCGTAGGATAGAAATTAACAAAAAATGTTGTTCGCGGTTACCATTTAGGTTATTCTTGCCTATCATAAATCAACATAATTTTGTACATCCTATGGTTTGCTATACAGCGATATGTTGAGTCGAATGAGAGTACAATGGTAATAAAATAACTTCTGTTACGAATCGACTTTGTGTGTGGGTGTTTACGCGATGCGCGACGTTAGATAGCGCAGAGCACTACTACGTGCCGAGATGCTTTCCCACATAAAATGGATGCTAGAAGGGTAGGGCTACATGCGTCCGGTGCCTCCCAAAATACGGCGTGGGAATAACTCCTTTGTAGAGGAGTAGCTGGTAGCCGCTGACTCAACACCACTTGCACTGCAAGACTCCTCCTTTTTCTCGGTCTCTTCGACAAAAGCATGCGCCAGCCCTGCGGAACGCATCACGGGACGTGTACTTTGTGTTTGTGCTGTTTTAGTGTAGTCCGCAAAGCACAATGAAAGCTGTATATTCCTTGACGCTTCGGGTTTTAAATACGTATTTCCCTTGCTGGTGCTTCAGAACGCCATCGGCAAGAGATATGGGCGTTACTCCGCTCTAGCTTAGCACACTAGACGGCTACTCCTCCCGTAATCTTCACGGTTCATCTCGCCATTAAGCAAACTGGTTTTGCTCTCTGTTCTTTGTGAATACCAAGGGATTTGCCGGCTCGCCGATCGTTCATCGCGCTACGTCTAAATGACATAAGCGATAGACCTCGGTACGGGAAAGCTTTTGCCAATTTAACCCTGCTCATGACTTGTATAATAAAATTTTAGGTGTTTTCTGGGGAAAATGGCGGACTCCCAAATGGAGTTGTCTCTTTATATGACCTGCTAAAGACTGTGAGTAAAAACGTTCTGAAAGAGTTATGTTACATATTTCATATTCGCGGACACCTGAGCACTTTGGAGGGGTTGTGAGTGCGAAAGCATTATATCTTCGTTATGGCCTCTCAGTGAAATTTGAAGCTTTTTGTTGCGAGTAAATGTGGCCGTTCTGCAGAGGTGCAATGTGAGCGGCGCACTTGTTTCATAATGTACGTCACACCGCACTCAAAGACACACCAGCTGGTCCTTGCTTTCCGCTGTGCTAAGCTTCACCTAGCGGGGCGGTCCTTAAATTCCCTTTTTTATTCAATTGCGAAGGTCGTAAATTGGCGTAATGTAACTGTAGCTACAACATTTAGGTACGCTTGGGTTGGGAAAGGGGTGAACATATGTGCAGATCTCACTAAAAATGAGCAGGAAAACTGAGAAGTGTTCACGAGAAAAAGCAGTGGTGAGGAGCCTATATTTCATTATGTGATGACGTATAGGCTCCTCAAAGAGCAGTTTTTCGGTCCAAAACTCCACCAAGAATTGTAGAGTTTCAAACATTGAACACCTACTAGAAAGTTCCAGAATAGCGAACACGGCACTGGGCAAGGAGTTAACGTGCGCCATCTGTGTCATTAGCATGGCGCATGCCCGGTACGCTACGCTGGTGACGCTCGTTGGGTTGGTTTTACTATAATAGGCAATAAAATCGTCCGCGCAAGGAAAAAATGGCGCATTTGAAATGGCGGAGAAAGGCTCCATACGGAAGAAGAAAATGGCGCGTTCAAAATTCCACAGAAAGACTCCAGCATACCCAGTTAAAGAAAGCACAAAAACAACAGATGTCCCGCTGGCGTATTTTCAGGCAGGCGGCGAGCAAGCAGTGTGACGGCGGGCAATTTGAATTGCATGGGGTGGTAGCAATGAGCAGATAACGGTGGTACAGCCTATGATGTCCAATCACTTCTCTGCACTTCCGACAGCTTTCGCATTCACTGGAACGGCTTTAATTTTTTTCTAGAGTAATCCTTAAACTCTGTTGCTTGAAACGTGTACTGGACAATGAATTTTTTAACAGCTTACATGAGACGCCGCCCTTCCACCCGACTGGTGGTTATATTCCCTAGCAAAAAAGGTCTGCACTCCCTGCCGAGTCTGCAGCATCGCCAAGATGACTACGAATGTTTTTACATACTTGTGTAATTAAAATTTACTGGGTGTACTCTATTTAAACACGACCACTTCGTGTATAATAATGTGCTTAAAACAAAATCAACAGAACAAGCACAATTTTTGATCTCAAAAACCATTTCCACAATTTTTGGGAATTAAAAGGCTGATCATCCTGTAGAGTGCAATGCTTTGATGAAAAGGTGCGCACATCAACCCTGTTTGATATGTTGGCTTTGCAAATTGATTTCTGTGAGATGGACAGGAGATTCAATTATAAGAATCGTCATCTCACATTATAGGTGAAAAATGTACATTCCTCTTTCTCATGCTTATTGTACCAGTGAACGTATTTGGTAGCAGAAAGACAGAAAGCATGAAAGTTTTATACTATATGTACTAATGACATACACATACTTCACATTTAAAAATAGAGTTGAATCGTGATCTTTCAAACTCGAAGAAAAAGACGTTTAGTGTTTCAATTATCATACGTTCGCATGAATATGACTCGGGGCAACATACAAACGAATATTGTAATGAAACATTCCCATATATTTATTAATACTGTTACACAAAATGTCAGGACTGCTTCACTGCACGGGCCAATCCTCCCCGCCAGCTGCACGGCCGATGAAGAAGGGAGCGAAGTGCTTCTTTTGGGCGGAATCGATGTTGGCTGCACTCTCTCCGGTGAACCACCGCCATTACTGTGAATAAACCCCACTTCGCCTCTTACTCTTCTACTTATCCCCGTAACAGTCTTGGTGGAGGAGCGGGGTAATCCCAGCGGACAACGGCGTCACTGGATCTTCGTCGAAGCCGTCGCGTAGCTGGCCTCTCGCCCGTCCGAGAAGAAATGGCCCCTCCGACTCAAGGCAACTCTTCGGTGACACCTCCCAACGGCTGGCAGCAGCCACGAAAGCCGCGGAAGTTTGAAGGAAACCCGGAAGAAGATGTCGACGAATGGCTCACCCATTACGAACGAGTGAGCAAGTACAACCGCTGGAACGCTGCGGACCGGCTTGCGAACGTCGTTTTCTCCTTGGACAAGACAGCGTTGACGTGGTTTGAAAACCACGAGGAAAAGTTGACCACATGGGACGGATGCGTCGAGGAAATCAGAAAGGCCTTTGGTGATTCGGAAGCGAAAAAGAAGGCCGTGCGGACACTCCTTCAGAGAGCGCAAGTTCCCGGGGAAACATGCACGACCTACATAGAGGAGATACTGAAGTTGTGCCGGGTCATCGACGCTAGGATGCCGGAGGACGACAGAGTTGGGCATATACTTAAGGGCATTGCGGAAGACGTTTTTAATTTTCTCATCAGTAAGGACAACCTAAACACCTTCTCTGGCGTAATCCAACACTGTCGCAGGTTTGAAGCGCTCAAGATGCGTCGGATAACGCCAAAGTTTGGTCGACTACCCAACGTCACAACGGTCGCCAGCGTGGACGTCAACTCGTCTGTCGACCTTGCGTCGACCATACGGCAAATAGTCCGTGAAAAAGCTGCTCCGACACAGTGACGTTGCCCGTCCCTGGACCCCATCTCACAACAGCGACTTATGGCACGAGGCACCTCCGAGGCACGTGGAACCGTTACGACCATCTGTCAACGTGGCCGACTTCGTTGACGACCGGCGAGGTGACATGTATACTAGCCCGACACGAGATCGCTACTATCAATCACGAGGCCGTTTCCATCGTCCACAGGACGCCTACCACCCGGACGACTATCGGCGTGCAAGCCCTTCCACTCGCCAATTCCCATCCGGGCGGTTCGACTCTCCTCGCGAGCCACCTGTTTGTTACCGATGTGGAGTCGCCGGTCATATCTCGCGGTTTTGCCGGCGTCACAGCCCTGGATCAAGCGCGGGCCCGCGGTTTACCTGGCCTAGGGGTAGTAATTATAACCCTAACCGTTGGTCGCCACCATTTCCACCCACTGGCAACAACCAGCATCTTAATGGTCCCCGCAACGGCTCTCCCGCCTCCGACAGGAGTTTGACGCCACCGCCCCTACGCCAACGCCAATCTCCGTCGCCTCGGCGGCGCCCCTTGTCACCGCCGCCGGGAAACTAGCCGGCGCGGCCGATGGGGGTGAGGTCGCCGGACAGTCTCTAGGAAACATACCTCTGCCCGTCTTTATGGTCAAGAACAAAGTGGAAGTGTTTATTGATGGTGTACAGACGATGGCTTTAGTTGACACTGGCGCAACAGTTTCCGTTATGAGTAGGGTTTTTAAGGAGCGTATTGCGCCTAAAGTGATGTTCAGCTGGGACCGTGGTGCCATATTTCGAGGTGTTGGGGGCGAGTCATTATGCCCCATCGGTATTTGTGCGGTTGACGTTTTCCTGGCCGGCAAACACTTACAGGCTGAATTTGCAGTGCTTCCGAGGTCCACACAAGATGTTATTCTCGGTATCGACCTCCTCCGTGAATGTGGCGCTATGGTGGACTGTGCGACGGGCGAGCTCTCCATAAACAGCTTGTTCCATTCAGTACTCGCGGAGGAGCCTTCTCTCTGCGAAGAACGCGTTCTTGTTGTATCCGAAGACACGCTTCTGCCCGCCCGCTCAGCGTCTCTTGTTCCCGTATTGGCCCGCGGTGCTGGTGAGCCTACCTTTTGCGCTATAGCTGAGCCCATTGCATCAAATTGCATCAAGAAAGACGTTTTGTTACCGCATTGTTTGATTTCGGTAAACGGCAGGCGCAGTCTTCTATGGGCCGTTAACTGCTCAGCGGCTGGTACTGTTTTGCCGCGGGGAATGAAACTAGCGGCGTTTGAAAAAGATGTGAGAGTATCCCTGGCAGCAGTGACCGAAGAAAATTTTGATTCTGGTGGGAACTCGGCTACCCTCGACGGACCATTCCTGCAAATGATAAGCAAGGGTCTTTCTTCTACCGAGAGGGAGGCACTAGCTCGTGTACTCTGCAGACATGCATCGGTGTTTGACTTCTCGCAAAGAGACGCCAAGGTCGACATTCCGTCGTGCCGCTCGCGACACACCATCGATACCGGAACCTCCCGGCCAGTGCGACAGAAGCCTTACCGGGTTTCTCCGAGCGAGAGAAGGATTATTGCCGACCAGGTCAACGAAATGCTGCAAAAGGGTGTTGTGCAGGAATCAGCTAGTCCGTGGGCAGCACCGGTAATTCTTGTAAAGAAGAAGGATGGCTCTTGGCGATTTTGTGTTGATTACAGGCGCCTGAACGCAATCACAAAGAAGGACGTCTACCCACTACCACGAATAGACGACGTCATCGACTGCCTGCACTCTGCTTCGTATTTTTCGTCAGTCGACCTACGATCTGGTTACTGGCAAATTCCGATGGATCCAGACCACAAAGAGAAAACGGCTTTTGTTACCCCCGACGGACTCTTCGAATTCAACGTCATGCCGTTCGGCCTCTGTAATGCTCCTGCTACATTTGAGAGGTTCATGGACACAATTCTGCGAGGCTTGAAGTGGGAGATTTGCTTGTGCTACCTCGACGATGTGGTAATTTTCGGCCGTACTTTTGAAGAGCATAACACACGCCTTGACACTGTCCTGAACTGTCTAGGAAAGGCCGGTCTTGTGTTGAATTCGAAAAAGTGCCACTTCGGTGAGCGCCAAGCACTAGTTTAGGGCCACCTAGTTTACAAACATGGCGTTAGACCTGACCCGGAGAATATCGCAGCCGTCAGCCATTTCAGGCCGCCCCAGTCTGTGCGTGACATTCGAAGTTTCTTGGGGCTATGCTCCTATTTCCGCCGGTTCATGCCTAAATTTGCAGAGCTGGCTGCTCCTCTGTCCTATCTTTTGCTCAAGAATGTGCCTTTCAACTGGACGCCAGAGTGCGAGGACTCATGTTCCCACCTTAAGTGTTTGCTCTCTTCTGGCCCGATACTTCGCCACTTCGGCCCATCGGCTTCGACCGAAGTGCATACGGATGCCAGCAGCATCGGCCTCGGAGCAGTACTCGTGCAAAGGCATCACGGGGCCCAACATGTCATCGCCTATGCCAGCCGCACACTCAGCAAGTCAGAAAGAAACTATACTGTGACCGAGCAGGAATGTTTGGCGGTTATCTTCGCTGTGCAGAAGTTTCGCCCTTACATTTGCGGACGTCCTTTTACGATTGTCACGGATCATCATTCTCTGTGTTGGTTGGTTGGACTACGTGATCCATCCGGGCGACTCGCCCGCTGGTCTCTCAGACTCCAAGAATACGACTTCGTTATATCCTACAAAAGCGGCCGCCGTCACACCGACGCTGATTGCCTTTCCCGGCTACCACTTTCAACGACTGCGTGCGACGCGGACAATTTCGACGACTACCTCGCGCCAGTATCTGAGGAATTTCCCAACGTTGAAACCTTTCTACGAGAGCAACAGAACGATCCCAAGCTGTCCCCATTCCTCGCCGGTGCTCGTGCATCCGCCCCTTCTAATCGCTTTTCTCTTCGGGACGGCCTGCTTTACAAGGCAAACTACGAAGCATCTGGTGCGCGGTTTCTTTTGGTTGTACCAGAGAGTCTGCGCTCTTGCGTACTGCGCGCTATGCACGATGATTTGATGTCTGGACACCTTGGTTACGCTAGGACATTACACCGCGCCCAAGAGCGCTTTTACTGGCCCAACATGCAGCGCACGACTGAAAAATACGTCGCCACCTGTACAGAATGCCAGCGTCACAAGCGTCCTGCCGCCATACCTGCCGGTCTGCTTCATCCTGTGCAACCACCCTCTGCTCCTTTCGAGTAGGTTGGGGTTGACCTTGTAGGCCCACTTCCACGAACGCCTGGCGGCAACCGCTGGATTATCGTCTGTGTTGACCATCTGACGCGTTATGCGGAAACCGCAGCTGTTCCAACTGCTTCAGCAACCTCTGTGTCTGTATTCCTGCTGCATGCCCTTATTCTTCGACACGGCGCCCCTCGTGTGCTTATCAGTGATCGGGGCCGCCAATTTATTGCGGATGTTGTGGAGGAATTACTTCGGCTTTGTACTTCGCAGTTCCGGCATGCTACCCCGTACCATCCACAGACGAATGGATTGGTGGAACGCACGAGTCGCACACTCATCAACATGATCTCGATGTACATCTCCTCCGACCATAGAAACTGGGATGAAATACTACCATTCATCACCTACGCTTACAACACCGCCCAGCACGAAACCACCGGTTACAGTCCCTTCTACCTCGTCTACGCCCGCTCAGATAGGACACCTATCGACACCATTCTACCATTTTCCTTTCACAACGAGGCATCCATTGCCAAAACCCTTTGCCTGGCTGAAGAATCCCGCCAATTAGCCCGCTTACGTACACTGTCCTCGCAGCGCCGTTCTAAGGACTGATACGACGCTCGCCACCGCAGTATTGCATTTTGTAAAGGTGATCTGGTGTTGCTGTGGACACCTTTAAGGAAACGCGGTTTGTGTACCAAGTTTTTGTCCCGTTACACTGGCCCATTTGTTGTTGTGGATCGTGTCAGCGATGTCACCTATGTCATTTCCCGTCTCACTGCGACCGGACGCAATGCAAGCAAGACTCAGCTTGTACATGTTGCACGCCTTAAAACGTACAACCCACGCGCTGCTGAATGACTCTCCCAGGGGGTTTCGTCTTCGGAGGGGGAAATGTTACACAAAATGTCAGGACTGCTTCACTGCACGGTCAAATCCTCCCCGCCAGCTGCACGGTCGATGAAGAAGGGAACGAAGTGCTTCTTTTGGGCGGAATCGATGTTGGCTGCACGCTCTCCAGTGAACCACCGCCACTACTGTGAATAAACCCCACTTCGCCTCTTACTCGCCTGCTTATCCCCGTAACAATACAATATTCACCCGCAATACTGGAGTGCTGTTCACACTTTCAAAAAATATAAGAATGGAGGCTCTTTTGACTTTGTATGAGAGCTCAAAATAAAGTTTTCGTTTCTGCGAAAGCAAGCCAGTTGATTGGGAGAGTTTTGTGCACTCGTCAAGAACTGTTTAAAACCCCACAAACAAGCTCAAAGGACGCAAATGTACAGCTGGAAGCTGCAAATTTAGCAGATATTTTCCCCCAAGGATAAGCATAAAATACGAAGTTCGAAAATTTACCCAATCGAGCAGCTTTAATTAGGCGGCTTTGAAGTGCGCTGAAACCATAGTGGGACAACCAATATTTCAAAATTGGTTTCAATTACATGCAAATGTGAATTTTATCTTTGGAATTACGGCGGCTGTACTCTATATAAAAATATTTTCAATGGTGGATACCTATTTAGTCTTACAAGAATTTATTTTTTCATACCACATTTTCATTACAGGGGCAGGCTGCCGAGCCTATTGCGAGTTTTCTTTCTGGAATGGTACAGGAATACATGCCACCCGCCTGTCCAAAAAACGTTTGGAACGTAGACACCAAACCAAGACCTGATGTATGGATCATCTGTCTGGGACCCCGGACTTACGAAAATCACACGTTTTCTTGTGTTAGTACCAAGAACCTCTGCGCGCTTCATTTTGTCAAACTCTCATCGCACTAGTAATTCACAGCAATAGAAAAAAATTTTGTTGCTCCCTCCCTTGGTTATGGGGAGGAAAATAGCTCATATTAGCCTGTTTCATAAAATTTACCACCACCAAACTTTGAGCCATCAGTTTCTCGGCGGCCTCGTTTGCGTTTCGTCTCGCAGCGATTATTGCTTCAGTCTATGTCACCAGATGTAATCCTGACTCATTTTTTATTTCTTTTACGCCTCCCCTCAGATTTGCTTTCAATAGTAGATAACGAATTGTTTCAGGCTTAAATAGCTGATTTTTTTCTTCACCAGGACCTGTGAGCAGTACTTATGCTGTTTGTTGTCTCCTTCACTTGTTTTTCTCTGGGACGTGTAACAGAACCCTTAAGTCGCTTGATTCCTGTTCTTTGTGTAAATCAATTCACTGTATCTTCGGCACGGGCTACTTTTGTTTGGCGTTAACATGTCACAACACTATTAGCGCATCTGCTAATGTGATTGCATTGTGCTTTCGATTGGTATTTGTTTGCACTCCCCTCTGTAATGTACTGCGCTTGAGTGTGAAATAAATGAAATGAAATGAAATAAGTCCTGGAGTAAGACAGGCCCTGCATTCATTTCAGCCCCGCGGGTATGTTTAACTGGCGCCAAAATCCTACACAGCCACCTGACTAATATACCCCGCACAGGTGAGGCCTTTCTTGAAAGAGCCTTCTCATTGTATCAAAGTGTGTTTCGCAAAGTTACAAAATACGTGTGGTTTTTAATCATTATTTGGGCAGTTAGATAAGGTGCACCACAACTTACTCAAATTGCAGGAAGCTTAATTTCACAAAAATTGCGCACGTATATTTTGATATTTTCTTTATGGTACTCACACCCAAGCACGATTATATTGCACGGTATACGTGTAAGAACTACAACCCACAAATATTTCCACCGTTGTGTGATAAGCACAGAACATTGTCATAAAACTGATGGCTACATTTAAGTTGGAAAGCTGCTTCCACGTTTCGGAGATTAGGGCTAATATGGGGCTTTTAGATATTATGCCGACCAATCCTCGCATATTGTAATGCAGTGCATGTAAGGTAGAAATTTCTGAGTGAGTACCTGTTGGTGGCTGCGTTCAACACCGATTTGAGGCGTCAGGTCCAATCTGCAGCCCTAACACGAATTTTAGAACGTTCTACTTATCGTCCAGTCAATCAGTCATTTTCTTTTGTTTAGCTTATTGCCCCATACAGTCCGTCACACTCATTTGTTGGGGTAGCTTCTACCACCCCCCTGCAGACACATAGACCTAAAATACCATTTCATTGATACAATTGATTTTTTTCTTTAAAGAAAAGCGTTCGCTTATTCAACTGTCAAGTTATAATAAAATTCACACATATGTAACCAAATCTAAGCAAAAAAATTCGAAATTACACTAGGCGGAATTAGGATCTCGTATAGCAGCAGCTAAAATGATGCTATCAAATGTCATCCGGGCCTGGGCAGCTTGATTTCTTGACAGAAGCCGCTGCACTGGCTTCTGTCAAGAAATGCAGCTGCCCAGGCCCGGATGACATCAACTACACAACCATCTCGCATCTTGGTGAAAAGGGAAGAAGTTGCCTCTTGCATGCCTTCAATCTTTCGTGGGAAACTGGTCGTCTAGAGCCAAAGTGGAAACACGCTCGCCTTGTCCCAGTCCTCAAGCCAGGTAAAGTTCCAACCGCGATCGAGTCTTACCGACCCATAGCGCTCCTGAGTTGTGTCGGGAAACTGATGGAAAAGATGGTGCTGCCCCGCTTGGACTGGGATTTGACCATCCGAAATATATACCCGGCACAGAATATCTGGTTTCCGCAAGGGTGGTAGCAGCCTCGACAACGTCCTCGCCCTTGTAAATAGCATACCAGAAGCAAAGTGTCAGCAGAACATTGCTGTTGCCGTGTTCCACGACATCAAGACAGCGTATGACTGCGTCGAGCATGAAGCCATCCGCTCTGTGCTAAGTCTTTAGGCATCAGGGGCCGCATGTACGCAAGGCTATCGGACTACCTCTCCGATAGGTATGTGTACATGTCTACCGACATGGGCGACTCATCGCTACATCAGGTGACCCGAGGTGTTCCCCAGGGTGGGGTGCTGAGCCCTACAGTCTTCAACACTGTCATAGTTGGCCTGGAGAAATGCGTGCCAAAGTCGGTAGAAATATCCCTGTACGCCGACGACATCTGCATATGGAGTTCTGGCCGCAATAGGCGAGTGTTACGGTCAAGACAGCAGCGGGCAATCGACTCTATTGCGGCATTTCTGGTAACTAGAGGATTAGTGATTACAGGGAATAAGTGTGCCGCGATGGCCTTCACAAAGCGTGACCTTACGCGCTACGGCCTCACTGTTGGAGGGACCGCAATTCCATACGTCCGGACCCACAAGTTCTTGGGAGTGACATTTGATAGTAATCTCACCTGGTCGCCACAAGTTCGCCCCCTCAAGGACAAGATTACTTCCTTCGCCCTAATATTCCGCATGCTCTCCACCAACACTGGCGGTTGTTCAGTCAATTCTCTTCTACGGGTATACAAAGCGCTTTGCGTTGGCCTGATGAGTTACAGCATCCCTGCTTTGGTCCCTCTATCAAAAGGAACTGTCAAAGCGCTAGAGAGCATGCAAGCACAAGTCCTGCGGGTCTGCATTGGCGTTCTAAAAACAACCTCTACCATCGTAACGCTGACAAAATGCAGGCAGCTCTCACCACTCGCTCTAAGCACGCAGGAGTTGCTTCGTTCGCGTCTGCAGATTGTGGCAAGACAGCAGGGCCTTCCTCTAGCAACAAGCTGGGCCAAAGAAGCGCGTGAATTTCTGCCGAAGGTGTATCAAGAGCCTTCTCCTCCTGAGCACCCGCCCTGGATGTTCCTGCCCATACCTGCCCATACCAACTTCCTCTTCAAGATAAAACAGGCTACGTCGCCACTCTGCCCACACTGTGATGTGCGAGAATCCCTGCAGCATCTGCTCTGTGAATGTGCTCGATTCAGTGCTCAAAGAGTATCCCTCGCAGTGACTTTGGGACTGCCGCTTTCCGTGGACATGCAGCTAAAGGACGTTTCAGGACCATGGGCTTGTCCCAAACGTGCTTTATGGGCTACCAAAGCTCTGATAGAGTACCTGCAACACACAGGTCTAGACCAGTCGCTGTGAATAACTCGCCGTATCTGTACGCATCAACTTCTTGAACATCATCGCCATCATCTTCATCACGTTATCAACTGGCGTAGCAAGTTAGGCATTTTAGCGCCCAGCTAACATCGCCAGACTTCATTAGAGATCGCTCTCTCTCTCTCTCTCTCTCTCTCTCTCTCTCAAACGTGCGTAAAGAAAGTCACTCACAATGCTAAAGAAATATCTCAAACTGCCGCTATTCATATTTCTTTCAGCCAGCGTTTTACCACCGCCGCAGCGAACAAACGTCTCTACCACGCTCTATTTAATCGCACTACGCTAATTCCTTTTATCTGCGTCCCACGCAGCCAGAGCAAGTGTTCCAGGGCATCACAGCACTTAAAACTACTCATGCTGGTCTTCCCAGCATTCATTGCTCCTATGTGCACCAATGACCAAAGTGTAAGCGGGAACTTTGCAGATATCACAAAGTCATCACAATTGCTGCGTTTTCTCAAAATTTAAAAAAAGGACAATATTTTTAATCTTCTAAAATCGGTTTCCTGTATACTTGAGCAAGTATGGACGGATTTTTTATTGCTTATTGTTTAGCAATGTTGTCTTATTATATTTTAAAAACGGCTCTTGTTGAAATAACTTTGTTTAAATCACGCTGCTCTATAGAAAATTCCTATTCAAGTAAGCTGAATCACCCTCTATTTAGGTGTAAATGTCGACGGCCCATTGATAAAATTTGTTTTGTTTGGGGCGTGTATATCGGCTTACCAAAGCTTTCAATATTATTATTACAATCTTAGCTGCAATACAAATCATTTGGCATATCCGGTATTTATTTCGAAATAATTCGAAGATATTTTAACAACCAACCTCGAGTAGCCGAATTCAGTGAAATTTTTTCTTTGTGAAATTTATTGACAAAGGCGTAATTATTTCTGTATTACCAAAGGAGGTTTCAAGATTTACTGTACTACTTAACCACTCACAACGTATGTATATGCAAACAAGGTATACTAGAAAAGTGTCCTACAAAACCAACCGCTGCACTCCAACATGCGGTAAAGAAAGAAGAGAATAGTTTTAACATCTCGTGCCTTGGTAACTTTTACGAATGAACACACCCAACAGTACTTGATGTGATTTTTGCCTCTTCGAACTCCAGTGAACACCTGACATTCAATAATAACTGATAGCCATATACTGCTGCCCTCTACTGAAATATAGAAGCTCCTCGTCATCATAATGGATAAGCACCTCAAATTTAAATAGCGCATGAATTTCCTACTCCAAAAACTGTCGCGTCGATTTCAAAGTACAATTTTACCCACTGCTATACTGAGCCTCATACCACATGTACCTGTATAATGCTTAAATTCCCATCGACCTTTCATATCACTTGCAATGCTGGGGAAACACCTCCATAAAACGTTTTGATCAGCTTGGATGCCTTTAAAATTGTCATCACGCTTATGCGGTGTATTAGATGCTGCCTTTTTCCTAACCTATGTCTATTACCTAAGCATTCTGCTCTTTCACCAGTTATTTACACTCAAGCTAATAGTTACTATACATAGAAATATGCATAACAAAGCACACAAATGAAATCAATAGATTCGGAGTCACTTAATCACTAGGAACAGTAGATTTTCCATGCGCAGAGGCGTACTTTTACCTAAGACGAGGGAAAAACTGCGGGGTGTTCACAGCACATTAAGACGAAGTTCTTCGATTAGTGACAATATAGCATTTTGTAGTCAGCACACAGCCATTGCAATATTAAAGTATTTTATTCATTGTGCAAATGACCTTCCATACAATTTACCCTTGCCGTTATCTTTTTATCCCACCTAGATTATTATTTGTTGTTTTTGTCGTACTTAAACACTGTATTTTATTAAGGTACTTTTTGTAAAGCCTGTCAATATTTCTAAAGGCTTCCCAGAGCAACGGCGGCTCAGAGACAGTGGGCACATGGCGTCTATTTCTAGCGGCCACGTAGCAATCCAGCACCAGGAATGTTCATGCAGGTGGTTATGAGAAACAGGTGAGGTACGTTATGATAAGGATAATAGTCATACGAAGCAGACGAAGTGCACACAGAATGTAGCAGATGTCCTTGAAGTGGGCACTTTTGTTGCGCACTTATTGTTGCACATAATGTACATTCGGAAACTTTTTGAGCACAGAGCACTTTGGGGGCTGCCCATGAGGTAGTAGCTCGCTTGCTGGACCCAAGTAGAGCCAAGTATGGGCCGTCACCGCGGTGTAACCCAGTTTCTTCAAAAGCCAAGCGGTTTATACAATCATAAGCATTCGAAACTTGTCCACCGCAGGTGCTTGTAATACATCTCCCCGTTGTGAAGCGCAAAGAAAACTGCAGGTGCATTAGAAACTAATATACATAATTAACATGCAGTGGTCGCGTTCATTTAGTTAGGAACGCTCGTTGGTCTAGTTTGACGTTACGAAGGCAACAAAAGTGGCAGTGCAACGCCAGCATATGCGGGAGAAAACGCAAGCAGACAGAGAACTTAAATCCCGCTGGCGCAGTTTAAGGTTAAGGCAGGGGGCGTGCCAGCACTTCAAAAGCGATGAATATGAATTGCACTGGCTGGTAGCAGTGCGCGGATAACGGCGCTACAGCGGATTATGACAAATCAATGCTCTGCCCTTCTTACAGCTTTCATATTAAGTAGACCCGGACAGGCCGCCAATGGAATCTGAACCTGGCAACCTTTAACTTGCGAAGCTTATCTAGCGAAGCAAGTCTCGAGGTGTTTTTCGAGGAACTAAAGGGCATTAAATGGGATGTAATAGGGCTTAGCGAGGTGCGGAGGGCACGCGAAGCCTTTACGGTGCTGAAAAATGGACACGTCCTATGTTATCGTGGTCTAGAGGACAGAAGAGAACTGGGAGTGGGACTTCTAGTCAATAAAAGCATAGCTGGCAACATAGACGAATACTATAGCATTAACGAAAGGGCAGCAGGTCTTGTAATTAGGTTCAATAAGAGGTACAAGCTCAAGGTGGTGCAAGGCTACGCACCCACATCCAGCCACGACGACCAAGCAGTGGAACGCTTCTATGAAGATGTGGAATCGGCAATGGCTAAAGTAAAAACGCAGTATACCGTAGTTATGGGGGACTTCAATGCTAAAGTAGGCAAGAATCAGGCTGGAGACAAGGCAGTTGAGAACTATGGTCTGGGCTGTAGAAATAGCAGGGGGGACCTACTAGTTGAGTTTGCCGAACGGAATAACCTACGCATAATGAATACCTTCTTCTGTACACGGGAGAGTCGGAAGTGGACCTGGAGGAGCCCGAATGGGGAGCACAAAAATGAAATAGACTTCATATTATGCGATAACCCTGGCGTCGTGCAGGATGTGCAAGTGCTCGGAAGAGTAAGGTGTAGTGACCACCGTATGGTAAGATCTCGAATTAGGCTAGATTTGAGGAGGGACCGCAACAAGCTAGTACGTAAGAAGCGGATAAATGAGCTAACAGTAAGACGTAAAGTAGAAGAATTCAGGATCGCGCTGCAGAACCGATATTCCGCCCTTAACGAGGAAGCCGAGCTTACGACACAGGAAGCCAGCGACAACCTTACACGCATTCTCACGGAGTGTGCAGTAGAAGTCGGGGGCACTATGGCTAGACAGGATACTGGTAAACTTTCTCAGGAGACGAAAGATCTAATCAGGAAACGGCAAACCATGAGATTCTCTACCGCAGCTGACAGAATAGAACTAGCCGAGCTCTCGAAGTTAATCAATAAGCGTAAGACAGCTGACATACGGAAGTATATTATGGAGAGGATCGAATACGCTGTAAAGAACGGAGGTAGCCTGAAAGCAGTGAAGACACGTCTTGGCGTGGGGAAAAAAATCAGATGTATGCACTTAAGGATAAGCAAGGCAACGTCATCACAAATAGGCATAAAATAGTCACTGTGGCCGAGGAGTTCTATAGGGATCTGTACAGTAGCCGGGACATACAGGATAATGCCGAACGAGACAGTAGTTCAGAGGAGATAGACATCCCACCAGTAACAACCGAAGAAGTAAGGAAGGCTTTGAAAGAAATTAAAGGGGGCAAAGCACCTGGTGAGGATCAGATAACAGCAGACCTCTTGAAGGATGGCGGAGAAATTGTACTTGAAAAACTGGCAACTCTGTATACGCAATGCCTAATGACCGCAATGGTACCGGAATCTTGGAAGAACGCTAACATCATCCTAATCCATAAGAAAGGCGACATGAAGGACTTGAAAAATTACAGGCCGATCAGCTTACTGTCAGTCGTCTACACGGTATTTACCAAGGTAATCGCTAACCGAATCTCTGCAACCTTAGAGTTCAGTCAACCTAAAGAACAAGCAGGGTTCCGTAAAGGTTATTCAACAACGGACCATATTCACACGAACAATCAGGTGATAAAGAAGTGCGCTGAGTATACTGAACCCCTATATATAGCCTTCATAGATTATGAGAAAGCATTTGACTCGGTCGAACCCCTAGCCGTCATTCAGGCATTACGGAACCAGGGGGTAGATGAGCATTATATAAGAATACTAGAAGATATCTACAATGGGTCTACAGCTACCATCATCCTCCATAGGGAGAGCAGTAAAATACCTATAAGGAAGGGTGTCAGACAAGGAGACACAATCTCTCCAATGTTATTCACAGCATGCTTACAAGAAGTATTCAGAACGTTGGATTGGGAACAGGTGGGAGTAAGGGTTAATTGAGAATACCTCAGTAACCTCAGATTTGCTGATGACGTTGCCTTGCTAAGTAACTCGGGGGACGAATGGCAAAGCATGCTTTCCGCACTGGGCGAACAGAGTAGAACCGTGGGCCTGAAAATTAATATGCAGAAAACTAAAGTAATGATCAATAACCTCGGGACAGCACAGCAGTTTGAGATAGATGGCGAGGCAGTGGAAGTGGTAAGCGAATATATATACTTAGGCCAAGTTGTGACCCCAGATCCCAACCATGAGGCAGAGATAATTAGAAGGATCAGAATGGGGTGGGGTGCATACGGCAGACATTCTCAGATAATGAATAGCAGCCTGCCATTGTCTCTAAAGAAGAAAATGTATGACAGCTGCATCTTACCGGTACTCACCTACGGGGCAGAAACTTGGAGGCTCACTAAGAGGGTTCAACTTAAATTGAGAACGACTCAGCGGGCAATGGAGCGGAAAATGATAGGTGTAACATTAAGGGACAAGAAGAGAGCGGAGTTGGTCAGGGAGCAAAGTGGTGTTAAAGACATATTAGTGGAAATTAAGAAGAAGAAATGGACGTGGGCAGGGCATGTAATGCGAAGGCAAGATAACCGCTGGTCATTAAGGGTAACCGAGTGGATCCCTAGAGAAGGCAAGCGTTGTAGGGGGCGGCAGAAAGTTAGATGTGCAGATGAGATCAAGAAGTTTGCGGGGATAAATTGGTCACAGTTGGCACAGGACCGAGGTAATTGGAGAATAATGGGAGAGGCCTTTGCCCTGCAGTGGGCGTAGATAGGCTGGTGATGATGATGATGAGACGCGCTTTAATTTTTCTGACCTTTGTACAATACCTAAGCATTTATAAGTGCGGCCATGTTTCTAATGGTATTTTCTTTGTACTAGTTGGCACTTGTCGAACAACCGATCTTTCATTGATTCATTACCTCACCAATTATATAGAGGTGGTCCACCGACAGCAGTGTATTCCTGAAGGTACCCCGGGATACGGAAACACCATGTATCTTTGTTTTTCTGCTTTATTGATAGGATCAATGTTTTCCCTCGGCGGTTTTGTTTACATGAACACCGAGGTTTCAGATGCAATGTTGTTTATTATGAATTGCAGGTATGTGCTCACCGTAAGGGCGCAGAAAGGATCGCCAGTAATTGTTTATGCTATCTCTCTCTCTTTCTTTCTCTCTTAGGATAACAGCAAATGTCTCGTATGGGCAAGGTTTAAAGAAAGGACAATAGTAACATTGCTCTTGAAAGTCTTCAAAAGTCAACTGGTCCTCCCCGCTGAGGAGATAACAATTAAGGCTGGTTTTTCTTGGCGACTCCTAGAGGACCTCGCGACGTCCAAGTGGGACAAAAGTCTAATGTGGAATGTTAGCGCCTAATCAAGGGCAACCTTTCTGTGCAGCCTTTTTTCATGCAAAGAAAGACAATCACTGTTCCTCGATTTAACAATGCCCGTTAACGAAGTTATACATCTAAATAGAATGTTCGGCGTGACCTCGGGACGCCGTAGCATACCACGACATCCTCTCACTGCTTCGGGTCAACCTGCACTCTAATTCGCTTTTGTGGCTTACGCGTTCCCATGAAACATCAGGAGCGCGTTCCTGGGAGCAAAAAAATTTATGGGCCGGGTGGCTAGCAATGTGGAGCTTTTACCGTAATCAGCAACAGAACATTATCGCTATAAAGTATCTCTTTTTGGTCTTCCAAAATATCAAGCTCTTATGCACGTACTGCGCGAAGTTTCATCAGATGAAACATTTTTGATTGCAACTAGCGGCGTGTTCACGTTGCTTAATATACAAATCTACTGGCTCAGAGAAAGAAAATAGTTTTACGTCTTGCTGTGGCGAGTAACACGCTCTGGAGAGTACAAAAACGTGTTTGAATAATATGGCGATGACGGAACTGTACGAAGGGGGGAGATTTATTAGCGAGCCTAAACATCTCCCCGGAAAAATAGGTTTTGTGTCCTTTGTGGGCTTCTTTTTTATTTTATTTATTTCTATTTCTATTTCTACTTCTATTTTTGTGGGGATACCTTACAAAAGCCCTGCGCATTGTATATACTAATGAGTACAAGTAAGAAATAGTTAAGCTAATTATAAGTTATGATCCATGCAAAAGCTCACCGAATGATGGATATTTTGTTCAACCGAAGGTATTTTCTTTGTCATCCGCTAATAGCGTTTCGTTTGCCGCAAAACCCACCCACCCCACTTTTGTTATCGCACAGTTAAGCACTTCTTTGTGCCAAAAGAAAATTATCTACGCATATTCGGGAATGAAGAATAAACATTTTCGATGTAAAAGTAGCAAACTTCCTTTAAAGTAAATATCTCATTCAGTTTTATGCCGAAAGCCTTCGAACTCGATGTTTCAAACACTGGCGTTGTGAGTTACAAAAATAGGTGCTCCAAAAAAAAGAATCGTACGCCCATGATCCCAAGCCGCAAAGAAGACAGCAGCGCAGGAAAAAGATCGGAGAAGAGCATTCACAAAGGATGACGCTTCCCGAACTGTCAAATAATAATCTCCCGAAAAGAGAGTAATCTGCCACCGCTCGTGGAATTCAAGTGGCCTTGATAGGTGAAAGTAGCGACTGTGGCAAACAGGATGCTCCTGACAAGGGCTATTGGCTGAAACGGGTTTTGGACTGCACTATCCAGGGGTCCGGTGGGGTGGTGACATCTGCCAAGACTAAGTTTAATCAGAAGTTGAGGAACAGACAAAAACAGGTCGAACTTTATGTTTTGCCTCCATGATCTTAGAAAGTGTAAAGTGCTAACTAAAAAGTATTGAATGAAATGTCTTGCAGAGAAGCATTCCATTTTGTTAAGACTTAGAAAAGCAGGAACAATATTTTTTACTTACCTTCATTGTCGCGTTCTGCTCCAGTGATAAGGACAACGGCACAGTTTGAATCAGGTTTCGCATCAACTAGATAAGCAAACCCCATCGTCTCATCTTTTGATTGAAACATTGAGAGTGGGGTGTCCTCAGTTGAATCTAAAATTAGAAACGCCAGGGTGTGTTGTTTAGCCTGTACTTACTACCAGTGAAAGCTACCAAGGCTACTACTGCGAAAAGCATGTGCGTGAGCAGGCAGTTCGGATTCTCGCAGTTCTGCCTGCTGTGCTCGGGCTCGCTCGTGATACTGTTTCGATGCCCTTGTTTGAAGTTCCTTATTGACCGACTAGATAATGCATGTCCATACCATTTTGTGATTATTAAAGCTTCGGTATCGCATCAACAGACTTAAGGTGGGAAATTGTTACGGGTTACTTCCTCGTTACCTCTTTGGGAGAAACATTGCCGCAAGAAGATGAAGAGGTTCCTATTACTACGAGTATATATGGTGCGTCAATAGTATCCATCAATATTTTGAACAAAGAAACCAGGCAAACTGCTAACATCGTACAACCGAGAAAGTGTCAGACCTAAATAAATTTTACGCCTTTATGTTTAAAAACGGCCGTCGGCTTTACCAAAAGGTATTACATTTCAAGGTAACTGTTTGCAATCAGATAATAAAGGTTTTTGTAACATAGTATGGCGAAAAGTATTACAGTATGTGAGTTTGCCCGCCCGCCCATTGGCAAAACAGTGAGTCGAGTTAAATATTGCCCTGTGTTCTTGTAACGCACCGGGAGGTATTGAAACAAATATTCTGTGACGCAAGGACAGTCTGTTTAAACGCGAAGATTTGAAAAATGCTGTAACATGTAAGGTTTGTACAGACCTAGAGAGAAGTATTTTATGTGTCAGGTGCAAAATTAGTTTTTTTGCAATTTATTTCAATTTATTTGATCTGTGTCTTAACACTAGTCCCCGGGAGCTGAAGGGTCACACAGCAAACCCATGTGTTGGAATTAAATGAAGCATGACGCCTGCGGGATAGTTTTGCGGGTAGTATACACGGGCTGATTGAAACTCGGCAGAAAAAAATACGCTGCAAAATAATAAATCAACTCTGGTACAATCACTGCAATCTAACGGCAATCGTTCAGAAAAAAAACCTTTCAACGTAGAAAATAACTAAAAATGAAATCAATTTCTCAATACACAAATTTTCAGCCAAAATAATTTAAATTTTTATAAATAGATTCTCTATAGCAATAAATACGGCGCAGCAAATTTCCGTGTTAAGTATGGGTAGTGCCGTAAACAAGCAATAGCGAGTAGTTGTCTCAAAGTGTACAAGGAGCAAACACTGGAGAGAATTATTATGGCCTAATGGTGGGCGATTTTTCTAATGAGAATTTCTGTGCACGCGGTAGGAGTTCGAAGGCACGTAAATATTAATTTCGCTGATAAAATATATTGAGCTGAGGTTAATTATCTAATTAAAGTACGTACTCCTTGCTTCTCGAAAACGGAACGGTGCATTACGGAAATCAGTACTCCTTTGCCAACATTGTTTTTCCAACATTTATAATTCGCTCTTACTACAAGATACAGATTCACGCGATGCTTCCTCCAAAACTTTTTAGTTAAATCAATAGGCTTCAAGAAAAGAACTAATATATTACGCAAATCAAACCAACATTGCTGAGTGTTTATGGTAGGTAGAACATAGTTATGAGGCATTAAAATTAAAAACCTTTATTTCTCATAAAGTACAACATTACCCCCACAAAAAGGGAGCTCACAAACGTCTGTATATATCTTTTTACGTCAGATTTGGCGGCTGGATTTGGGTTTTAGAATATCTCATGACAGGCCTGCAGTGTGACACGAGAATTGACCCAGTTTTTATAAGCGCGTAAATATAAAAAAGGCTGTTACGTTTGCCGAAAAAACTAGTTTGGGTTGCTTCCTTTTGGTTAAAAAAATCAAAAACACCGGAGGGCTAGAAGTTTTATGTTGAAAGGTTACTACGCGATTTAAATTAATAAGCAAGCCGTGTATATTGAGGCGTATCTCGAAACTATAGCGATATTCGTTTTCGTAAAACATGAAAAAATGATTTCATTAAGCTTGGAGTTATCTTTTATATGATTGACTTTTTGACAATGCGTGCGAATGTCGTTGGAGAAAACACAATATTGGGTGGTACCCAAGAATTTCCAACAGGTTGTGAGTTGAAAAGGAAATCTGCAGTGCACCCAGGGAGACGCGGTGCACGGGTAGCAGCATCCTGGATCGCCTATCACTGCTACCCAGTTAGGGATTGCTGCTTAAGCGGCAGAATTTCTAAAAGCAGTGCAAGTGACTGTGGATCTGCCTGCCTATCCATCTGTCGATTGGACGCGCACCAAAAAAGGAATTGTTAAACACAGTGTACATATAAGCACAACCGCTGATAACGGAAACGCTTACATCACTCATACCTGCATATTGTCACGGGGCATAGAGGTGGGCAATACCACTCGGCGCTATTACAAAGGACCAGCGACGACGACGATAAAGAAGGTTCTGGTGTACGCTGCGCTGGCCATCTGATCACCACCTTTTAAATAATGTAAATAGATTATCCGCCTCCTTCATGGTTCGTGTCATATGCTCTGCCACCACATTACATTTTGTGGAGAGTGCGGGTTTGTCGTCCCCGCCCTGGCCGTAGCTTCACACCTCATCGGAATTGTTGGGATCATCTAGGGTGCGCAAACCGCGTCGAAGAGCCCCAGCCGCGCCGCTACAAGCACTCGACGATGTCCCCCTGCCCCATGTCCCCAGCCCATGACGAGCCCATCCAGAGCCGGTAAGACCCGACGACGAGTGACCAGACGACGTCGACAACGACGTGTCCCCAGCCCTGTGGTCCCACTTGGTTACAAGCCCTCACCGGTTCGTCGTTCTCTTACGGACATCGTTGCTACGGGCAGGTGTTTACCAAACCCACCCCCTTCATCTGTGGCGGCAAGCGGTTCTTTCTTGTGTATTTTGTCCAATTGCTCATCCGCATCACCATCCTCACCGTGCCGCAGCTTCAACCCGGACGGTCGCCCTCGACGGGGTAGGTGGGGGCGGGGGGTAATGTCACGGGGCATACTGGTGGGCAATACCACTCAGCGCTATTACACAGGACCAGCCATGATGACGATGAAGAAAGTGCTGGCGTACCCTGGGCTGGCCATCTAATGACTATCTAGTAAATATTCTAAATAGATTGTTCCCCTCCTTCATGGTTCGTCTCACGTGCTCGGCCGCCAGGTTACAATATATTATTCATTCCAAAATCATAAGCAAGCGGAACCAAACTTGGAGCGCAAGTTTAGCGCATGACCGGTAGTACCGGTGTTCTTTTCTTGTTAACACATTTGGGCTAGTATTTATGAATGTAAACAAAAATGACGCGTTTTAAATGCTATCCAAAACTGGTGAGACAATCCCAAAAACTTAAAAACGTCGCCGGCTCTTATTCCTCTGGAAGCAAAGATAGCGAAGCCAAACACACCTCTATCACTCAAATATTTACCCCGCATTACCTGGCTCCATTCAAAATATCTTCAAAATATAATATTTTTTTGGCGCTTCTGCTTGTAACTGCGTCTCCCCTCTCATTCACAAACCTTTCACGCTGTCCCCATCCCGTCTCGCTCCTCCAATTACATACGCAGGGAAGGTTTGCGGCACTCTGGTATATTTTCCTGCTCTTTCATTGGTGGCGCGCTGTCATGTGCTCTTTGTTGTTTTTGCGAGCCATGAGCCAAAGGACTTGGCCGAATTCTTTGGTACCTTGTGATTACGATATTGTTTCTAAAACGTTCTTTTTATTCGCTTTTGTAAAAATTACGCCTAAGTCTTCTTTGACGAACACCGCTAGTACGAGGTGTGTATTTGTTTTCACAAATTTTTATATTGTATTTTTGCTGAACATTGTTGGAAGATTAAAATACCTTTTCAGACTGAGTAGCCTCAAATGTTTTGGCCTGTGAGAGTAGTCAACCGTTTTTTGGACTCCAACAATTCTGGCTTAAGGGTTATTTTGGACTTCCCTTAGGAACATTCCATTGTCCATAGGAGTAATGTGTGTGAAGAACAAATACTTTGGACTAAATAAGGCCAAAATTCAATTTTCCGCGCAAACCTTTCCGCGAAAGAGATCCGGTGCGACTGCACGATGACGCTACTTTGATTCCTAAGCCATTTGCCTAGCTTCGAATGGGACGGGAATTGGCTTCACTCACGGCGGGCTTGCAAACTTTAATTTTGGAGGCGATAATTTTGCATGTAAACTGTGGAGGAAGCAACATGGCAACAGGGAAAGAGACGATATGCGGCCAATTTCTTAAACCAACTTTTTAAGCACTAGGTTAAGCTGACTATATCAGCAATATGATCAACTGGTTTAATCTGTGATGATATGGAACGTTGAAACCCTGTGAAAGTCTGGTTGAACTTTACTAGTGTGCGTGTGTTTCTTCGTTCGTCGGTTTCTGTGTGCTTATTTGCGTTTTTCAGTGTGATTTACCTGATTGATTGATTGTAGGGTTTAACGCGCCGACGCAACACAGGCGACGAGGCGCGCTGTAGTGGACGGCTTCGGATTAATTTTGACCACCTGGCGAACTTTAACGTGCGCCGAAATCTCGTACACACCGGCGTTTTTGCTTTTCGCCTCCATCGTAAAAGCGGCCGCCGAGGCCGGGAATCGAACCAGCGACCTCGTCTCAACAACGCAATGCCTGAGCCACTGAGCCACCGCAGCGGGTCCGTTTGTCAGTGTTTGCGTGAGTTTTGGTGTTTTCGCTTCATTGGCCCATTTCACCCTGGCTTATTCATATGGAGTAGCAACCAAACTCTCTGGAAGGATGAATTCTGTTCATCAATAAAGGCGTATCTCCCTCCCAATCGTTAAAATCTCTGTCCCGCGTCATGCACATTGTTCTTTTACTTTTTCGGCATTGATTGTGGTGATTAGGGTTAACGGAGTTCACAATTACCCCATTGCACTGTGCGTGCAACCACACGGATTGTTTTGCCACCGTTAATTGTGTCTGTTAGCACAACGCCTACGTCTTTTCAACACCTTAGCCCCTCCTCATCACCCGCACCCGACAAATGTGCCGAAGCAGCACGGTAAATATCTGACAATAAAGCCGGGGAAAAGCCTGCCATATCAGGTTCATCGAGAAGAGACAGAATGAAGTCGAGGTTGGGAAGGAGTTTGGTCTCTGAGCAGAAATTGCCTATGTAAAAACAGTTAGCTGCCGACCCGCCGCGGTGCAAAAATACACAAATTACCGGAAAGGACAACCCCGGAAGCTTAAAAACGCCTTCAGCTGTGGTTACGAGGACTGCTAAGGAAAAAACCTCCTAGTCTCAGGCAGCCTGCTGAAGGAGAAAGATGAAGTGCTTGGTTTAAAACGGTCCTTTGAGGAATTCAAGTGAATTGATGTGTAGCTGTGTAGCCCCGTGGCTTCAAGAAAAGGCACAGAGTTTCTTTCGAAAGCGTTTGTGGAGAGAACAGTGCCCTGCATCAGTCCATTGTGGTGGATTACCGAACGACTGTCCTGAAGTCTCTGTTGCAAGAGTATGCACTCGAAGACAATTAATTGCGATAAGACAGGCTGATTCCTCAATATTCTGTTAGAGCGTTCGCTGTCTTTTCTATGATGCCTGCACTGGTGGGAAACAGAGCCAAGAGAGCGTGACGCTAGTGGTCTGAGCATGTGTGCATGACACTGAGAAGCTGCCTTTTCTTGTTTTAGGGAAGTCGAAAAACCCGAGTTGTTTAAGGGTTCAAGGAACCTGCGTGAGTGGTAAAGCAGCAACAAGGGTCCTCGATCACAAAGAGCTTGTTTGAAGGTGACGTGCGTCCTCTTGACCGCACGTTTGAGCGCCAGAAGCGATGTTTTGTTATCTTCGTTCACAACTACGTGGTGCACGACATCGTAAGCAATCTTAGCGCTCTCAGGCTTGAATTGTTCCTGGCGAACACAAGAAGCCTGCTATAACCAGTAGACCAAGAGATCGTTAAAAATCTTGAAGCGTAGTAGCCGGTCCGTTTATTTGGCCGCCTGCTCGTGTGCTTTGGCAGTGGCACGGTGCACGCTGTCGACCTATTTTTGTGCTCACCATGGTGGCGGATGCCTGAGAGGCCACGCGGTTGTTGACAATTGCCCGCTGTTTCAGGCTTGCTGGTCTTTGTAACCCAAAAATCTGGTGCCCGCGGATGCAAACGGCACCAACCAGGACAGCACCGACGCAGTCGACAACGGTGAGCAGCTGATTTCCCCTTCCGCTCCAGTGGCATGGACATTCCCGCTGCCATACCATTCCACAACATTTCTGCAGGGGACCGCAACAAAGTAGTG
Organism: Haemaphysalis longicornis; assembly: GCF_048455015.1. Classification (NCBI taxonomy): domain Eukaryota; kingdom Metazoa; phylum Arthropoda; class Arachnida; order Ixodida; family Ixodidae; genus Haemaphysalis; species Haemaphysalis longicornis. The sequence goes on along the minus strand of NW_027526407.1, from coordinate 104,484,937 downwards.
TGCGCGGAGCTAACAAAGTAGATTGTGCGCCAAGCGATCCCGCTGCTTCAAGGAAAATCGGGCAGAGACGCTCCCGACCTCCCGCAACCATGAACGCAAGACAATGGCAACGCTTTCGCACTGTTGTGCAATGTTTCCGAAGAAAACATGGGGCATGCAGAAATGCAAACAAACGTTTTCACGCGATAGTTGTTTGAGACCAGAAACTATTCGCGGATTTTTCAGTCATGTTTAGATAAAATACATATCGTTTTTTTTATTCGGTGGTTTTTCGGACTGCTCTTTTATTGTGATTTTTTCCGCTTCTCTCCAGGTGCCCAAAATCGGTCGACTAATGCAATTGTCTCAGTAAAGAGTTTGACTTCTCTTAGCTTTTAACCGGTTGGTTCAAAGGGAGGAGAGAAGGGCAGAAGGAGATAATTATACAAACACACACAGAAATTATTTTGCGTTTAGGTAGCCCAAGTAAGACTGTAGACTTTAAAAGGTACGCGGACATTTTGAACGTCACAAAATGTAAGTAAACCGACCTATACAGTACGCTAGGGGAAGAGCCTCAAGCAGGACAGGAAGAAAGCAGACATATTTACATAGAAAAGGCGCCAAATGCGCACTTCGGCTGTATTTGCGACGACGCAATAAGGTACGTGTCCAATTTTGCCGTTTAAACACAGGCCGCTGCCGCCGCCACCACGTCGGCTTGCCCGCATGGCTATGCGATGGCTATGCGATTGCCGAGGCTCTGCTTAAATGGGCAAGCGCGCTGCGTTTTGGTTAAAGATATAGTGAATCTGTTTATGGATAGGGTTCCCTGAGTTTTTATGTGCGGAAAAACAACTCTCAACGGTATCGGTGCGTTTCAAGTGTGGTGCTTCCAAAGCACCAGACATTGGTTCACCTGCGCTTTTTTGTTGGAAGTCTGCGTGATTGCTTGGTTTTATTTGGCTCCGCGCCACAGATTTTGCAGATGTGTGCGTCGTTCAAACAACCAATGTAGTTCTGGCGTACATTGTGTGCATACCCTATGACGCACTCAAGGTCGCAGATTGAGAGGCCAATTTTGCTTACGCACCCTCTCACCATCTCTTGTGCATAAATTTGTCTCTGGCAAATGATGTGTGCAAAGTTGCACTCTAGTAGATCAGTCTGTACCCTAGAGACCCTAAACCTGCGTTACCGCCATGGTGTCAAAAACAATTAAGCACCGAGCGTGACAAATATTGACCATTCATTAAATTAAATAACTCAGTAAGCATCTCTCGGATCCGACGACAACGGTCAGGCGGACTCAACCGGCTTCCATGCGTAGTAGATGATAGATTGCTTTTGCCACAAGGAGACGCACGCACAGCTACATTCACAATACGTAATTTAAATAAGTGTAAACCATTCTGAGTAACATATTTGTTTGAGTTTTGTAAATTTCGTTAGTGTCATGAATCGTGTTATCAATATTTAAATGTGAACCTCTTTGCTTCGATTAAACCACATGTAATAAAAATGGTGTATCTTGTCCCCAGTCATGAATTTCTACTCCCTACTTTAAAATGCCTAATAAAGCGTTTGTGTAACTGTGAGTGGTTTGCACGCTCTCCTTCATTGCAATGTGTAATATTTACCGTGTATCCGAAGTACTGAGAGGAACGTTACATGCTACCTACTGCTGAACACGAACTGCCTAATAGATGAGTGAAGGAATCAAACTGGATGCATAGAAGCCTTACAGTGCATAAAATATGGAACGACCTTTGGAAGAGAGTGGTGTTGTACGCTTGAAAGAGCACTCGAGTGATCCATGAGACAAATGTAGCGTTTTGCGAATACGTTTTAGATGGTTTCATGTGTTTCCGACGTGACTCTAATAAAAACACTTCAAGCTTGAACATTTTTATTATTAACAATCCAACCGTGTTATATAGGCACACAGAAATTGTGCAGGGTTTATGTTAGAGAAGGAAATAATACATTGCCATTTCGTGCGTGAAACTTCGGATTGTAAGGATAACACAATTTGGCGCACCCTGTGATTCTTCTAATCAAATCAACTAAACTGTGTTTCAAACCACCTAGTCCCTTTGGGACTCTTTTGTCTACTACATTGCATCACGTTTTCTTTTCAAATTTCTCAAACCTAGAAAAACTATGCTTGAAAACACTCGAATAAATTTGCGTGAATACCTATCGCTGTATTCTGAGTCTGTTTTCTACTCCATGTGTTTCCTTTGCTCGGCTCAGTGGAAGGTACCGCAATGCATTTCGTTCCCAAAATCTCTTTCAACGACCTCATCCCCTTGCAGCTGAGGTGGCGAAAGCATTCTGAATACTAAGGATATTCTGATTCCCTTCACCTTCACCTTGCATGATATGTCTCGTACCTTCACTTGCAGTTTCGAGTAATACGGTTTCACATTTGTTATATTTGATTGGTATTCGCAATAGCGCAATAAGTTGTAAATGTTGTGTTTGCTTTCTTCAATTGCACCTAATACCTAGGTGTCCGCAGGGGCATCTTGTTTTTTCAAGGTGACAGTAGCGGCGACACCGTGGACACTGAGCCCATGTGGGTTGGACCCACTCACGCCTTAGGCTGTGCACGGCTTTGCCGGGTCCGCAAAAACGAGAATCCAGGTGGCTGAGCCAAAGTGCGGTTGTTTCGGTCCTTCAGGGCTCCTTGGCAGAACCAACACGCCACTTTGGCCCCCGCTTTTGATAGACGGTTCCCCTAGCTTGACACTTCCCCGGTGGAATCAGCCAGTAGCCTTTTGCTGTCGTCTTCTTCACTGTTTTATTCTCCTTTTTTCTTTCCTGACATCCTCTTGTCGTCATTTGTCTTCCACATTTCACCATTTATGTTCAGGTGGCGAGGGTTAACCCCGCGCCAGGACATCAACCTAGATTCCGACTATAGGGTTATAGTGGCGAGGTACAGTTAACGTGTGGTGCAAAGTCACGCTTGGCTTGGTGGTGGGCGAGCGGCCTTGCCACAAAATTGATCCCGAGTTCTATGGCTACTTTCTCCATTCCTCCTAACACACCCTGAACTACCTCTAAAGGGTGTCGCACCGAAGCACCCCGAACCTAACCGCCTTAGGCAGTTTCCGCGAATACCTAGCTGTGCACTCTACCGACAAAAAACAAATCACTTCCTTTTTAGTTTTCTTAATTGTCAGGTGCACTGGAAACATTGCACCGGAGGACTACAATGCCAAAAAGGTTCCCTGTGGAGACTTCTTTGTTGAAAAGCAAAAGATCCGACAATTGGGCGAGTTCGTACTTATTCATCTTCCCTAACAGCGCGCACACACGAAGACTAAGGCAAAGGAGGCAACAGGACGAGTGCTGACTCCCAACTACTTTTTATTGAAGAAAGACATGAAATTTTATACTAACAAAACACCAATTCCGCATCAACATAAAAGAGAAAACATGAGATTAACACAAAACACGATAACGATAACCGAAGTTAAATCATTCATAGGTTACGCCGCTGCAATAAACAAAACTTCACCGGTTATTTAAAAACTGGAATTCCTGGTGGCGAAGCGAAATCGACGGGTTGCTGATGCACATTTTGCCCAGGTTGAAGATATGATATGCTTCCACCACCGCTCGGGTCATCCTACCTTTATGTTTTGTTGAAGTTATGTTTTGTTGAAACTTTGCGAAAAACCCAAAGTGTGAACCTCCTCAAGCAAAAACTGCCCACTTGACCGTCACTGTAACTCCACAACGGACGCTAAGCACTGTCCAATGTGTTATTTCCAAAAAGCAACTCCTGCAATACACACATAATGAACTCTTTGAGGGACTGCTTGAGCTTGGTGTTGTCGGCGTCTGTTGGTATATTATAAACTCGATTCGAAATTAAGACCCGACACATCTTTCTAACGTTTGCTAGCTCTACCCTGCCCAAAATATGGAAGGAAGCTTTTATAGCTGTCGTGTACGCACCCACATTCCAAACCTGAGCCGATGCTATAAATGTCAACACTATTGTCATGGAACTCTAGCTTTCTATGGCAAGCTCACCTCTGCTAAATGTAGCAAAATTATCACTCTTCTGATGACTGCAAAAACACAATAATGGACTGGCTCACACGCTGCATACTCACGATATTGGCCAGCTTTCAAGAAAGACAAAGATCATTCACATCAAAGTAACAGAAAACATCAGTTTCTGTGAAGCACGCCGAAATCACAAGCTGTTTTCGGCTGCATCCAAGTAGATGCCGAGCGTCGGGGGTTATGGCGTCGTTTGGTCAGCACTGCGACATAATGCAGCTTAGCAGATGCGTCGCTGTTTTTAACCCCCTCCGAGCAGCCACCAGCTCGGGCCTCTACAGCAGATGCCCCGCTGCTTCCTCCTCCGGCTGGACTACCATACACAGCCGAAAGCCTGACTGCAACTTCTGAGGAGCCCGTTGAGGACATGGCGACGGGCGGTGTCGGGACTGGTCCGGCCTCTTCCAGTACAGGTCTGTTGGGCCCCCACCACCCCCGAGGGCATTGAGAGCATGAACACAGAGGGCCCCACAAGTACTCCTTCCCTTCCTGAACCGCGGGTTCCAACTAAAAAGCCTGCGGCCACCCCAGGAACCAATCCACAAGGTGGATGTCATAGGGGCACCATTTCGCCGACGTTTGATTTGCCAGACGAGAAAATGACACTTCGGCATCTCGGCCTGCCCAGACGGCAGTAAATGACAGACGCCGCGATCTTGGCAGTAGGAAAAACCACCTCCTCGTATCACAGACCGTAAACAAGACTCACTGACGTGAACCAAATTAGCCAACTAAACAACTGCATTTTGAACATCTCAAATGCATAATTGCTGTTGAGAATATAGTACAATAAAATTGTACGGGTGTCGAAACATCTTGGATGATGCACATACACTCCTCTATAAACATAAATCCAGTATTGTTTGCCTCCAAGAGACACATCTTAATCCCAAGCAAATACCTTTCTGAAACTATACCCTCTTCAGGAAAGATGGAAATGGTTTTGCTCATCCATTTGGCTGGGTAGCCATTGTGACCCGAAAATTTATCTCATTACAGTCGATTAGACTACTCACCAGCCTTGAGGTGTTTACTGTCCGCTTTATCTTTTTTGTTCTGCTGACTACAATATTAACACCACAGTGTTTTATGCCCGGGTGCACAAAACTTTTCGTCACCTGACATCCATAACAGATGTGACGTCGCCAGAAAAAGGGCCATTGACGTGGCGGCACCTGGTTGAGAGCCAACGACTCTCTGGCCGCAACGGAAGGTACGTGGGCTCTTCCCACTGTGATACGAACCGAGACATAAGCAACTGTATGAACACGCCTTATGACCATCCCGATGACTTACTCAGATGGTGCGCGTCCTTTAGAAGATGCGAAACGAAAGAGCGCATCTTGACGCTAATGAGTGGCGAAAGTTGGCGCCTCGATTCTAGCGCCTTCGGGTATACGGGAGGAGCGTGAATTGGGGCGCGCTCCCTGTTTTTTTTTTGTTTTTTGCATGCCGGTGTAACTTCGTCTTGCGGGATCAAGATCGCGAACCCATCGCACAAAAAGGAGGCTCCTTTACCATTCAAATGCTCCTGTGAAGGCCCCTTTCACTTTCGTGTTTTGCCAATTCCTATGAAAGAGAGATAAACCACATTTTATCTTTATACATTCCCCCGAATCATCGTTTTGCGACCTCAGAATTGGAGTCCGTGGTTGATTAACTTTCTGAAACCTTCATCTTATATGGAGATTTAGATGCACACAACAAACTTAGCGATTCTGGGAGAACTGATGCCTGTGCCGCGTAATTGAACATTTCCTAGTATCGTCTGGTACCTGTTTGTTTAACAGAAAACCGCCTACATATTATAACACCACGCGCATCACATACACACACATAGCCATGGAAATTGGTTCTGCTGTTCTTTTTCTACTCGTTGAGAGGATGGTGGAGAAAAACCCGTTTGGAAGTTACCATTTTCCAGTAATAATTAAATCCCTAGAGAAAGACCCCTGCACTCATATCTCAACTAAAAAGTGTAAACAAACCGCTGCAGAGATGGATAAGTTTAAGCAGAAATGTGAACTCCCGCAGACTTTCGTAGAACACTTGGGTAGTGGTGAAGCTTGTAGCTTTGTCACAGCACATATCCTTGACGCTGCAGAGAACTTCATTCCTTAGACTTCTGGTAACACAAGTAAACTAAGGAGGCTCTGGGGGAATCAAAAGTGGCGACAAGCCTGCCAGGTACAGAACAAGGCAATGGACATTCCTCCCACGTATCCAACTGCGCACAACCTTGTAGTGTTTAAGCGCAGCAAAACCGCAGGAAGGCGCATTCGCCGTCAGGCCAAAAGCAACAGCTGGGGGTACTTCTTAACTTCAATAATTTTTTTCACCGATACAAGGCTGGGAAAGGATAAGAAAACCTAATGGACAGAGAACATACGGCTTACTCCACGTTAACACCCCTAGTGGCACCCTATTAGACAAGGCAACTTCTGTGGCGCAGCACTTCGAACACGTCTCAAGCTCTTCCCATTACACCAAAATAATTATACACTGCAAACAGTGAGCTTAGAGGAAGTCCACACGGAACCAGAAGCAATTAAATGACTCCTATAACTCTCAATTTTCTGTTCACGAGCTCATGATTGCGTCGGCTGAATGCTAGTCTTCGGCGCCACTTGCAGATAACATTACGTACTGCATGATCAAGCAAGAATCTTCATACAAAAACAGTCAAAACTGTCCTCTTTTTAGTTAACAGATAATGGCATACTGGTTGTGTTCCTCAGGCATGGCAACAGGCTACCGTTGTGCAACTGCTAAAACAAGAAAATTATGCTTCCTGCGTTTTCAGGTATTGTCCTATTGCCCTGACCAGCTGCTTGTTTAAGATGTTCGAAAAAATGATCACAGAGCGTTATTATACTTCATGGAATACAATGTTATTCTCGACAGCTGCCAGGCGGGCTTTCGGTCGGGCCGATCGCTTGTAGATTTTGTCGCATGTCACTGGTTGCGTTTGATTCCTGTGTGAAAAATGCCTTTGTAAAGAAACAGTATTGTATGTTCATAATATTTGATGTACAAAACTCATATGACACTGCCTGGCGCTGCAGCACCTGCGGAAACTAAAATACGGTGGTATTTGTGGGAATATGCTTAACAGCCTTGACAGCTATGTGTCTGAAAGAACATTCATAGTGAGGGTCGGTCTGCATTAGCCGCTCTGTATATGCAGGAAAGTGGGGTTCCTTAAGGTGGAGTACTTAGTTCGAAAGTTTTTATAACTAAGATGGACACACTTGAAAGGCCCTGTCCCATATCACTTTTTGCTCCATATGTAGATGAGTTTCAAATCAGTTTCCGGTTGTGTAACATGTTTATCAATGAACGTCAAGTGCAAGCTGCCGCAAACATGCTTGTAAAATGAGCAGATGACAATGCTTTTAAACTGAATCCTCAAAGGAGCAACTGTGCGTTATTATTAGAAGGCGTGGTATTCACCCTGAGCCCATCATTCAGCTAGGTAGACTAGCTGTGCCTGTAAAGAAGGATCACAAGTTTTTAGGCATTGTTCCAGAGGAAATGCTCTCATTTATTCAACATATAAAGCTACTCAAAACAAATTGTATAGGGGCAATGAATATTATAAAAGTCCTATCCCCCTCCTAGGGCGCAGGTCAGCTGTGCCTTCTGCGTCTCAACAACAGTTTAGTGAAGTCGTGGTTGGACTATGGGAGCGTAGTATACGGGAAAGCTTCCAAAACCGTTTTAAAATTCCTTGACCCGGTTCTGTACCTGGGGCTTCGCCTTTTTTCAGGAGGCTTCTGGACGAATTGTGAGCAAAGCCTATACGTGGAATGTGACCAGTGGTGCCTGGAAGGACAGCGCTTATATACAGACTATTGTGTACCGTGAAGACAACACCCATAAAACCCACATTTCATTGTTTATCACAGATGTTGTGGGTCTTTGGGAAATATCCCCGGTTTCTTGTGATTTATCTTCTAGAGCCCATAACAGAAGATACTGTACCAAGAGAACTCATTTCACAGCACTTCCTACACCTACGGCACAAATATCCTTGCACAACGTTTTTCACTGATGCCTCTAAGTCCGCCTAATATGTGTCATGCGCTGCACATGGCCAAGACATTGCTTTCACAAAGACATGAAAGAAAAATAGCAGCATTTTTACAGCAGAAAAACCGGGCATTTTAACCCCTGTGGAACAAATTACACAAACAAGAATACACAGTTTCATTATTTTTACAGACTGTCTAAGCATAGTACTAGCTCTTCATTCAGGAAAACCAATGAGCAACTTCATTTTAAACCGTCTTGTGAAATTCATAATGCCTGCTTATGGTCTAAAATTTACTGTAGTAGGGTGCAGGTACCTGGGCAGAGCGGCATTTCTAGCAATAAAATCATTTGCGAGAATGCCAAGGTGGCTGCTCTGCGCAGTGTTGTAGACATCACACTTGTTACCCACCTAGACATGAAGCCACAAGTTCTGAATAGGCTTTGGAGGCAGTGGCAGGTACAGTGGGACACACAAATCGAAAACAAACTACACTATATGAAAGCAGACGTAGGGAAATAGAACAGAAATAAACGCAGCGGGCTCACAAAAATATCAATATACAGATTAGGGATAGGTCACACACGCTACACACTCATATCTTTTAAATGGAACCCCACCACGAGCTTTCAAAAACTGTGGACAACGACTTACAGTTCTCCATGCATTGATTGAATGTTTGGAATACAATGATGCAAGGAGATGATACTTCCACAAACTATACGCCTACACGACGCCCTTACAGTCATCATTGTTTTATCTTATCAATCCCCATCATAAGTGAACGCGTTTTAGCCTACCTCGCTGACAGGGAGTTTTGAGCAGTCATCTAATACCGTGTGTGACATCAGGTCCACCCGATGCAAGTGAGGGCGGCTCTAACCGTTTTTATAACCTTTGTCGGGGACGTCACTGCAATGACTCGATCTAGGGGCATTTTAACATGCTCCCAGCACTGTCGCACATAACCAACGTCATTGTTACTTCTCATATTATTCATCGTCGCTTTTTCGAGTAAGGGCCATTTACACCCATATATACACTAGTTATGCAAGAAGACCACAATGATGGCCGTAGTATTTTAAAAACAAACGTGCAAAAATAGAACATTGTCATGGCGCTCTTCAGAATCGGACGCCATTGAGACAATGAAACACGCGCAGTACTAGTCATACCTAGGCGATCACTGCTGCGTATATGCATGGTCGTGTAGTGCAGTAGGAATGAAGTAAAAAAATCACCCATGGTATCCAAATTACATCAAACAAGCCCAGAGATGCACTTATGATTTAGGCTTTAAACATAGCACCTGGTATTGATTCATATTTTGATGTTAGGTATTTGTTTTATATACGTTTTTAAGCTGCTCAGCCACACATATGCCAACATACGAATAGAGTTTAAATAATGTAGAAGGTATTTTTTAAAAAAATTGCTCACATTTTTTAAGGTGAAGGGTGTTGTATTTGTCTGGTCCTTGGAATGCTTCCCCGCTCACGTTAAAGGAATGCCTGCTGAAAGGTAACAAAGTTGATTAGAAGCGCACAATGCTTACGTTGGCTGAGATAAAAGTTGTATGGCTTCTACCCACCTCGAAGTAATCCTCCCTTACACTTTAGCCAAAAAGAGTTGATGCATTTTTGCGAAAACATGTCTTATTCAACCGGATTGGTCAAGGTGGAACCCATACTCTTCAGCTGTCAGAACGGTACATCTACGCAACAATACAGCATTCGGGGATTACTTCCGTTTATTTACATGATGTAGTTTTACTGTGACTGTAAATCAATATTTCTTGTCCTTTCAGCCATTGCTTTCATGGTTGCCACGTGTGCCGTCAAAGTGGTCTCATGATCTTCTGTCCCGCCAAGGAGTAGTGAAGTTAAGGAGGCGCTCCCGAAGACCATGCGTAAATATGAATCTGTGCCGGATTATTCACTTCCGGAATTCTGGGTAACCTTCTGTTGCTTGATTTGACTGCACATAGCGAATGTCTTGAATTAGCACTTTGTCCAAAGACCTTTTTCAGTGTTATTATATGCATGGCCCATTGCCGTAATTGCCAACAAGGGTAAACAAGAGGAGTGGTGAGCCATCCCTCTTTCTAACTCATATTACAATGTTTCCGCTTAGCTGAGGATGCGACGAGTGCCAGCATTCATAGCGACCTTGGTTGCTTGTAACAAGGCTTCCCTTGCTCCGGGAGCAGCATTCACAGCGTGTGGAATGTGTCAAGTTATGTCATAAAGTATACGTCCCTACATAATGCTTTACATGTGATAGTTTTTAAGACAAAAAATGTGATAACGTCGAACATGAGTTCCTATTTCGAATACCATAAGCTTTTATTTTGAGTAGATGAGTACCTTGATATTTTAAATTTCTAGGATACTTACTTCTCCCTCGTAGACAGTTCGCTGCTAAAAACACGCGTTTTTTTCAGATGGGGTTCAAAGGTATTTGGATTGGATTGGAAAACATCTATTTGTGCCTGCAGTGAGCTCTCGCGGGCTCCGACGGGGCCTACGTCGTCTTTGGCGCGCCTGCCGCGCGGACTGGGTCCTAACTCGCCGTTGCCGGATCGCCAGGCCTCTGCCATGCTAGCACCTCCATGACCTGCTGAACGGCCCAGTGCTGATCTTCCTGGTTTTGTCTCGCTGCGGCTGCTTCAGTCGCGGTGGGATCCTTACTGCTTTGGCTTCTTCCTGGTGCTTGGTGCAATCCCACAGGATGTGCGTGCAGCTTCCCGTCGCGCCTAGGCAGATTTTGCACATATCGGTCGGGTGCATTTCAGGGCACATATGGTGCATCAGTGACAGGCTGTGTGGCGAGCCGGTCTGGAGCTGCCTAAATAAAACGGCTTGTTCTCGCCTCAACCCCGCGAACAGGGGCGGGAGAGTTGTACGAGCCAAGCGGAAAGACTTCGTTATTTTGGTGTACTTAGTCATACGGTCTTTCGTGTTGGACCACGCCGGAAGGTCTGCCGAGGTGCGGTCCGTGAGTGCTCGCGCCTCGGCATGTGCCGTCTCGATGTGGTTGTCGTTGAATTTTCTATTCCGGGTAACCCAATTCAAGCGCGTCGCCATCGCTCATTCTGTTCGTTTTAGCCTTATAGCCGTTTTTCAGCTCGTACTGAGGCTCCAACTCACAAAAGCATTCCGCTCCCATGCAGTGAAACCGTAAACTTTACCTCTTAGCGGATAGATGAGGCAATGCTATATGTTTCCAATGAACAGAATTTTGGATAAGCGTAAAAATTTGAAAAAATATTGTAAGTTGTCTTGAGATCTGTTGTGGTCAAAAAGCAGACACATGAGCCTAGGAATTACAAATTACAAAATTTCAAACTTTTGCTTTGAAACAATTATATCTAGTTTAGGTATTTTTGAAATAGTATCGACTAATCTGAGTTATCAATTGACATGTGGCACCCGGCGGCAATCACCAAAAATCCGTCAGAGTAAACAGAACGCCCGGAGCTTTAATTTGACATTACTGGAACGAAGGTATGTAGCAGAGCTGTTATTCCGTGAGAAGTTGCGTTATGTATGGGGATGCACTGGTCACGCAAAAGGGTTACACTAACACCCAATTTTCGGTTTTTTTTTGCAGGAAATACTGCACTGTTGGGTCGGCAAGTGCTCGGGCAACCGTGGAATTGCGGTAAGCACGCCTTCCCCTCAAAACATTTCTTGTTTTCTTTTGGTGTGGTTTTTTGTGCGGATAATTCAAGAGGTGGCTTGCCCCCAGTGTCGTTTGAAAGTACCTTGCAGGTTCACAGTTGCGTGTAATATTCTGTGAGGTAGGTCTAAACCGCTAACCACGGAGTAAAAGCGTGCCAGCGGTTTGTCGGTTGTCTAGCTGTTTATGGGTGCTTTTCATCTGATACCCAAGGGCAAATATTCAGGAAGGCACCGTCGTCGACATCATGGCAGAATTTTATTGCCGCTATGCCAGTGTAAATTGGTATTTTCATCCATAACGGCTCACTTACGAGATTCTAGGTGGTGCCCAGAAAGAGGTGTTCACCCTACACGTGTCGGGATTCACCGGGCAGGTGCAGTGCAGGCGCCGTTCAGTGCGTCCCGAATTTCACACTCCTAAAAAGTAAAAAGATATGATCTAAAAATCCACTTTGGGCTGGTCATTCAGCTGTGCTTGGCATTTAGATTTTGGAGGACTAGGAATCAGGCGATCAATAAGGAACGATACTGCTGAAGAGGCCGCTTTGGGCGGCTGCTGATTAGGGAGGGTGCGTTTGCGTTCTTGGAAAGCAGGTGCGGTGCCTCACTGGTGCATAGTCTCTGGGCTGTGTGTAGCATGCTAAGGCGCGAGAAAGATGAAGTTGTCTAGTGTCTTTTGAGTGGAAATATGCAACCCCAACGCCTGCAGTCAAACTCTTTAGCTCTTATCGTGAGCGAATTCACAGAGCTGCCTCGTTTGCCCACCATCTCACTGGCAAAGAGGGAGGAATCACTTCCACGACCTACCCGTCATCCTCGAGCCAGCCGCGTGAGACGACTCCAAGTGTAAATATTTCCCTGTGCGTCATGCTGGTGGCTGTCAATCGCTACCAGGCAGTGATGCCAGGGTTCGCAAGAACACCACATCGCTTTTGTGAGAGTACGTTCTCTTCCACTGACACCGTCCGGTTATGGAGACTAACCCCTAATTACGACAGCTACCCAGGTTAGCAGCCCCAGCAAGAATGGCGCGTTCTTATTGGGTCAAGCAACAGGTGCAGCCTTGGGCGCAAGAGCAACAGAAGCGATGTAAGATTTTCAAAGAGGCTGCGAGCAGCACTGGTTCACCCCTAATGCATCATCTCGCCTCACACCAGTCAGCCAGAAATTCCGCTGCTGAGCGAACCGTCGTAACAAACCAACGCCTGGTCAGCCCTAAGAGATGCCTAGGAAAGGAACTGTGCGTCGTGGTGGGATCTGATGAAAACGATATTTAAAGGACGGTCGAGTACCTGCTCCTTTTGTTGCAAATGTTGGCGCAAGATGATAGTCGGCTGGCACCCCTGCCAAAAAATGCTTCCTCTTTCCCGCTTACCTCTTATGCTGTTCCTCTCCCGTCTCGTTCATCCCAGGATACCATGCTAAAGGTTTGCTCAAGTCAATTTAAATTTACCGCGTTCCAGTGTTGCAAGTCGGCTGTCTCAATACCAGCGTTGCCGTAAGGCGAAGACGCGCGTGAATTGTTGCGACGGGTTACAACGTTTAACGATGCACGTTGCCCTACTCCACGAGCATTCCAAGCGGAACCTAAATTCTTTGTAGTGGAACCTTTCGTTGCTGTTACTATCCTAGAGTAATCTTCTTTGATCTGCAATATTCTCGATGTATATCGATGGTTCCAAAAACACACGCGCGGAACGATAAATACCTGCAGAGCACACTCCGCGGATGTCGACTGGCGGACACTTACCTGAACACGTCACTTTGTTGGCTGCTGCTTCGCCGTCTGTGTATTTTTTGAGTTGTTAGAGGAGCACAAGTTTGCTCAATAAATTAGTTTTCCTTCAAGACAACAGCGTCGTCGTTAGCTTCGTTACATCTAGGGAGGAGCGGAGTAAGCACCCTTTGTACTCCTCACGCCCTCTGGTAGGCGACAACCAAAACCAAGCCGTGCAAGACGCCGACTTCAAGATTTACGGGCTGAGTTTCATCTCCTACAAGGAAGAACGACGAGTAAAACCGTCGCAACAGACTACATGGTGCATGAAGCCACTCCCCCCTTCGTTATGCAGCAGCCCCGGGAACTACCTTTGTTCCGCGGATCCCCCACTGAAGACCCTGAGAACTGGTTGGAGAAAGTGGAGCATGTTCACATTTTTAACAGGTTGGATCACGATGAAACGTTACGGCAAGTGCTCCTCTGTTTGAAAGATTCACCTCAGACTTGGTTCAAGAACTATAAACGTTCAATGACTAACTGGGCTCTCTTCAACAGCGACTTCCTTTAAACGTTCGCCAGCGTCGTGCGAAAGGAACGAGCCTTACATTTGCTAGAAACGCTCACTCAACACCCAACGATGGGGTTGGAATCTTTGTTGAGGAGATGAAGAGATTGTTTTGACGTTCGGGTCCGGAAATGACACAAGAAAAGCAACTACGGTTTCTCCTGTGAGGGATAAAGCAAGACCGTTTTGCTTGCCCTCTGTGTTTGAAGTGGGCGTAATAGAGAAGACGCTGGAAGCTCGAACGAGGGACTACGATCCCCCAGAAAATGCGCTGGTATCCGCTGCTATTAGCTCCGACACAATGCGCGAGCCAATCCGAGCGGTGGTCCGGGAGGAGCTTCGAATGCCTTTTCCAACGACACTGCAACCTCAAGTGGCTTCCTTAAATCACGTCATCCAAGAAGAGCTTCAACAGGCACTGCGGACTTCTACACCAGCCAAAGTGCCCCGCGAGCCACAAGCGATAACCTACTCAACAGCTCGTCGTCGACCCCAACTTCCTAGAGCCCGACGTCAATAGGGCCCACCATACCTTCGGGCACTGTCGCCCGCCCAACTCCCTTTAGCCCAATATCAGACGCCAAGGAATACCGACGTGTGGCGAACGCCCGATAAACACCCGCTGTGCTACAACTGCGGAGAGGACTGCCACATCTGCAATCGCTGCACTGAAAAAATGCTCGGTTTCAAAGGGTTCTCCGTAGACGCACCACGCCCGATCCCGGCCAAGACCTAACACCAACCTAGGTCCAGCGCGCTTCAGCCGTTCGCCGTCGCTCAACCTATAGCGATCACCAAGCCTTCGAAGCAACGCAGACTTAACGCGTGGGAGAAACGTAGGAGAAACTACAAGCAGCAACTTCTGCAGGTGAACTTGCTCAACGACGAAAAACTGGAAATCCGCGAACGACGCAAGGACGCACAGTATGCAGTGGTTCATGATATGCCCTCATCCCGACCGCCTGACCTAACCCTAGGGATACTCCCGAACACGGCGACAGCCACACGGCACGACACATACACGACGTGACTGAGACTGCCTTTGAAAAGAAGACGACGACGACGACGCACAGCGCCCGACCGTGAACGCACACAAGCCGAGATGTGACGCCCGACGCAACCGGAACTCGAGAAAGGCGGCGTCCGACGTCAAGTTGTCCATCCACGGCTTTGATGTAGTGGCCCTCATAGGCACTGGAGCCGGCTGCTCAGTATTGAGAGGATTATCCGCTTCTAAGCTGAAGAAAGTTACGACCATATGGTATGGTCCGCACATACGCACAGCAGGAGGCCATCTCTTAACACGAAACGGAACGTGCATATCGCGTGTAAACATAGATGGCACCACGTACCCTGGTGCGTACGTCATTTTGCCTAACTGATCCCGCAAAGTAATTTTCGGAATGAATTTCTGACGAAAAACGGTGCAATAATTGATCTACAGACAAAGTCGGTAACGTTTTCCTGCGATGACTAGATTACGCCAAAACCAAATCCGAAATACCGTGCTGCTGTAAGGATCGCCAAAGATCACGTTACTCTGCCCCCCCGCACAAGCTTGATGATCACCGTTTACTGTGAATATGCTGCCGCTGACGTCGACGCTTTCGTAAGGGGTGACCAAAGTTTCCTTCTCGAACCTCTGTCGGAAGAGCATCGCGCGCTTTAAGGAAGGCAAACCCCACGGGTAGGTCACTAGGTTCACCAGGGAATAACCCCATATATAAACAAAGGCGCGTCAATAGCGTTCCTCGAAGAAACGCAAGAAGGAAGTGATGTGATCGCGGTCGCCGACTTTAAACGCACGCCAGAAGATGACTTCAAGCTTCCGCATTCCTTCGACGTGAACCCGGCGCTACCGCAAGGAAAACGACAGAAATTATTGGGTTTGCTGCTCCGCTACAACGAGCGTTTTTCGTCAAAACTACGTCAGACACTGCTTGCGAAGCACCGAAATAAAACCGAAGATACAGCCCGACCTACCCGACAGTCACCGTACCGCGTGCCTTCACACGAAAGGGAAGCTATCAGGGAACAAGTCGAGGACATGCTCAGCGACGACATTATACAGCCATTAATGGGCCCTGGGGCTGCGCCTCTTGTACTCGTGAAGAAAAAAATATGGCACATTAAGGTTCTGCGTTCACTACCGGCGACTCAACAAAATCGCCCATAAGGACATGTACCCCCTTGCACGAATCGACGATGCCCTTGACCACCTCTGCCACGGAAGGTATTTCTCTTCGATGGATTTAAAGACAAGCAACTGGCAAATTGAATTCGACGAGACAGACCGAGATAAGAGTGCATTAATAAACCCGGACAGCCTATACGGCTTCAACGTGATGCCGTGTGGGCTGTGCACGGCACCAGCAACGTTTTAAAACGTCTTGGACACTGTGCTGTCTGGCCTGAATTGGCACATCTGTCTCTTATACCTCGACGATTTTGTGGTATTCTCCCCTACTTTCGACGAGCACCTTGCAAGGTTGGAGTGGGTATCTAAGCCCATTCGTACGTCGGGGTTTACGCTGAAGCCTGAAAAGTGCCGCTTCGCGTAGAAGCTGCTAAAGGTTTTGGGCAGCGTCATCAGCGCCACGGGAGTCCTGCCTGACCCGGCGAAAACATCAGCGAAAGCGAAATTCCCAAAAGCAAAAGACAACAAGGAAGTGCTAAAAGTTCTCAGACTATGCGCGTACTGCCCACGATTCGTCGCAAACTTCGCATGCATTGGAGAGCAACTTACGCATTTGACGAAGTATATCACCCGTATCAGCTGGGAAAGCGACAAAGAGGAAGCATTCCACAAACTGCAACCCGCTTGTGCTCGCTCATTTCTGTGAAAAAACCGAAACCGAAATGCACACGGACGCCAGTGATATAGGCTTGGGGGCCATCGTCGTCCAAAAGCAAAGCAGTTGCATAAAAATAATCACCTATTCGAGCCGTGATCTGACAAAAGAAGAAAAAAAAACTACTCAGCGTAGGAAAAAGACTGCCTGGTTATCACATGGGCCATTTTTAAATTTAGCCCTTACGTCCATCGAAGACCGTTCAACGTTGTGAGAGACCACCATGTGCTGTGTTGGCTCGCCAATTTGAAGGACCACTATGGGCGTCTCGGTAGGTGGAGGGTGCGCCTGCAAGAATAAAACGTTATAATAGTCTATAAATCCGGCAGGAGAAACACTCCGACGCCGACTCCCTGTTTCGCGCCCCCGTCGACCCACCACCACATGATTGCGACGAAGACAGCGCATTCTTCAGAGTCGTGGCGGAAAGCGGCCTAGCCGCCCAGCAGCGTGTCGACCTGAGTTACGCATCATGGTCAAATATCTCGAAGGATGCAACGCCAGCGTGCTAAGGGCCTTCAAACACAACTTCCTGCATTCAGCTTCAAAAACTCAGTCCTCATGAGAAAAACTTCAACATGTGCACGAGAACAAGGGGTGTTGTTATCTCCGCAGATCTTTGTGACGAACTTTTGGAAGGGTGCCGTGACGACCCGTCTTCTGGACATCCGCACTCAGCACGCACTATGTAAAAAATTAAGGCGAAGTACTACTGGCCCTACTTGCATCCGACGTCACGCACTACGTCCGCAGCTTTCGTGACTGCCAGCGACCAAACACGACGCCGCCAAAACCCGCCGGACTTCTGCAGTGGATCACCGTTCCATCCAGGTCCTTAAAACAGATCGGAATAGCTCTCCTAGACCCGTTGGATTGTCGTAGCGACAGACTACATGACGCGCTACGGAGAGGCCCCCGCTTTTCCGAGGGGGACTGCACAAGAAGTCACCAAGTTCTTCATAAACCAATTTGATCTGCGACATGGAGCCCCTAAATCCTAATAAGGACCGCGGAACGTCCTTCACTTCGGAGATTATGCAAAAAAATTTACGCCACAGCAACACTGCTCACCGAAGAACGCCGGTGTACCACCCCCAAACGAACGGACTGACGGAGCGTCTGAACAAAACGACCACGGACATGCTGTATTTGTGCGTCGATGTTGAGCATGAGACTTGGGATGATGTCCTTCTGTATGTCACGTTTGCGTACGATACAGCGATCCAGGAAAATAAGCAGATTACACCGTCCAAGCTTGTCTACGGACGACGGCTGACTACGATGCGTGACGCCATGCTTCCGCACACAGAAGAAGACAACCTCAACGCCGACGTCCAAAGGATACCTTCAATGTGCGGAGGAGGCCCGCCAGCTCGCTCGAGTTCGTACAACGGACAACCAGCATGTGGATGCGGGACGCTACAACCTCCGACGCCAAGACGCCGAGTACCACCCGGAGGATTGTGTGTGGGTTTGTACTGCCATCCGACCGTGCACTCAGTGAGAAGCTTCTGCAGCGGTATTTACGACCCTACAAGATTCAGATTCTACGATATTTAATCTTGTTTATGTGCAGTTTTCGTGTCTGAATCTCGGCTTCTTAGGACGGAAAATCTGATGTTTTGTCGTTTCTGCTTTCATTTGATATCATCAGATGTATCTCGGTTTGAGATATGAAGCGAACAGCAGAAGTGAAGCCGTAGTTTTTAAATGTTGTTTTTTAGGCAAGGCATGAAAAGGTTGCTTACACAATCGAAATCAATTCCGTTGTCAAAGTATAATTTATAAAGGGGGATGGATAGAGAACGTAGGTGTCCGACTATGTCTTCTGCTAACTTCACGGCTGTTAAAGCAATCACCTTGAACTTTTGCAGGGCATGTATACTAAATATCGACTCACAGTACCCAAAATTTATTGCAGACATCAAACGTTCTTAGAATAAAAAGTTTAGAGTGTTTACTTTTTTTCCCTTTAAGAAAAAATTTCAGAAATGTTTTAGAGGCACAGGGGTGAACTATTTTCTACAAGTGGTTAATGCCTCAGGGTTTTCTCGGAACCTAAGCAATATTGTGGCAACAAGCATTTATTTTACAAGAATATTTACATATCACATACAAGTGTTGTTCATTTTCAACAGAAAAAGTGTGATTTCAGAAGTACGTCTTTGTGAAAACAGGCTCATTCTGGCTGCTCAGAATGAGCATATAGCATTGATAAACAACTCCGCAAACGATGATTTTCAAAACTCACATAGTTGAAGAGAACATTTTCCTTTTCACAGTGGAAATGGTTTTTTTTTTAATGGCATTTGAAAGTTTTCGTTTCATTTTGTTTCAAATTGTCGCTTGATCCACGAATTGTGAGAAGGGCTTGGGAAGGCTACTGAGGCGCGTGCAAGGTAACTTTAATATGTCTAAACATAAACCAATTATGTCCGCGCAAACAGAATAATTGATGGCTGACCTGACGTAAACAAACGTTCCACAACGCATGCGCAATGCCATTTAAACTACCACACCGCCATTGCGGCATATACTGAAAAAAAGACAAATCAAGTAAACATGCGCAATATTCGCAAATAATAAATAAATACACGTGTGTCTGCGTTTTAGCAGCAAACATAAAAATGCAAACACCACATTGCGTCACACGAAACTTGTAGTGGCTAAGCGGAGGAATATGTGCACGCATTTGGCGCCAGTTTTAAATACATTCTTTTGCGCATCGGAGAACGCCACATCGTGGAGACGTTCTCGAAGGATGTTTGTATCTTTTTGGCATTGTAATAAAAAAATCACATTTTAGCGGGTTTTGTCATCCATCCCCTTTAGCTCGTGTAATGACGAGATTATATAAGGATACGTGTGGCCTTTCACTAATCTCTACTAGAAATAGAGTTAACAGGAATAATTTTAAGCAGGCAGGTATTTTTAAAGTTGTTTATTCTTTTGAGGCATCCTGAAAATAAAGTAAAATATAAAACATCTTATATAAGAGTAATGGTAAACATACTATAACCGATTTGAGCCATCTTAATGCATAGGAACATGAATGGTACCGACCAACCACAGTGGTAGCAGTTATTGTAGTGACAACAAGAGCAAACTCATATAATATCTTCAAGTGCTGTATCTTCCTAACCGATGTTCTCAGCCGCAGGATTGTTGATGGTTTTCAAGAAGTTCATCGCCAGTGCCACTGTGCCCTAAAACAGCAACATGCGCGGTTGCTGGTTAATGGAAGAATCAATGGGGTGCTGGTTTTGTCCAAAATGATGTGTGCACTCGCGTATGCTTAATTAAGTGATCTCTTAGAGCAAGTCGCCATGCCAAAAAAGTTTACTAGCTCCCCAAACAGGAGTGTTTATGATTTTAGTGGAATGGTTCAAAGAACGGTGTTGTGTCAGCGAACTAAAACGGGGCACTTAGGTTGCTTTCTCGGTACATCTCACTCGAGCACTGGAAGCCGGATGTCTGTCGGGTAGTTTTAATACGTTGTTAGTTTTTATCTTTTCAGTCACTAAAAAGCAAAGCCACCTCTCTTGAGGCAGTTTTGAGACATCCGCAGCATTGCAATGGCTGCTTCCTTGTATAAAAAATCTCTGTGATATTTGTGAATGAGGCTATCAAAGCTCCGGTTCCTAAACAAAAATTCCGGGGGTTCCAATATCAATTGAGAAAGTTTTGCAAAACGTTTCTTCATGTTTAAGGTAAAAACATCACCAATGCTACAATTGCACCTGGCCTTTCTGGTGACATTCACAATATTCATTTGCAAACCAAAAGACCTGAAAAGGTGAGTAGCAATATATTCCCGAGTGAAGTCAGCACTCAATGTTCCAGCGAATTATTGCTTTCGTGCAATATGAATGTTAGCTTTAAAGTGTAACTGTTCAAAACGCCCGGATAAGAAGAAACCAAGCGCGGCAAACAAAGGCCGCAACCAAACGTGTATGCATGTTTACATGTTCGGGTGTTGTCCTAACAGGCTAATTTTCGAAGCGCCGTAGAGTCGGTGCATCGGAAAACTCAACGTTTGACAAAATGAGACGTACATTCTGAGTGGTGCGGCTTACTTCGAGTAGATGCTACAGAAAAATTTAGGAAATAGAGAATTCTGAAATAGAAATTCGTAGAATTAGAATATTTTTAACCAAAATATTTCAACGTAGAAGTAAACTGTTTTTATCTATAATTTAGGACAATAGCCAGAACTACGTCATTACACAGCCAGTTCCCTTGGCACGGAGTATTTCCTGTACTTTTTGTCCCCGTTGAAACAAACCTCAAGAAACTGCAGCTGTCGCGGCTAGCAAACCACAATTGAACATACCCCCGCGCCTCGTAAATCTATAGGGTTAAGGCGTACGCTCGGATAGGACATGTCGGCAATTCTCCAGTACATAGCGTGAGCAGCTATCTTTTGACGGTCTCATTATATTGTTGCATACACCGGTCAGTAAAAATTTGGCTGAGTTCCACAAGCAAAACTTGTTTTAGATCGATGTATTTGACACGTCTTAGAGCATAGCTAAGGTATACTGCAAGACTAGCAAAACACCACTACTGAACGCTTGCTGACTTGGTTAAATCGTTGAATTGAGAGTTTGGTGAGAAACGTTCTCGGGATCACAAATTGGTTTCAGGAGGATATTTCAAACGGTCGATGCAGAGCACTACTATAAAAACTTGAAACAAGGCTTAAACGGGATTTCATTATGCATATGACAGTAGGTTTGCTATCCGAACTTACATTAGGCTGCCGCTGAAGACCGACGTGATTTTGAAAAAATAGCTTCGATTACCAGCTGATATTTCCTTCGCGTCGATGATGAGGCATGATAAATTTGAACTGGTAGGTGGGGATGCCCGTCTCACCCAGTATCGTGCCGTGCCACTAAAAAACTGAAACATGAATACTAGGTGTAAGCAAACAAGCCGTAATTTTGAATTCTCTGAACAAACAACGCTGGCCTCGGAGAGCAGCAAAAACAAAAAGGAGAACAGGGCAAAAGTAACGATGCCCAAGACGAAGAGAAATAGACAACCACGTCCAGCTTGTGTGCTTCTGGTTGTCTATTTTTGTTCGACTTGTGCATCGTTGCTTTTTGCTGCTGTACTCTTTGTAATTATGAACCAACATACCCAAGCGTCATCTGTAAAAGGCATCAAAAAGTAAATTCTGAAATTGCCAAGAACCGAAATCACTGAAGCCATAATCAAAATGGTGTTGGTATTACGAGATCGGTTTTTCAAAGGTTTTGCTTGTGTTATACATACTGTACTATACCTATGATAACGTTTTTCCCTGGCGTAAATCAAAAAGCCATTCCAAACTTAGAAATGTTTTCCACAAGTTACCTAAGAATAAGTTACTGTGCTTGGCCACACGTTGCTCTAGAGCGACTGTTAGACTCAACAAGATGGAAGTATAGCCAAAACCACACTCCATGATGTGAGTTATTGCGTCAAATGAGTACTTTTTTTACCTACTATGAATATGGAAGCACAAGAATTATGTGATAAGATAGTTGGTTAAATATAGTTTTAAGGGAACCAGCGTAAACTGTGGCAAAAAAAAAAACAAAGTGGTCTCACAAAGCAGAAGTTATTTTGAGCAGCGAAATTGCGTGTACAGCGGTGGCGAAATATATTCAAACGTAAAAATACGCCCCTTACGACCAAAAGCAAGACCCTATTGCGTAAATTAGAGCACTGCACGGGCCCGGGACGGGCCGCTCGAAGTCGAATATTGGGTGGGCCCGGGCCGGGCCCGGGCTCAGTGCCACGGGCCCGGGCCGGGCTCGGGCTCGACGCCATGGGCCCGGACCGGGCTCTGGCTTGAATTCATAGCCCCGGCCATCAATAGTTCCGACGTGAAATGTAGAAAAGTGCATAAAATTCAACATTCTGAGTTTACTTTTACGCGCTTCTTGATGTTAGTTGTACACATAGTTTAAAAACATGTTTTTCTAGGTCTGATAGTCACTATAGTGTAATTTTATACACATTTCATGGACTGCATACACGTTTTATATTTGGATGTATAAGGTATCAAACATAGGGTTAGAAGGAATGCCCTAGCGGGGAAGGAATTAAGACACCCTGGAGCTGTACACCTATGTCTATGTACGTGTGTTTTACGATGTCGAACCAATCTAACTGCGGCTGCCATGGCTGGAAATCAAACTCGCGTGCCAGAGAAGCGCCACCGCTTAACAACCACTGCAGGAAAATATTTCAACGCACGCACGTACTCGTGGATTCAAATGGGGAGCAATAAATCTCAGCAATACCAACTTGAGACCGAGACAACCACGTGAAATTGCCAAGAGTCTGGTCATCAAAGGTGATGGTGCCTCTCGTTTAAGAATACGAGCTATTATTACGCCGATGTGGCGAGAACTGCAGATGGTGTAAGCTAAACTACGTGCACTTTTAAACCCTTTTTTTTGCGTTTCATTTGAGGACGTGCTTGTACAGACTAGATGATCCGTCTAATTTTCTGCTACTTAAACACTGGTCCAAATATAATAAACAAATCTTCTGCGTCTAAGACCGGGCCTGGTCACACACACGCGGGCCCTCCCTAGGCTCAAAATAATGACCGGGCCCGGGCCGGGCCTGGGCTAAGACGGCGGGCCCGGGCCTGTCCCGGGCTAGGTTCACTTATGAATGCCCGGGTCCGGGCCCGGGCCGGGCTCGGTGTCACGGGCCCGGGTTGGGCTCGGGCTTCACAAAGCGGGCCCGGGCCGGTCTCGGGCCTTAAAATCAGGCCCGTGCTGTGCTCTAGCGTAAATACTCCTGCACGTGATGTACGGGGTGATGCCTCAAGGATAACTTCGGGAAGATTGCGTGTAATATCAAGTAAGACCGGTAACACGTTGGAAACGCAATTGACTTCCTGCTTTGGCCCTCCACTGCTTAAGGACTGTGTGTCTTTCGCGCAGCGCCAAGTGAGCAGACAGTGTGAAACTTGCGAATACTTGGAAATTAAAAAAATAGCGTGCGTCTTTTACTGACCCACGAGTTTCAGTAATGAAGAGAGATATTGTGGCTCTCTCATGGGTAGCTAACGCTGGAACGAAACATGGTGGATAAGGTGTTGTTGGGTTCTGCCGATATCCTTTTTTTACATACTATCACACAACATCGCAAGCTCAGCGCAAGAAGAGGCAGTGTTTTACGCAAAATACTTCGTCAACGTATCTTTGTGCGGGTAGGGGTCACAGGGCTTCAGGTGCAAAGGGGCAATAAGAAATTGGAAGAGATCGGGAATCCACTGAGATCGGCTGGGCAACCTGAGTGTCACCAACCTTCTGCCGTTCCACTTGGCTACGTTTAACTTGATTTTGAAAACACAGCTTCTCAAGGTGAGCCTTTGCGTTGCTAAATCACATCTTTTGTGACTTGGCATGTCCAAGTTCTCACGCTATTGCCACTTCATCACCCCGCGGCCTCTCAAAGGGAGGTGAGACGTTTTTGCCAAGCGATGCCACCAATGAGCCTGGATACAATTCGCTGCAAATAATTTTATCTAAGGTTTCGCATGTCTGGCGTGGGATGTCTGGTTTCGGAGCAAGGATGGGGATGTTCGGATTTGGGCTCCCAAAGCAGAAGTTATGCAACGCTTTTGCTAGCCAACGTCATCTTCCAAATAAGAGGAAAGGCTCGGGCTCGCTGAGAAACCCATCAAGGGGAACTGACAATTGGGGAAATTTGTAAATGCAAGCTCCAACATTTGTTTGGCAATGGTGTGCGTCACATAAGGGAGGCCCTTTCCGGACTATGAACTTTCCAACCAAACCACGTTGTGGCGTTGGCATGGACCACTTAGGCTTTTTTGTCGCAGTCTGCGAAAAATTGTCGCTGTTTTTGTCTCATGAAACTTAATGGATGGCGCTGTGAATTGTGAGGAAATAAAATGTTAAACCCTCAGCATTTGAGCATGGGTCTAGCAGCCCGATCAACTACGGACTTGGCTATGCCAGCCGGCTGTGAGTGGTAAACTGAGCGTATAATCTGATCACTTCACAAAATTCACAAAACAGTGTATTGCAACTTAAAAAATTGTAAAATCGTGCGTGCCCCGTTACACTTGAACGTGTGGGCACCGGAGGAGATCAGCCACTCAAAATTCCTTTTTTAGAGAGGTTGTGCCATGTGCCAGTCTTTTTGCGGACATAATTAGCGCAGTAAAATGAACAAATAAAAGCGAATAACCAACAGAAAGACACGGTGTAGGGGAGAAGAAGCTGCTGGAGGTAATTCACAGTAAAAGAAAAGGAAGGACCTTAATGGGATGTAGTCGCAAACACGTTTTAAGAATCGCCACGCTCCCCTTCGAACCACGTACACAGAAATAAGTGCGCGAAATGATTTTTCAGTTTTTTGTAATGTAAAACAGCGTGGAAGTTGAAAGATTAGGAAGAAATTCTTGGACGCTCGTGATTGCACCCATGATATCGCCGGCCCATAGCAGTGTTTCCCCTGCTCCCTTCGGTGTGATTTTTTCTGATCGTGGGATTTGGGGTATCGGCATAATGGCATTGGGTTGGTGTTGTTAACATTTAAAGATTTTTGCCGTTGGTTACGCACCTCGTGGTCTCGGCAAGAGAAGAACAGACTATCGACAGGTTGGCGCCATATTATCGGAAACTCCAGGCAGGTAGTCTTACACGTTTTCAGGCGGATACTGCGCGTCTGTCCGGTGGGTCTGGAGAGACCGCCATTGAGAGTCGAGGTCTTTTTTATGCACGATCGTTTGAGATTGTTCTTTGAAAGCTTTTATGGCGTGAATATTCGCTTTCAGCAAAACTTTTCTAGCTTTAAGATGCACGCCGTTTCCCTGATGGAGGTCTCGCTCCCCTATAGTGTCCCCTGACCAGACACTTCGAAGCACCGTGCCCTACCTACCACGGAAAATCCCGCTGCTATCGACCCCATGGGCAAGTGTGCTCTAACAGCCATAGTGCTGGCCATGGGCAAAATTTTTCCGGACTGTCGGAAAAACGCACAGGCGTGTCTGTACGGGAAATCGGAATACCGTGGGGGTGGAGTAGAAAGTCAGAGTCAGATGTAAGAATGTATTTGCCAGCTATACACAAACTGGTACTGCGAGCTTTTGCAGTCAACACGGTAATCTCAGTAATGTGACTAGACAACAGAGCTGGAATAGGCGCTTGTTTTGTTCTACATGGGCATATTGGAGAAAACAAAGCTTTGGGGAGTCACTGAAATCATGTTTTCTGTAGCTGCATCAGCGCCCACCTTCCACCTATCACGCCTTCTATCGCTTAACTGTCACCTGCTTTTCTCTCCGTGGCAACATTTGGCTACAGGCCGGTCTGCGTGGTAGCGCAGCCTCGGTGGGCGGTGCTCCGCTTGCGTTGCTAGAACACGATTTGCAGTGACTGACAATGACCGCGAAAAAATAATTTTATTCCTTCAGCCGTCTCCCTGTGCAGCAGTGGCTACCGGAGCTTCTCGCAGCTTTGCAAGATTGGAACCGACGCGAAGACAAAAACAAAGAAGGGTGGTTGTGGATACCGCTGGATGGTGCAAATTTACAGTAGCACCTCCAATGTAAATATAAAACAATTAATAGAATTCGACCTTCAATTTTCTCAAAACGTGCTGGCGACCGCCATCTCCAGGTGTGGCGTATGGGGGGAGGGGTGCGTGAAACAGCAGTGGTAGTAGTTGAGAACGACAGAATCCAGCCCAATGGTGCTGCGGTCAAAGAGTCCGGAAACAAACATTGAAGGAACATTCTTTTCATTCTAATCGAACTGCTTCACGAGCATAAGGCGTCCAATTCAATTTCAATTATATTCCTTCAAGTTTTTTAAGCACTTCCGCCACCAGTTGCATTGCTGGGTGACGGCAGCTTCGCAACACAAGTTCGTGAAGTAATTTTACGCTAGAGAAGGCGCGGCAAATTTCCCTCTTCGTGATTACGCTCCACAATGCTTGAGTCGCAAATTTAAAACAGAAAATAGAGTACACTCGTAAACTAGCTGGACACGCTGCCTGCGATCACCCTGAACCTTGGCACATTGCTTAAGTTCGACTTCCTGTTATAATAATACAGCGCCTGATACCTCATCTGCGTGTTACCGTATAACAATATCTTGTCTATTGTTCCTTGAAATTTTGAAACTTTCCTGCCCAAAGAAACCACAGTTAGTCCACCAGCCCTTACATAGTGCGAATCTGTTACTTTTCCGTACCGTGTTTTGCGCAGTTTTTTTTTTTTGAAGTAAAAAAGGAAAAATTCCGGACGTCAACTTCATTTCTGTAAAGGCAGCAATGTTAGAATGTGTGTAACGTATCTGAATTTTTAGTAAATTTAAAAACTCTCGTATAGGACCACAGGACGCCAATCTATTGAGAAATTTGTGATAAAACATAGCAAACATAAAAATTCCTTAAAACTAGAATATAATTTTAAATAATGCTATTACTAAAATGAAATTTGACATGAAGATTTACGTTTACTTCGTAACATTCCTTTAAGTGTCCCCGTCCTCTCACTGTAATTCCCTCCGTTTGCAAAAAATAATGATTATAATCGGGAACACGAAAAATGTTACAATAGGATAAACGGATTTATTTCTTCCAAAAAGAATTACAGAAATATACAGAAAGGCTAAAATCTATATAAATAGAGAAAATCACAATAATCCAACTTATAGAACACCCCTACAAGAGCAGAAAAACAAAGAAGCCCCGTGTCCCCCCAACATAAAGCAGTAGCATTTTTTATGCGGGAGACGTAAGGTGCGAACAGGAGTACGGATCAACAAAAAAAAGATTTGAAATTGTGATAACTTACCGACCATGTAAAACCTAACATTTGAGCAAAAATGCAGGATTGGTGCAGCTAACAGATCTTTTAGTTGTTATAAACTGACTTAATTGGTAGAAGGAAATAACACAAAATTCCCTAGAATCAACTGACAATCTTTTGCATATCTACACACTTTGTTCCTTCTAAACTGACCACCTCTTGTAATCTACTTCTCCAACACAAGATGATTACGTTTTTTAATAGAAGCTGTTGGAGGGATATCGAAAAAAAGTGTATTTCGGTAACAAAACAAAGGTCATTTTCTTCGCAAAAAACGGCCCAATCTGTCTATGAAAAATTCACAAAGCAGACAAGCGGCTCAAGAATGCTGACGCTTTTGTTGACGATTTTGTCTGTTGGTGCGCGCTTTGTTCTTTCCCAATTTTCAACCTTATATACTCTAACCTTAAAACAAGCTTACCCTTTGAAATTCCAACCGCTGGAGGGTGCTCGGAAACTGTGGATCGTCGTAACACCAAACAAAGCCTATTTTTGCGTAAAGAATGCAGCAACCTATGCCGACAACTGCAATCAAGGTGTACGTTCCCATATCCAACATTTAAGAACTACTTGCTGCTGAATGCGCTTATACTACCTTTTATATCAAAAAGTTCACCCACAATGCATTTAGGAGAGAAGGAGCTTTTTACTTAGCTTTAAAAAAACAGTGATCTCGAACATCGTTAGAAGGCAGGTATAGAGTCAAAAACAGCTGTTGCAAAAACTTCCCAGAAATAAAACATGATCCGCCTATGTAGTGACGACAAAATCTTAGGGAGTTTTATGTTTACAATACGGCTTACAGAACAGACTTCTTGTTATAAACAATCTGTTGCGTGGAGTATGTCTAGCTTGTTTGCGCCAGGAGCGCAAATTTGATCAGTAAAAAACACTATTAAACAATGTTTTACAAAGTAATGCTCTGATGCGTAAGCTGATGTACTTTTTGTTACACCAAGTTGTTGTTTCGCCATTTTTTAGTTTTGTTCAAATATCGTGCCTGCGCTACACAGCCTTGGGAAGGTTGAAGTAGCGCCGCGGGGATACGGTTCTTTTTCCAAAACGCACTAAAAGATGAAAGGGCTCTATACTTTTCTATGGATAATAAAACAGTGAATATTTATAGTGGAAGCACTACAATTTTTTTAAATGCCGGCTTGACAGCTGCGGAATATTTAAAAACATGTCTGGGCGTATGCAAAAGAAAAATATTGGCAGGAAAACACCATCGCATTGTAGAACAGATTTGGAAAAAATCACTTATATTACCTAATTGCAAACACCCATGTAAATCAATAATCGAAAGGAAGTGGTTTCTGGCCACTAAAGTACCTGTGAAATAAACGTTTATCACAGAAGCTGTGCACGTAACCAGTATAGTGAGTTGTTTGGTTACCTGCGTTTAAACTAAACGCTTGGCGATACTTAAGAATAATTTAGGTGCTTTATTGTATCTGGTCTCTGCAACTGTTTTTTTTTGTTTGGCGCGGCGTACTACTACAGTAGGACTGGTGACACATGCCACGTTAGCACCTGCCACGCGGAACGCCCATTACTACCATTCTTTATTGTTTGGGTACATACATTGCGGTCTCGCAAGACGACTTTCCGCTCATCCAATTGCACTTCAGCCATTCTGAATACAACCATCGTGTCAAGGCATATTATTGTTTTGCTCCTGAAGCCCCACATTTGTTTCTTTATGTTTGTACTACACTTCCTTTCCAGCTGCTATGTTGTACCTATTGACGGCCAGCGCATGGGAGTGTAAAAATGTCCAAATGTTTCCTCATGTCTTCGTAATGTTAATTCAGCAATAATATTGGCAACTGAAGAAAGATACATTTTTCCCCAAGAGCTCAAAAAACCACAGATAAAATTTGTTGTATATAATAAAATATTGTTCCGTTTTCGTGTATTACGGCGCGAAACACAGTCAATGTTGCGCTCTTTGTTATGTGCGTCGACGGGTTGAAGGGAAAGGAATAAATCTTGGGTAGTTCCTAAATTACATATCTTTACTTGAAGATCAAGCCAATCTACAAAAAGTAGATTGAAAACAAAAATTTTGGTCGGCCTTTTTCTTCTCAAAGCCTTACGCGATGGTATAAAGAAAAGTGCTTGACACCAAAATAAATCCCCTTTTTTTCAATTCTGGTTTACCGACTTCTATGCATAAATCGAAATGGTCATAGGGCTCTGCGCCGTAGTGCAGGTAGGTTCATCCAGCGAATGAAACTTTCGGTTGAAGAGTATACTGTGCAACAGCGCCTAGAGGATCACGCCAAAACATCCAGGTATTTTAGTGGCATTTCCAAATTGTGGTCTATGTAGGTACCTTGAACCTACAGTCCATGCCTTGTAAGATTCTCGAATAGCCCCATGTCCGGGAGATGCTGTGGAGGGCTTCCATAAAAACGTTTTTGCTAATTCACTTTAAGTACGATCTTTCTTGGTTGTCTTCCCCGGGAGTGAATCTTCTTAAGGCCCCATTTACTCATTCGATATGTGGAGCTTTCGTTTAGCAAAAGTTCTGCTGGTGTTGACCTTCTCCACAACAGGACGTATTTACACATGGTGGTAGTTGCAACCCCAGGGGCATACTCGGCAATACATAAGCATTCTTATTAATATGTTTTGTTGAAAACCTCGTAGTCATGTTCAATGATTTATTATATTCTATGTAGGTGTAAATATACTGCATACATCCCGTTTGTGTGTGTACAGCGATGCTATTGCAGATTGTACACATATCTGCTGGGTTTAGGGTTCCATAATAGGTAACAAGTTGGGGTAGTTTGCTGTGATTGTGGGATTTTGAAGCACACTTGTCTAACCGATTATATAATAAAAGAGTAATAATTTTGTTGCACATATTGTGTATGTAGCTCTGTATGTGTGTAGTGCTAGTGGAGCAGAACCTACCCATTATAGTGTTAGGACAGTCGCCGTGGTCTGTTAGGGCACGATATTATCGCCGCTTCATCTTACTTTCTCAGATTCCCTATTGATCATAATCATTTTCTTTTGGGCTTCTGAGCATACACCTTGCAAGCATGTTAGCTCTGCGGGTGTATGTAGAAGACCATTAGCATGTGCTATTGTGTGCCGTCGTTGTTTCATCTTGTATAGGTAATTTCTTTGCGTAAGGTGCATTATTTTTATAAATTATAATGGAGCAATGCGCGGAAATTGCGCAGTGCCAGACATCTGGGCTAACACATTGGGAATGGTGTTTATATCTCATTCAAACTCACATGTGTACGTTTTACAGCGGCGTTCACTGCACAAAACGAATAAATTTTCCATCAATATCAATGAACATCTCTTATCAAGAGAGCACAGAAGTATGGCGCTGGCTCTTTGATTAGACATTTTACTTAGTCAGCATACACCTACCACTGTAGAATGCCGTATGCTATTCAAAAACGCAATTCGTGTGATCTTAGCGCACAAGAAATGTTACCATGTCAAACTTTGAAAATACGGCGTTTTTTCCTTTGTGTATAAGTGACAACCACTTGTCGTTCTATCACACTGTTCTTGAATGACCCGATATGTAATAATCTTTAAGTATCCCAAACCACAGTAACCTTAAGGAGTAAAATATACGTTCAAAATATATAAACGCTGGTAATTTGACTGAATTATACACTGCGGCGTAGTGAATGTTGGAAACAATGGTGTTGCATAGCACACCTGTAATTTGCCAATAACTTACTTTTCAGTTATGTAGACATAATTCTAGCCCATGCAGTTAGCACGGCTTTTATCAAGCCCTTTGTGCTAGAAATAAACGCATATGGGGCAATCTCTAAGAAACCAGAAAAAAACATTCACTTTCTCAGATAATAGGAACAAATTCCTAAGTCCCCGCGAGAAAGCAGTTTAGGGGACAAAACCAGCCTTTTTATTTATTTATTTCTTTAGATATTTATTTGAGCACCTATATTTACCTCACGGCACTGCCATAGTGGGAGTCGTTATATTAAACCCATGAAAAATTTATGCGCAAGCAGTATCTGCAGGTTGTGTGGGGAAGAGTAAAATTTAAGAGGAAATCTACAAGAAAAGAAAAAAAACCCAAAACCGTCAAAAAGCAACTAGGTGGTCGACAAAAAAAGGAAGATCAACAGAAAGAGGTAGAGTAATATTTTGAATAAAATAAAAACACAGTGCTACCCACTGAGAAACTGTCTTTAATTATTCTAAATGTCGAATTTCGGATTGTCAGTCCGATGAAGTCGTGCGGAAAAGGAATCAAGTAATTTGTGATACACGCAGTTTCGTTGTAATATTGCGCGTGCTTCCGCGGTTTGTCCTTGTAAGCAAACACGTTCTATTTTGTAAGTAAAATATCTCTCAGGAATATTTACAGAAACACTAATATTAAGGCTGGGAATGCTATCAGAGACAACAGTTTCTGCGATATTATCAAGCCTAAAGACAATGTTGCACTTGTTCTTTTTGAGATCATGCATCCAAGGTATAACGCCTTTATTATTGCTTCGGTTCACACTCCGCTTGTGATAACTTAATTCTGAAGCAGGGAGAAGGCGCAAAGATGGTAGGCAAAGGAAGACAATGAGGCTTGAAGTCATGCCTACAGATGGATTTTTAATCGGTATGTGGAGGTTGAGGAACACATTGTACGGATTGTCTTGGCCCAATAAACAACGCTTTATAAGCCAGCATATATACTGGTTTCACGGAAAATTGCGTCCACGCCCAGGTAAGCACTAAGTTATTGCTCTTTATCTAATCATAAAGGGTCGGCCAAGCACTCATTGATTGCCTTTGAAAAACACTTAGCTGGACGCAAGAAATAACTTTTCCAAAGAGCGATAAAAATAAATCTGTGATTTCGAACGCGCCGTAAAGTCTACGTAGATGCGGACTTACATTGTACGTGAGATACATTAAGGGTGGCTATCCCTGCGTAATCACGTAAAGTACTTTGAGAATACCCACGATAACATAAATTTTGCAGGAACAGCCGTGATGTGGGAAACAATAGATATTTGTACGTGCCGCAGCACCTCAAGGTGATACTGTTGAAATGGCAAAGATAAAACTCGGGTTCCATAAATCCAGTGACCAGTGTTTTTTGTATTTGATCAAGCACAATGCTCCCGCGAGTCCAGATTTTTGAGGTCGGGAGAAATGTCCGAATGATGTAGATGTTTATTCGTAGCCTGTTCACTCTGACATGCCTTCTAGCAAACGTGTACCGTCTGCGCGTATAATTATCACGAATAGAACGTACTTTGGTGCAAATCAGCAGGGTATTATGCTGGCCGTGCTTCTTTTTAGAATACAATGTGTTTTCGACCAAGGTTCAAATATATTTCAAAATGGTTTAGACCAAAGTTTTACATTACCATTATAACATTCTGCTTCTGTGTCTAAGAATTTTAAAAACCACCGCTAAATTTTAGTATTTGCACACGTAAACTTTATGCTAAATCATCACAATTCAAGCGAAATATTTGGCGACAAACAATGGCTACTACGTCATAATGATCACCTTAAAAATAGCGGATTAGATTCGCGCCCTGTCCATCTGTTGCAGATTCCGAAAAACAACATTCATGTGAACTAGAATTTGAGCCCACTCTACACACCTAGAGATTGTGCTGTCATTTTTCCTCTGTATTCCTATTAGAAAGTTTGGCGAACTCTGCATTCAGATATTTTAAGAATTCCGACAGCCGATGAACAATTAGGCGCTCTTACCAGTACAGGTTTGCGGGCTCGGTTCCAGGAATAACAACCATAAAAATCGTAAACATTTTAACTGTATGGGATCTAAAACACAATAGTTAATTTTCTGTGTTTAAACATAGTTGCGAGAAAGTGGTGAGAGACAACTTTGATTCACACCATTTTTGAGGCCATAAGACAGTTCTTGGACGTCTTCTGTTTTCAGCCGCACAGCGAATCGGTGAGTGGCTGTTGCAACCATTCCGTAAATGTCATTCTTTCTGCACTCTTTTGTAGAAAGAATTTTTATATGATTCTTATTATAAAAATCTTGCCCCCTGTTTTACCAAGCATGATTGATAATCAGTTGAACGGTTTACACTGCACTTTTAGGCATAAAAACCTAATGAAGGGGTTGTGTTTAAGCATTATTAGAGCATAAACACCACCCGGGGGTTCTTGCAGACCGGCATTAAAGCGGGTCAATTATTACTTTCAAGTGTTGGAGTGGGTACAAATATTCATCGTTTATAACAACCATCCAGATGAGTTTTCTAGAGGCGCGATAGAACAGTATTTACCAACAATATAACGGAGGACGACGTACTACATTCAGACTCTTGAAAGGTCAAAGAAAAAATTCCTACCCATTCATTTTATTTTCCTTTCAAAATGCCACGTATTCTACGTATACCGTAGCGAAATTCATTTTACTTTGCTGGTGTGGTACATTTTGTGTTTAGACGTGTAGCTAGTGCTAACTCTGCAACCAGGACGGGAGAATCCTTTAATGATTACCTTATCACCCAGATACTCCACTGTGAGAAAGTACGCTTGCATTTGCAGCTGACCTCATCTAAATGCTTGTCTATACCAATTTCTAAAGTTGTAATGGAGCTATTTATATTATCTCGAACGTACATGTAGCTTACAGTAATATTTTGAGCTTTTGACGATTACAGCAAGGCGGATTATGCGTGGCAGTAAAAGGCTACGCTTCTTATACCTCTTAAACTTTACGCATTTGTCCCTATACCAAGTTTACTATAGTGCCCTTTGTTGTATTGCAGGGGAATTATTCTTCAGCGCCTTGGAGATTTTATTCTCTCAAAAATATTCCCGGTTGGTCTCTGTGGAAACCCTTATTTCTCCTATCTACATTTGTTTCTGTCTTGTACTGAATTGTAGTAAGCGAAACAATCTCGGTTTAACCACATTGGTAGACTCAAAATCTAAAACTCATACTTCGCGGCCCTTTATCTCTTTACGCTTGTGCAAAAAATAAAGGTTTATTTGCATCTCCTCAACAGGACGAAAAGCCAAAATGTTTGACCTCACGGGTAATTATCTTTTTCAGTACACCTGAAATGGCACAAAACATCAGAAAGGGGAAGGACTAATTTGCTGCAGAATGAACTTAAAATAATAGGCAGTCCAACAAATATGTCAAATGTCGTACCTTAGGAAGCGATAATTAGGTGTGCTGAGCCAAGTTTGGTGAAGTTGGTACGACTAAATATCTAACGAACGTTATTACGACAGCAATTATATTTTTACAGTCACAATTATGGTGCTTTTACTTGTGACGTATCTATTGCAGTGTGCCGTTTGTGTGTGGTACTCGCTAGACAACTTTGTAAACAAATTGTTTCACAATATATTTGGGTGTATCAAAAATATCTTAGGAGAATAAAGTGAGTGAATATTCTCTGTTGCACCTGGGCATATGACACACCCTTGCCATTGGGGTTTTATACGTGGGGCTACCACGTTCTTATGTATGTTAGTTTTTAATATATTGTGAGGCTTTTTTTGCTTGCAAGGTGTGCATGTGAATAAACATGTACGGGTACAAGCCAAACAAAACCACAGACATAAAGAAAAACGCCGTAACCGCAATTGACGGTCGGGGTTCCGGTCGATGTAAAAATATAACTCCCCATTGCTAACAATATTTACACATTCGTATATTTTGCATCTTTATTTCACTAAACACTTTTTGAAACTTTAGGCATTTTTAGTTTCGTTTTGATGGCTCCTGGGGGCAGATTTTTTTACTCTTATAGATTTTATTGAATAGCTTTATGTTTTAAAGGCAAACAGAGACGACCAGGTGCCAGCTTAAAACATTACTTTCGAAAACAATTATACAAAATACCGCAATGAAGTTTCTTTGAAAATATACCGTGGTGGGGAAATGTATACCGGTTTCAGAAAAACAGAGGGAGGGAGAGAGAGAATAAAAACTTATGCTCTAACCCGGCGGGGGCGTTAAAGAAAGATTTATGACATAATTAGCCCAGTAGAGCCCTTGTGTCTGGTAATTTCAACCTGCCCCACAGAAACAGCTTGACCGGACAATGGCGGATGCCGTTTTGGGTAGCAAAACTACGGAATTTTATGGCCATAAAATAAAAGCCTAAAGTTCTACCGCCTTTTAAAAATACTATCTGAGCCAAACCAATCGAAAAACAAAAACACCGAGATGTATTTCCTATATGTCATTTTGGGTACACGCGAATGCACTGGGCGAGAATTGCTTATTTTCTTCGTACGTTCATCAACTTCTGTGCTGGTCACGTTAACAGTGCATCTCCTTGAAAACTGCTTGTGTTTGGTACTGTTTTATTAGTATTCTTGCAGCAATAATGGTTTCGTTGTATCGACCTGCCTTCTATAGAGCACCTCTTCGACTATTGCCATTAAAAATTTCGTTGTTGCTGGCCACAAGATTTAGTGCTACGAAATAGTTGAACTCACGTGCTGCAACAATTTCTAAGCTTTATATTTTGAATCATTAATATTTTGAACTTTACTGTAGCAATGATCCCGCATCAGTGCGTACTCTATTTTGAACGCGCTGGCTACATTTCCAAACACTCTGGTGGTCCTTTGGGCTATATTATATGACAAATAAAAGATATAAAATGACATGAAAATAATTTTGTCGGCTTGTGATCACCTGGAGAATTTGGAGCCTGTTCAGAACTTAATTCGTCTATGAAAGTGTTATTTTGGGTAATTTGGTAATAGCGCATTACACCAAGATAAATATGCTACTTTGCGAGTGTCCTGTGTGCCGAAAGAACTTTGAGGCTGTGATGCAATACCCGCGGTGTTTATTCAAGTGAGATCGCTTTGTCACACACTGAGAATTTTTGTTACCTTGGAACAGCAAACAGAGCCAAGAGACAAAAAATATTCTCCGGCAAGTCACGCTTGTGCATATTGGGCCCTTCCCAAAGCCGTACGGCCGTAAGTACTTGTATTGTTTGTAGAGGTTTAAAAAAACACTCGAATTTTTTTTTCTATGAGCATCAATTTCCGCCTTTTTTTATAATAATATACATGTACTTAATTTTTTTTAAGTATCTACGGCTTGACCGTGAGGAATAGCCCCCAATATTTTCAAGATTCGTCTGTTTTAAAAATGTCAATATAATAATGTTGCTTTTTAATATTAGAATACACCATGTGTATAAAATATGCTCTCTTAGAAAACTGTTTTAATTATAATTTTATGAACTTCTGGTCAATTCCTTCATTTTTAATATCTCGTTCGACCTTGTACATACTGGTATCGCTTTCCCCTTAGAAGTAAGGGGGTAATAAAGGCTTCTTGCCATTACAGAAAGAAATTGTTGGAACAATATCACATTACTTACCGCGACTGCAACCGTGACTACCAGATACTTGCTTAATAAAACAAAGGGTAGCCATTCTACACTTTCTCACACCTAGCTTTGTTGGTAACACCATGGTATAGTCGTGTAAGTCACATTTGTGACTTTTTGTTTCTGAATTCAAACATACTGCTCACAGACAAGTTCTCCTAGAGTGCACATATCTTCTTTGGCAGGCTATAATACTTCGGTTATTATGATGTGCTGCCATCCACAAGAAAGTAAAACATACATTGTTAAATTAGCCGGTAGACATTACCGCATAAGCAAAGGTAATACTATTTAAGTGGCCCTATTTTTTTGGAAGGTCAGAGAACAGTTGTACAAAATCAACAATAGTGCTGCATATTTACTCCTATATAGCCGAAAACTATGCAGAAAACTGAAGCGGTTTATATTTATTACTGTGCCATTCGTACAGTTTACAACTGTAGACACCACGCAGCATCCCGTAATTTTTCTTATTTTTCTTCTTTTGTGGGCGCTGTTTTATACATCAAACACCCCGTGTTTTGCCTGGTGCCAAGAATATGTTTACATGGCTAAAAGTCATAAAAAGTATCAATTACAAACCCACAGCTGGCTTTATAACTCACACAATTTTTGAAAGCGTACCGTGCAGTCCAAACTGATCCAACTTCAATAAATCAGAGCACGTCATGCTACTACAGGAATTTCAAAAATAAGATTTTTATATTATGTGGTCATATCTTCATGATAATTATTTCTGTGCCAAGAACGAATGATTTCTGCATCAATATGCTGTGCTTATGGGTGAACGTAGCCTAAACCAGCTTTTTGCAGATAATAAACACTGTTATCCTTGCAT
The DNA here is from genome assembly GCF_048455015.1 of Haemaphysalis longicornis. Classification (NCBI taxonomy): domain Eukaryota; kingdom Metazoa; phylum Arthropoda; class Arachnida; order Ixodida; family Ixodidae; genus Haemaphysalis; species Haemaphysalis longicornis. The sequence continues at coordinate 104,446,955 of NW_027526407.1, read as the reverse complement.
AGCTAACATTATTACACAGGTTCTGTAACTTAACCTAAGAGGCCAGTCTCAAAAATAAAATTTGAATTCAAACTTTTATTTTTTTATATTTTGAGCATCATGAAACACTTGTAAGCAGTCTACAGGAATTGTATAGCTTTTAGGGTTTTTTGCAGGGTTAAACACGTTCACGAGCCCTAATTCCGGTATTCAAAAACCGAAACGAAATTGAATTGGCTATACAAAGCAGTAAGCTTTCTTAGATGCATTACTAATTCAGAAATTTCTGGTTGTCTTTATTCCGCATCCTTATTAACAGGTAATTTTGTTTCCGCCTCCGCAATCATTACTCTTATAAAATATAATCGGCAACAGGCGAAACATGTGTTATATAGGTTCGTTGGGCATCGCTTTGCAGCATTGGCAGGCCCTCAATGCAGCATTTATGTCAGTCGGTAGGTTTTCAAAATACCACTTATCATTCAGAAACGCGATATATTAAACTTTATGTTCACACTAAGATTATTTAGGTAGTTCCAGCAAGTTTTCAAGCTGTTTTTCCCCTCTCACAAAACGGAATTTCAATGCCACGTTTCCATTTTCATTCTCCCGTGTCGTATGTTTTTGTTAATAATATTAACTTGTATTCTTTTTGTGGTCTGTGCATTTATTCTTCCAGGAAACCTATAAAGGCTACGAAAAGCATGTCCAATGACGAAGGAGTGTTTTTTGCCTTGAACAGACCGGGTAGCGTTTATTCGAAGAAGTAAACTGCAACAGTTCTTTTGTTCTGTACCTTTCGGTGTTTTCAAACATCCAAAGACAAGTTTCAAAAATAATATTGTCACTATTATGATTATCTTGGTAGTTCCAACTAGTTATATAGCCATTTACCGCATATTGCCAATTTAATATAATATAATATAAAAAAATTCTATACATTCTCTATTTTGACAGAAGCCAAAGCTACAGTCTTGCTGATTTGAAAGGGCGAAGCTCCTCTTGCTCAGGCCCTGTCCTGGCCGTACATGACATATTGTACACGGCACATTGATGATGATTGCGGCAGGATCCCACTAGATATTGGCCAACCAAAGATTGTCCGAAGAGGTCATAACGTTCAACGCGTTCGTTGCTAGCCAACAAGGAGGGCAGGAAGAAGAAGAGGTTGTCTTCCGTCGCCTGTGAGCTCAAGACTCTTGCTGGGGCCCTGTCCCGTGCCTTGTTGCTGCCATACACAGCGGCGGAATGATGATTGTGGCAGAATCCCCCTAGGGATTGGCCAAATAAAGATTGGCCGAAGAGGTCATAACATTCAACGCGTTGGTTGGTAGCCAACAAGGAGGAGACGAAGAAGAAGAGGTTGTCTTTCGTTGCCTGTGAGCTCAAGACTCTTGCTCGGGCCCTGTCCCGTCCCTCGTTGCTGCCATACACGGCGGAATAATGATGATTGTGCCATGATCCCCCTACGGATTGGCCAACCAAAGATTGGCAGAAGAGGTCATAACGTTCAACACGTTGGTTGCTAGCCAACAAGGAGGAGAGGAAGAAGAATAGGTTGTCTTTCGCCGCCTGTGAGCTCAAGACTCTTGCTCGGTCCTGTCCCATCCCTTGTTGCTGCCATACACGGCGGAATAATGATGATTGTGGCGGGATCTCCCTACGCATTGGCCAACCAAGGATTGGCCAATACTGCAGTCTGCAGTATCAATACTGCAGTTGTAAGCAAGGATAATGAAAATGTTCGAATTCATTCAATTGCTTTCAATGCTGCCTTGAAATTGCGAGCTAACGTCTGCAGCAGCTGCCCCTATACAAAGAGCTTCCATTCACAGACTCTTAAAACGCATTTTCTAACCCAGCAGCAATTGCAGCCCTCAAAATGACAATTTGCGTTGTCCTGTTACCGCCTCCACAGCATAATATTGCCGCGAACCACACATTGGGTTTGTTTGTTTGTGTTTTGCTTTTACCGCCCGGCTGCCCCGGTCTGTGTTATCTCTGCGCCAAGGGAAGCGCGTGTTCCATTCTTTCTTTATGCCCCGCATGTGTTATCTGTTGTGATAGGGAGAGCATTCCGATCTAACGTGAACATCCCGGAATAATCTTCTTGCATCTACAATGTTCTCGATGCGAATCGACGGTTCCAGAACCATGCGCGCGAAAGATAAAAAGCCTGCAGAGCAGACGCCGGGGCATTCGATTCGACGACACTCGCCCGTGCAAGTCACTTTGTTGACCGTTGCTTCGCCGCCTCTGTATTCTTTTGAGTTGTTAGGGGAGCACAAGTTCGCTCCAATAAACGTATTTCTCATTCAAGACAACTGCTTCGTCCTTGTCTTCGTGACATCTGGTGGAGGTGCGGGGTACGCACCCTTCATGCCCACTACAACCTCTGGAAGCCGCCAAGCCAGTCCAACAAGAGCCAGCCTCCGCGTGCAAGATTTACCACCCGAGTTCGGTCTACTACCGGAGAAGACGAAGAAGAAAGACGTCGCAACCAGCACCATGCTCAACCAAGCCAATCCTCCTGTCGTTCTGCAGCAGCCACGGGAACCGCCATCATTCCGAGGAGCCCCCGCAGAAGACCCAGAAGAATGGTTGGAAAAACTGGAGCGCGTCCGGAAATTCAACAGGTGGGACGACGCAGAAACGTTCCGCCACGTTTTCTTTTACTTGGAAGATTCGGCTCGCACTTGGTTCGAGAACCACGAGAGCTCCTTGACAAACTGGGCTCAGTTCAAAAGCGAGTTCACTAAGACCTTCACTACCGTGGTCAGAAAAGAACGCGCAGCGCTTTTACTCGAAACTCGAACGCAGCACCCCAACGAAGGGGTAGTGATCTTTGTTGAGGAGATAAAGAGGTTGTTTCGACGTGCGGATCCGGAGATGACAGAAGAAAAGAAACTAAGGTTTCTCATGCGAGGGGTAAAGCAGGAGCTTTTTGCTTGCCTTGTCCGCAATCCTCCCAAGACGGTGGCCGAATTCGCGTCTGAGGCGGCCGCGATGGAGAAGACGCTGGAAGCTCGAACGAGGCAGTACGATCGCCCGGTCAACGTGATGGTTTCCGAGACGATCGGTGCCGGGGCTACAAGCTCCGACACACTGCGTGAGACCATCCGAGCAGTGGTCAGGGAGGAGCTTCGGAAGCTTTTTCCGACGACGCCGCAACCTCAAGTGGCTTCCCTGACTGACGTCATCCGCGAAGAGGTTCAACACGCTTTGGGCACTTCTATGCCATCCGAGGCACCCCGCGAGCCACAGGCGATGACCTATTCTGCGGCTGTTCGTCGACCCCGCCCTGCTCCAACCCGTCTACAAGAAGCTCCACCGTACCGCCGTCCACTCTCGCCGCCGTCCCCACTCTCGCCGCCGTCGACCGTACCGCCGTACACAGCCCAAATCCAGACGCCGAGGAAGACTGACGTTTGGCGAACGCCAGATCATCGTCCGCTGTGCTACCATTGCGGGGAGGCCGATCACATCTATCGTCGTTGCCCGTACAGGAGACTCGGACTGCGTGGTTTCTCCGTCGACGCCCCACGCCCCCGACCCGGCCAGCGCCCTACTGAGATCGACGAATACCTGTCCAACACCAACCGAGAACCAGCCCGCTCCCACCGATCGCCATCGCCCTACCCATACCAGTCGCCTAACCGCCGTAGCAATACTGATTTCGCACGTGGAAGGTCCCCCAGCCCACGCGGGGGAAACTAAAAGCAGCAACTTCTGGAGGTGAAGTTGCTCTACGGCGAAATACTGGAAACCCTCCAACGACGCAAGGACGCACCGAAGACAGTGATTCACGACATGCCCTCATCCCGACGACCCGACCCAGCCCTGACGAGACTCCTGAACACGACGACAGCTACACGGCGCGACGCGTACCCGACCTGACCGAGACGTCCGTTGAGAAGACGACGACAACGACGATGCACAGTGCCCGACCGTCAACACGTACAAGCAGAGATACGACTCCCCGACGAACCCGGAACTCGAGGAAGACTGCATCTGACGTCAAGGTGTCCATCGACGGCTTTGACGTAGTCGCCCTCGTAGACACGGGAGCTGACTATTCGGTAATGAGCGGACCATTTGCGTCTAAACTGAAGAAAGTTATGACCAGATGGGACGGTCCGCATATACGCACAGCAGGAGGCCACCTCGTGACGCCAAGTGGAACATGCACATCGCGCGTCACCATAGACGGCACGACGTACCCTGCCGCGTTCGTCATCTTGCCTAACTGCTCCCGCGACGTAATTCTCGGAATGGACTTTTTGACAGACAACGGCGCAATAATTGATCTGCAGACCAAGTCGATAACTTTTTCCTCCGATCACTCCATGACTCCGGAACCGAACCCCGAACACCGTGCAGCTGTAAGGATAGCCGATGATCATGTCACCCTGCCACCCCGCGCAAGTTTGATGATCACCGTCTACTGTGAAGGTGCTGCTCCTGACGTTGACGCTATCGTGGAGAGTGACCAAAGGTTGCTTCTCGACCGCGGTGTGTCTGTCGCAAGAGGCATTGCGCGCTTCAAGGAACACCAATCCCACATTTTGGTTACTAATTTCACCGAGGAGTACCAGCACTTAAACAAGGGCGCGGCAATTGCATTCCTCGAAGAAACGCAAGAAGCAAGTGACGTGATCGCGGTCGCCGACTTTGAACGCACCCCCGTAGAAACCTTCAAGCTCCCGCAGCCCTTCGACGTGAATCCGGCGCTACCGCAAGAACAACGGAACAAATTATTGGCTTTGCTGCGTCGCTATAGCGAATGTTTTTCGTCGAGCGCAAAACTACGTCAGACCCCTCTAGCGAAGCACCGAATAATAACCGAAGATGGAGCCCGACCTACCCGACAGTCACCGTACCGCGTCTCTTCACACGAACGGGAAGCCATCCGGAATCAAGTCGACGACATGCTCAGCGACGACATTATACAGCCATCGAAAAGCCCCTGGGCTGCGCCCGTCGTACTCGTAAAGAAAAAAGACGGCACATTAAGGTTTTGTGTTGACTACCGACGACTGAACAAAATCACGAAAAAGGACGTGTACCCCCTCCCCCGAATCGACGACGCCCTCGACCACCTCTGCCACGCGAAGTACTTCTCATCGATGGACCTGAAGACCGGCTACTGGCAAATTGAAGTGGACGAGAAAGACCGAGAGAAGACGGCATTTATAACCCCAGACGGCCTATACGAGTTCAAGGTGATGCCGTTTGGGCTGTGCACAGCACCAGCGACGTTTCAAAGAGTCATGGACACTGTGCTAGCTGGCCTTAAGTGGCACACCTGCCTCGTATACCTCGACGACGTAGTGGTATTCGCTCGGACTTTCGACGAACACCTTGCAAGGTTGGAGTCTGTACTCGAGGCCATTCGTACGTCGGGGTTGACGCTGAAGCCTGAAAAGTGCCGTTTCGCATACGAGGAACTCAAGTTCTTGGGCCACGTCGTCAACGCCGCGGGAGTCCTACCTGACCCGGCAAAAACTTCAGCTATCGCGAACTTCCCTAGGCCGAAAGACAAGAAGGGCGTGCGAAGATTTCTCGGGCTGTGCGCATACTACCGGCGCTTCGTCGCAAACTTCGCACGCATTGCAGAGCCACTCACACGCTTGACGAAAGACAGCACCCCTTTCAGCTGGGAAAACGACCAAGAAAAAGCATTCTGCGAGCTGCAAAAACGCCTGCAAAGCCCGCCCGTGCTCGCTCATTTCGACGAAAATGCCGAAACGGAAATGCACACGGACGCCAGTGATATAGGCTTGGGTGCCGTCCTTGTCCAAAAGCAAAGCGGCTGCGAAAGGGTAATTGCCTATGCCAGCCGTGGTCTGTCGAAGGAGGAGAAAAACTATTCTGCCTCTGAGAAAGAGTGCCTGGCTATTATAAGGGCGATTTCAAAATTTCGCCCATACGTGTATGGAAGGCCATTCAAGGTTGTAACAGACCACCATGCGCTGTGTTGGCTCGCCAATTTGAAGGACCCCTCTGGCCGTCTTGGGCGGTGGAGCTTGCGCCTGCAGGAGTTCGACGTTACAGTCGTTTATAAATCCGGCAGGAAACACTCCGACGCCGACTGCCTGTCCCGCGCCCCCGTCGACCCACCACCACAAGACTCTGATGAAGACAGCGCGTTCTTCGGGATCGTGACGGAGAGCGACCTAGCCGCCCAGCAGCGTGCCGACCCCGACTTACGCGTCATAATCGAGTACCTCGAGGGATGCGACGTTGCCGTTCCTAGGACCTTCAAACGCAGCTTACCAGCATTCAGCCTGAGAAACTCCGTCCTCGTGAAGAAGAATTTCAGCCCCGGAACAAGAGCGAATTACCTTCTCGTCATCCCCGGGGACCTTCGTGACGAAATTTTGAAGCGTGCCACGACGACCCGTCTTCCGGACATCTCGGCACAGCCCGCACTATTGGAAAAATCAAGGCGAGGTACTACTGGCCCGGCCTTACCTCTGACGTCACCCACTACGTCCGGAGCTGCCGTGACTGCCAGCGACGAAAAATGCCGCCGACAAGACCCGCCGGACTTCTACAACCGATCGCCGTCCCATCGAGACCATTTCAACAGATTGGAATGGACCTTTTAGGCCCGTTCCCTACGTCACGATCACAGAACAAGTGGATTGTCGTAGCGACAGACTACATGACGCGCTACGCAGAGACCGCCGCTCTTCCGAGGGGTACTGCACAAGAAGTGGCAAAGTTTTTTATAAGCCAAGTTGTGCTGCGACATGGAGCCCCGGAAGTCCTAATCACAGACCGCGGAACGGCATTTACTGCGGAGCTGATGCAAGGAGTATTACGCTACAGCAACACGGATCACCGAAGAACGACGGCGTACCACCCCCAAACGAACGGACTAACAGAACGTCTGAACAAGACAATCGCAGATATGCTGTCAATGTACGTTGACGTTGAACATAAGACTTGGGACGAAGTGCTCCCGTATGTCACGTTTGCGTACAACACGGCTATCCAGGAGACGACGCAGCTGACGCCGTTCGAGCTTGTCTACGGTAGAAGGCCGACTACGATGCTCGACGCCATGCTTCCGCACGTAGAAGACGACGACCTCAACGCCGACGTCCGGATATCTTCAACGTGCGGAGGAGGCCCGCCAGCTCGCTCGAGTTCGTATAACGGACCAGCAGCTGGTGGATGCGGGCCGCTACAACCTCCGACGCCGAGACGCCGAGTACCAACCAGGGGATCGTGTGTGGGTTTGGACTCCCATCCGACGACGCGGACTCAGTGAGAAGCTCCTGCGACGGTATTTCGGACCCTACCAGATTCTACGACGTGTTGGCCAACTTACCTACGAAGTGATCCCCGATGGTGACTCCGGCACATCACGACGACGCACGCGGCCTGAAGTCGTCCACGTGGTTCGCTTAAAACCTTTCTACGGACGATGACGAACTTTTATTTTCATTTGTTCGGACTGTCGCTTATGTTAGCATCGGGTCGATGCACTCTTAGAGGGGGGGTAATGCCGCGAACCACACATTGGGTTTGTTTGTTTGTGTTTTGCTTTTACCGCCCGGCTGCCCCGGTCTGTGTTATCTCTGCGCCAAGGGAAGCGCGTGTTCCATTCTTTCTTTATGCCCCGCATGTGTTATCTGTTGTGATAGGGAGAGCATTCCGATCTAACGTGAACATCCCGGAATAATCTTCTTGCATCTACAATGTTCTCGATGCGAATCGACGGTTCCAGAACCACGCGCGCGAAAGATAAAAAGCCTGCAGAGCAGACGCCGGGGCATTCGATTTGACGACACTCGCCCGTGCAAGTCACTTTGTTGACCGTTGCTTCGCCGCCTCTGTATTCTTTTGAGTTGTTAGGGGAGCACAAGTTCGCTCCAATAAACGTATTTCTCATTCAAGACAACTGCTTCGTCCTTGTCTTCGTGACAATATCGCCCGGGATGTATTTCTCGGGTTTCCGAACTTAATATGCCCACAGCTCTGCAACAAAAAAGACCAAATATGATCATTGCGAAGTCAATAAGTAGTAATGGTAACGTTTTTGGTAAGAAGTTTGCAGTAACTTAGCTAAAGGGTTATACTCAGATGCGTTACGCATTTCTCATTACGACTGTGACAATTTACGTTACTTCTGCCAACCGCCCGGATTATAAAACCTTTCATTGTCTTGATGTACAAGTAAAGCTCCCAATCCCAAATATAATAAAGTTATTAGAATTCTGATCAGCCTACCAATCAGTGTGAAGGCTACCAAGCGACCTTGTTCTCACAGCAGCTTTTCTGAGTATGGCGGCTGTACTAATATTTTTATAGAAGTTCTATATTTTCACTTCTGGACTCAAGGGTCTCGTAGGCCAGTGTTACCCGATTTTTTCCTACTTCCTCCTGAAACACGACTTTCCGCCAATTAGTAAATTTTCATAATTTTTTTTCTTTTTCAGCATACCAGGTAAGCTTAAAGGATTTTCTGCATTTCTATTATGAACCTTGGGCCACTAAGTACACCGCCGCCTTTTTCCTTAAGCGACATTTTTGCAGTAACTATTACTTGAAACAAAATGACTTATTTTCGGTGTAACTGAATTTGTCTCTTATTAGGTTACTTTTACTGGGTAATTACATGCAGCTTTTCCAGGTGGCAAAAATGTAGTGATACTGTCCTGGTATGTCACTTCACATAATGTTTGGAGACGCATCGGTCTTATATTTGCATAGTGCCCTTGATCACAACATAGTGCCCGGGATAACATAGTGCCCTGGATCAGTGCTTACGGATCACACTCCCGGTTAAAACTCTCGATATGTCAAAAGACTGCCAGGCCAGTGTAAATTAGTGTTCAATTTCGCCTTTCAAAGTTCGAGTCCTCCTGCTTCGTCAAACGTTTGACGGAATCTCTACTCCTTTATTACTGTATGTGAACGCGTAACCCTTACCGTTTAGGGACACTGATTCGTCGTTAATTATAACTGCTTGAGTTCTGCCTTACCTACTGTTGCTTTTCTATGGAACGGCTGCGGTACTAATGAGTTCCCGAGAAGCTCCCGAGAAGCCATTCAGTTACCGAGAAGTTACGTTGTCCGGGTTAGAATGATAAGTGTATGAGGGCACAGATACTGTTCGTTGGCAGAATAACAAATTACGCTATAATGAGTTCTTGTCCTATGGCCGCCTACCGAAGTACACCGCATTGCCAAAGTGCCACGCGCTGCACCTTTAAATGCGAGCGCGGGACCTCTCGTGCAGTTGGTTGTTATTTAAAAAAATGTTTTCTTTCTCTGTCTATCTTTGTATATCTGTCAGACTATGGAAGTAATTTTATCCTTTTAGCCCCGCTTAAATGTACAGTTCACACTCGCAAAAGCAATGTATAACAATAGTCATTCTTTAGTTTATCAAAACCTTGTAAAAACATGCGCGCTTTGCTTCTTCTAGATAGGAAAATACACCGCTAGCTAAACTATCTTTCATTCCTAAATACCCACACGCCCTTTATCAGCAATCCTCTTCAATAGATGGGGTCGATGTCTGCATGCAGGTATTACGGGTGCCTTTGCCCCTCGATCTCCTGTGCTGCGGCAACTCGTTCGATACATTCACAATTTAAAGATAGCAAATATTGAGGATATTTTGCACTATGTGCTTATTGCGCCGCCGAGCACAATTGGTATTACAGCTACAAGAGACCTTTTTTTTAGTTAGGTGGTTGAAGAACTTCACCATATTGTCACCCAAACTTCGCACTTCTGGATTTTACTTGAAAGATGTCCATCTAAATCGGTGATGATTATGAGGTTTACCGCACCGACGCTACAGAGAAGAGACGCACCGTAGTGGAGGACTCCGGATTAATTTTGACCACCTGGGGATATTTAACGTGCACCGAAATCTCCTACACGCGGGCGCTTTTGCTTTCCGCCAATATCCGAAAAGCGGCAGCTGCACCCGGGGGTCAAACCCGCGTTCTTGGGCTCGGCCACACAACGCCTTAACCAGTGAACCAACGCGGCGAGTCGTCTATCTAAATTGTTTTGCTTATATATGAAGGTGGGTTTAGGATGTACTTGGAATATTAGGGACCTTGACACTTAAATTCAGCATTATCATCACAAGTGAGGGGGGGGGATCAGTTGTAGAGAGTTGAAAAATGCTTAACCATATCGTATCTTTTACACGCTGCCGTGGATCAGAGGCTAAAACGTTGCGCAGCTGAGCAAGAGGTCGCAGAATCAGTTTCCTGCCGTTGCGGCCGGAATTAATCCGGTGCCTGCACTCTGGCGCGCCTCATCGCCTGCGTTGCGTCGGCACGTTAAACCAAACAATCAATCAGTATGTTATCTTTTTAGTCATAATGTCCAAGATTAGGAGCGCATTAATAAACCAATTTCTGCCTTTTCTTTAAAGTCGTGTCTAATCAATAGTTCCTTGCTGTGTTGTGTTGGTATGTGCGCCCCGTCCTGCAGTGTCCACTCATTGGATGTATAGCTATTTTTCTATGTACATTGGCATATACAGGATCGGGATTTTGTTCTGAATGGAATTGCCATATGTGTAGGTGGTATACTGTATTTTTTTGTTCCCTAAAGTGGTGTATTTGTAATCACTGCTCTGTATTTCAACCACTTCTGCTATAGCCCTTAAAGTGCTCCAGTATGTGAAAATAAATAATAAAATACAATAAAATAAATAAACTTTGTTTTGAACCAGGCTGCTAAATGTGACCGGGAAACAGATGTAAAACCCCGACACAACTTTATTGTAGCGGTATACAGACCTCGCAAATCATGACACCGCATGTCGTTTAGGACCACAAAGCGAAGCTTCGTCTGTCTCACTGATGTTGTCCGTGCGCATCAACAAACGCAATCAAGAAAATGCTACTATGATGCTTGTGAGCGAAGTCAAGACAAAACTCGCCTCGTGTACGGAGTCAAGCGTGGGCACCTTTGGTATAAAGACATGGCTGAAGGCGTTGGATTTGGAGTGAGGTAAATACATAGCCGTTAAAATGTAGACCGTAAAATCTTGCACTCTTCCGTCTAGGGACGAAGATTTTTGAAGTTGAAGCTTTAATTCGGCAAAAGAAATGACGACGGGTCAAAGTAAAGCATCGACGTTCAGGAGTCCAAACTTCGTGCAAGTCAAAGTCCAAGATCCACAAGTGAAAGTCCAAATCGACGGAAAGAAAAAGCCTATCTCCGACGACAACCTAGGAATACCTTACAATAAAGCTTCGCCTTCAACCATCTTTGTCGTTAGTCGGAAGGAAAGATAATTTTTTTAGAGGGAAACTTACGAACTGTCGGCGTAAGTTTCCGTCTTTTAAAGCGAAGCTTAACTAGCTTATCGGAGCCGAGTTTCGCCGTCGCCAGCATTATGACCATTTGACAGCAGCTGCATCGTAGCCTTGGAAAGGCATCACATGACTCGCCGTGCCGAGCCCCTCCTTAACCTCCTGAAATAGCCGTGGCCGCCGCCGTCAGCTTCGTGCATTTCCCCTCGGCAGCTGGGTCACCACCTGACCACAGAACTCGCGCCGCCATAGCGAATAAGAGCGCCACGCTCACCTAGTAATTTCTAGCTGGCCATACCGATCAGCGAGGCCGGGCCATATTTCATGAACGTTTCGCTTTAGTGGGAGCCTTTCAGCCGTCGTCGACAAGTGGCGTCTGACAACCCGGCGGATATTGCCTCTCGAGCTGCTTCACTGGAAAGTATCCTTACACACATACGAAGTTTCCGGGTGCGCAACCGCAGCTCCGTAGCCTAAGTTATGTCGCCAGTCACTTTTTTCATTGCGTAGATAAGGTTGCCAGTCCAGCTGTCATGCCTCTTCAAATTTCGGAACAATACTACGGACCAGGAGGAGGACGACAATAGTTCTCGGGATTTTCATTTGTTGAATTTTTATTTGTACGACTGGTCTATTGAATCGATTCCTGTATTGTTAAAAGAAGGGATACTGGGTATTGATAACTAAAGCTTGGTCAAATGACAAATGCATCAGGTTGGACAAGGGCACACGTTAGCGTATAATCCAAGGAGGTTGTATAAAGCTTCTGGAGTGGAGGCCGCCCATAGCGGGCAACGCGGGGAGGTGATGCCGGCGAACCGGTCGGCGGCCTTATTTTCGTGGGCAGAAAAGTCGCTCAGCCGGCATGGACATTGAAGTGCGGTCGTGTTTTTTTGGCGTTACAAGGGAGAAAACGATGGGTAAGCTGGTTTATCGTTTACGATAGTTGAGGAAAGCCTGAATTTTGCCCTACGCGGAAGGTATGGACGTAAGATATCGTTCAAGCAGCGAGTTGCCGTGTGTACATCTTACGGTGGTGAACAGAGCTGTCGCCGCGGGAAAACGCGTAGCGCTTGGCTAAAGACACCACCCTTGATTTTATTTCAATTAACGTTTATTCTGTATATCAAAGTCTATAGGCCGCCCTTCTTAACACTAAAATTACCTCACCTTGCATGTCATGGCCAGAGATGCGGCGTTATAAGGTTACTATTGGTTATAAGTTCACGTTGAAAGTGCCAGACACGCGATAGCGCGATTTGACGCTTGTTTCTTTTAGCGGCATTGCTGGGAATAATGAATGCTTATTCATTATTGAATAATGAATAATAACGCAGCTCTCACACCCAAGCCAGCTCTGTAGACATAGATTAGTGGTTCGAATTGTTTTTAGGCAGTACTTCAAGGAATAATATGCATCACTATATGGCAATATTTATATGTACTGCACATGCACGTTTTCTGGTTTAAACAGCATGCCCATTTTTACCCTTGCTGAAGAATACCAAATTAAGCACGAGCTTTTTATTTATTTATTTATTCATTCATTGTAGGGTTTAACGTACCGACGCAATGCAGGCAATGAGGCGCGCCGTAGTGGAGGGCTCCGGATTATTTTGACCGCCTGGGGATCTTCAACGTCCGCCGCAATCTCGTACACACAAGCGTTTTCGCTTTTTGCCTAGAGTGGAACGCGCATTCTAGGGATAAGCAGCACAATGCCTTAGCCACTAAGCCACCGCGGCGGGTCAATTTCCAGCTTTTCCATCGTATTTTGCAAAATGGATTAGGCACACACTGAAGCTCATTAAAGCACGTTTATTTATTTCGTGTGCACTTTACAGAAAGCATGATCATCACAAGTACATGTCTCACTCGCATTGACTTTTCTTATTTTTCGAATCCAGAAGATGACTTAATTGAATGGTTGATTGATTGTAGGGTTTAACGCGCCGACACAACGCAGGTGATGAGGGGCGCCGTAGTGGAGGGTTCCGGATTAATTTTGACCACCTGGGCATCCTTAACGTGCGCCCAAATCTCGTACATACGGGCATTTTTGCTTTTCGCCTCCATCAGAAAAGCGGCTGCCGCGGCCGGGAATCGAACCCGCGACCTCATGCTCAGCAGCGCAACGCCTTAGCCACTGAGCCAACTTAATTGAATGCCGGACTTCCTTAACCGCGCACGTTCGCACGATAGTAGCGCACTACTGATAAGAATACTACGCGCAGGAGGTTACTCAATCACATTCACAACCTCGTTGACCGCGCACATTCGTACGCGAGCAGTGTGCTATTGATAAGAATTCACGCGGACGAAGAACCCGGGAGAGCATTGGGGTGCATAAGAGACTTCTATGAAACAGCGCTAACGAGAAACATCAGAGTATTCATGAAGGGCCGGTTGCAAATGAAATATATTAAACAAAAGTCCCTTGATTTTTTACGGTAACTGTCTGAGCAATACTCTGCATTTAAATTACTGCGGAAAAACAATTTGTGGCCCATATATTTACGAACATGTGATTTCGCGCAGTCAAGCGACTACAGGACCACCACAGCTAGGAGCGAAAACATTCGCATATCTGCGTAAACAAGCGCGTATTGTATTCTCAGTAAGCGGACGGCAGGTACTACGTCGAGTTTTCTTTTTACATCACGCACAAATGGCGGCAAAGTGTGCACTTATAACGTTATAATACTAGTAATGCCCTCGAGACCCAAAACAAACAGAGACCCTCAGTACTTACAGATGAAAAGTGATCCCCGACGTCTTCGTCGCGTGATTAGCGCAGCCGAACGCGACGCACGAGCAGACCATTTCTGATTTCTACACCTTTGGAACATCCATCCGCGAACGACGATCGAATGAACACGAGTTCTGCTCTTTGGCAAGAGAGAACTCGGAAGAACGACACATAGGGCAGAAAAAAATCTAATTGTGTTTTATGTTTATTTTAGTTGTTTGCGCCCAAGAATGTAAATAATTAGCACATATGTGCGGCCACTAGCACAGACACAAGAGACGTGCGTAGCGCTTAACTAGAAACACGAAGAGGGGAGCATAACTGAAACCACATGCATCGAAATGAAAGCGCGCAGGAAAAGCTCAGTGCGCTTGAAGCTAGCCGAATGAGAGAAGAAGCTTGCAAAACAAAACGAAAAAAGAATGGAAGCAAAAATATAACTTAACTCGCCGCAACAACAAGTACATGATGCGAGGAATGCATGCGTCTGCTACGACGGAACGAGTTTTCTGCCCTTGGCAAGATGGCGGCCGTCAGCGTCAGTTTTCGAGCGCCATCTTCACTCCAGAAGTTTTATACAGCATCGTTGGTATAAACAATAAGTGTCCCTCAGTTGTTGAGAGAGCAACACATTCGTGCGTGATTATATAACTCATTCTCATAGCAGTTCAAAAAATTAGTGTAGTCACTACGTCCGCGAGGCAGTCATAGAGAAGGGTTATGTAAACATAACCTAGGGTTACGACGTTTTCGTTTTCATTTGACAGCAAATACGGGAGAAATTCAAGCGCAGAGAAGTTTGAAATGGGAGACCTCTGGTAAAACTAGATGATACCAAATGGTTATCTTGTTATTGTTTAAAAACGCACGACTTTCACTTCGTACAAATTCGCACCCGTGAATTCGAGGAAGGTCAAGTCTACGTTTACGGTTACACTACCTAGTACAAAGAGCGCTGACCCGCCAAGGCTTGATTTTTCTGGATGACCGTGTTCTGCGGGAAAAGACGACTAGCCATGCACATTTCTATCTATTTACAATAACCAGGCTTCTGGGACACAATCAGCTATGATGTGCACCGAAATAAAGTGTGAATTTTGTTGCAACGTTTGCGGAGGTTGAAAGCATTATAGGGGACAGCAGAACCGCCGGAGTGGTTAAAAGTCGCTTGCACTTAATTCGGTTCAATGCACAACCTATTTTCTTCTAGTTACATATGTTGGTTCCACATTACCTAAACAAGGATATGTTCAGGCTTATTGCGCATATGATGCACTTTACTGTCTGTTTCTTTGTGGCCTGACTTGCGCCATCTTTTGCTCAGAAAACCGCCACTCACTATCTTTTTCCAGGTTAAGAGCCTGCACGAACAATTTTTTGTTGGAAGGTGTGGTATTGTCTCTCATGTGAATCAATTTTACGTCGGTACTGTGAAAGTGAGTTTCATTTGCATGTAGTTGAGACGAGCGCTTTATCGACGAATTTAACCGTTTTTTTCTGCCAAAGGAAACCGAACGATAAGGAATTTGTCGTTTCCCTTTTCCGGCAGCCGGTCTGTAATATCAAGATGAGTTTCCATAACACCTTGTATTTTTTCCGCAATTGTTTTGACATTTACCACTGCATCTTCCCCTTTCGTTTCCGCAGCTCACCTCATTTACATAGCTCGCCGCGATTATTGCCCACGTTGGGCTACACTCTTCTGCCGGCTCCGTTGCGTGCGGTCATGCTTTTATTTGCTGCATTAACGTGCCGCAGTTCAGTCTTCCCTTCTTCAACCAAGTCATTCACCATGATAATTCTTTCTTAGCATTCAGTGACCTCACTGTTCCATCCACAACGTGCTCATGCTGCAGCTTGGATAGCCAGCAAGAAATGGCTGCTGCTACAGCGCTAGCTACCTTAGTGACACGCTACTACTCCAACTCTTTATTCGCTGTGCCAGTCCAGTATATACTCGCATTTGTAGTTAACTACGTGTAAGTAGCTTACGCGTTGTAAGTAGATTTGGCGGCTAAACATAGGTTTTTATTTCCCGCCTTATAGCACCTTTTATTCAAAACGTACATACACTTTCATATTTTGTCACCCCATTAAGTGCGCATTAGAATTTTTGGATAATGTTTCCAACAAAACCCACCGGGGTGTTTGCATTACAATTCACACAATATAAAGTGAGGGATTGAGGTAATTTATTGCAAAACAGAGTTCGTTGGCGTGCATTTAAATGGATACCTGCATTTGCCGACACTTGTTAGCTACACAAATGAGCCTTAGAATACAAGTTCTTGTATGTGGGCCATTCACACACACAGAAGATTGAATATATTACAGAACACAAAAGGCCAAAGCACTGCCTGCCACATAAAAGTTTAAATAGGATGACAAAAACTGAGGACAAGAGAAAGCCTGACACAGAAGACATTCTCTTAAAAAATAGGCTTTGGGGTAAAACTACTTTTCTTAGGAGAAAGGATTAGGGGTCGTCACGTGCATTATAACGCTGTCTAGTTGCTAATGAGAAGAAATATTCACAAGTATTTGTTGGTCACTTCTAATTATTGCGGTTTCGTGTCTAACTGCACAGTAAAATTTCTAGAAGACTTACAGTCGACCCCATATCTTCTGTAAAATTTGTGACATAGCTATTCTCCCAGAAGCTAAGGGTGAGCGCGTCAGTCTTCTGGAGACGCGCAATGGATCTCGGTGGCCGAAAAGCCTATAAAGCCATCTACCCGTGCTGACGCTCTCAGAGCTGTACACGTCACACGCAGGCCACCGTGCATCTTTGTCTCCATCAGAAAGTAGCGCGTCGCACACGCTATGTGTAAAGCTTTGAGTGTCGACTGCGCGTGGGCTTTGGGATGCCTCGAAACCACCCAGCTTCGGGTTGGGAAGTGAATTTGTGAGTCTGCTCACAATTACATTTGTGAAAATTTAACGGTTGACAACAAGTTTACTTGTTAAACTTTACAATTTTCACTTTACAATCTAACACTGTGCTGTATAAATCATAAGTACTAATAATTGCGCACGCAAATAGTAAATGTGACGTGCTTGATAGCACCCGCCACGTCGACTGACCTATTCACACAACAATGTTACGTCCAAACACGTATTTTTCGTTCTTTTGTCTACGCCTAAACGTTATGTATGGCAGTGCGCCCCTACACATACAGTTGTGTATACGTATATGCTTAGGGATACAACTACGTTCTTGTTCTAGACGAAGTACCAAATTATAACTCGCCGGGTTAGGTCGTCTGTGCTTATCCCAACCCCGGGAAAGAAATCCGGCGCAACTAGGTGTGGGCTGGGGATCCCTGTGCAAACACTTCATATTATGAAAAGTAAGCTACCTCTACCACTGCGAAAGGAAATTATACAGCCAGTGCCTACTTTCGGGTATGACATGTGCGAGCAACTTGAAAGAAACTTAGGTCGGCTAAGGGTGCCATGAAATGTTTAAATTTATGAGTAACATTGAAGAACAGGAAATGAGATTCTTGGATCACAGAACGCACTAGAGTAGAAGATATCATAGTTTAAAAAAAGAAAAAAATTCAATTGTACTTACCACGCTGTAGGTGAAATGACAACAGGTCGACTACAGGGATGACTAACTGCGAACAGAAAGGCGGGTCTAGAAGACGGGGAAGGACAGTACCTCGGTTGAGGCACGAATTAAGCAATTTCGGAGGCAAAGAATGGACGCGAGCGGCGCGGCACAGGAGTGGCTGGAGGCCTTCGTCCTGCAGATGACCTTGAGGGCTGTTGAATATGAAGTCAATATACATATAGGTATACCACGGATAATGGTTAGAAACGCAGGAATCATCGAGCAAACACAGGAAGGAAGGTTACAATAATGTAGCTGGTCTCGTTGCTGCTACGTAAGCAAACGTGCTTTGTTATTGTCCTCGCTATGTATCCGACTCCGCTTCCGGGAAGTTTGGGTCTAAAAGAAGCGCCTTGGGGGTGCAATTGCAAGGTTACTAAACTGTGCGTATAATAGAAAACCTGCAAACAACAACAGCCCGTATAGTCAGAAGAATTCCGGGAGAGAAGGCCAGTGTACGTAGAAGAATAGAAGGGGTATGCAGAGGTACAATCCAAGGGGAGATTTGCGGTAGATTCAAGAACTTTTTTGCTGTTTTATTTCTTTTTTACTTTATCCTTTTTGCCTGTGTGTGTGTGTGTGTGTGTGTGTGTGTGTGTGTGTGTGTGTGTGTGTGTGTGTGTGTGTGTGTGTGTGTGTGTGTGTGTGTGTGTGTGTGTGTGTGTGTGTGTGTGTGTGTGTGTGTGTGTGTGTGTGTGTGTGTGTGTGTGTGTGTGTGTGTGTGTGTGTGTGTGTGTGTGTGTGTGTGTGTGTGTGTGTGTGTGTGTGTGTGTGTGTGTGTGTGTGTGTGTGTGTGTGTGTGTGTGTGTGTGTGTGTGTGTGTGTGTGTGTGTGTGTGTGTGTGTGTGTGTGTGTGTGTGTGTGTGTGTGTGTGTGTGTGTGTGTGTGTGTGTGTGTGTGTGTGTGTGTGTGTGTGTGTGTGTGTGTGTGTGTGTGTGTGTGTGTGTGTGTGTGTGTGTGTGTGTGTGTGTGTGTGTGTGTGTGTGTGTGTGTGTGTGTGTGTGTGTGTGTGTGTGTGTGTGTGTGTGTGTGTGTGTGTGTGTGTGTGTGTGTGTGTGTGTGTGTGTGTGTGTGTGTGTGTGTGTGTGTGTGTGTGTGTGTGTGTGTGTGTGTGTGTGTGTGTGTGTGTGTGTGTGTGTGTGTGTGTGTGTGTGTGTGTGTGTGTGTGTGTGTGTGTGTGTGTGTGTGTGTGTGTGTGTGTGTGTGTGTGTGTGTGTGTGTGTGTGTGTGTGTGTGTGTGTGTGTGTGTGTGTGTGTGTGTGTGTGTGTGTGTGTGTGTGTGTGTGTGTGTGTGTGTGTGTGTGTGTGTGTGTGTGTGTGTGTGTGTGTGTGTGTGTGTGTGTGTGTGTGTGTGTGTGTGTGTGTGTGTGTGTGTGTGTGTGTGTGTGTGTGTGTGTGTGTGTGTGTGTGTGTGTGTGTGTGTGTGTGTGTGTGTGTGTGTGTGTGTGTGTGTGTGTGTGTGTGTGTGTGTGTGTGTGTGTGTGTGTGTGTGTGTGTGTGTGTGTGTGTGTGTGTGTGTGTGTGTGTGTGTGTGTGTGTGTGTGTGTGTGTGTGTGTGTGTGTGTGTGTGTGTGTGTGTGTGTGTGTGTGTGTGTGTGTGTGTGTGTGTGTGTGTGTGTGTGTGTGTGTGTGTGTGTGTGTGTGTGTGTGTGTGTGTGTGTGTGTGTGTGTGTGTGTGTGTGTGTGTGTGTGTGTGTGTGTGTGTGTGTGTGTGTGTGTGTGTGTGTGTGTGTGTGTGTGTGTGTGTGTGTGTGTGTGTGTGTGTGTGTGTGTGTGTGTGTGTGTGTGTGTGTGTGTGTGTGTGTGTGTGTGTGTGTGTGTGTGTGTGTGTGTGTGTGTGTGTGTGTGTGTGTGTGTGTGTGTGTGTGTGTGTGTGTGTGTGTGTGTGTGTGTGTGTGTGTGTGTGTGTGTGTGTGTGTGTGTGTGTGTGTGTGTGTGTGTGTGTGTGTGTGTGTGTGTGTGTGTGTGTGTGTGTGTGTGTGTGTGTGTGTGTGTGTGTGTGTGTGTGTGTGTGTGTGTGTGTGTGTGTGTGTGTGTGTGTGTGTGTGTGTGTGTGTGTAACAGGTAGTAAGACGAAATTCCGAAGGTCGAGGGGGGAGCGGAGTTCGGTTGGTAATTCGAAATCGGCTAGGAGCTACGCAGGAGAAAGAAAAATTAAAAAGCATTATTTTTCTGTTCCATTCAGAGATCGTCAAGTTTCTAAGCGGCCTTTAAAGCATTGATTCCAGCCGGCTCTACGCAATTGAACCTATGTATTAAGTACGATTCTCTGTATTTCCCGTCCCTTGGAGACTTAAAGTTTAACTGGAGAATATAGAGCTTGAGATCATGGACATTGTGGTTCGGCAGGTTGAAGTGTTGCTCAATTGCTATGAAGGCGCTGTTTTGAGTGTCGGCCCGATGTCCATTCCGGCGTAAGTTCATAGGTTGACTCGTGGTTTTGACAGAATGATCATTCTAGCATATACACAATGCTAGAAGAATTGCAGGTCTTGCATCTAGGACGGAGGCAAGAGCTGATGACTGGTTCCTGGGAAGTGCCAATTTTGCCATGCCCCTCAATGTCTTTCAGGGTATTTCTTCTGTAACTCTTGCGGCTACCGCGAACGTCTTTTTAAGTCGGTCATTACTGGTTAGAATGGAGTAGCATTTCCGCAGGATGTTTTTTATGTTAGGTAGTGCGTTTAAGAATTTGGTTAAGGCTCGTGGTCGGGCGTGGTCCCTTTCTAGCTTGGATGCTCTTTTGTAAGTCATATACAGCGAACTGACCGGGTGATTCTTGCTGGCAAGGGTGGAATTTAGTTCATTATGGTGTTTTCTACAGTCAGTGTGATCACTGCATACTCTTCTTAGTCTGGTAGCCTGTCCTACAAAGATACCTTATTTGCAGTGTCGTGGGTGGTGACTAGGGTAGTCTAGGTACTGTTACCCGTCCGTTGGTTTCCTCTAAAGCGTGGTTTCCAGTTTACCATTGTCAAGAACAACAGTGGTGTCTAGGAAGTGCACTTGTTTATCCGAGTAATGGAAAGAGAACTTAATCGTCGGATGCGAAGAATTAAGATGCGAAATGAAACTTCCCAGGGCTGTGCGGCCATGCTCTCAAATTACGAAGATGTCATTTATATATCCAAGCTAAACCTTCGGTTTAAGAGGGAAAGACTCTTAGAGGGGACCTTCAAGTTGTCCCATAAAAATGTTGGCGTAAATTGGTGTAAATTGGTGCATAAATGCTGGTTCCAAAAACTTGCAAGTAGAAACATTAGTCTAAATAGAAATAGTTCAGAGTTAGAACTCAATTTAGGAAAGTAATGTAGTCTTGCAACGCATGCTGGTGCTACGTTTCTGCTAAGGCCTTAACTGTAGCTTCTATTTCTTTGGGGATGGGAATGTTCGTATAGAGGGCGGAGACGTCGGGCCTGAGCAGAGGGGCGTCATTGGGTTTTTTCCCAATGACGCCCTTTAAATAATTTTAATAAATAAAGATTATTTAAACTTCACGTGCAATTCTTCTAACGTTGTGTATATGCTAAAATGGTCATTCTGTCAAAAGCAATAATTGGAGAAAAGAGTCAACCTATGAACTTACGCTTGAATGGACATCGGGCCGAAACTCATAACAGTGCCTCCATAGCAGTCGCGCAACACTTCAAACAGCCGAACCACAATTTCGATGATGTCAAGCTCTATATTCTGCCCACTTAAGTCTCCAAGGTACCGGAAATGCAGACAACCGTACTTAATTTATAAATTTAATTGCCTGGAGCCGGCTGGTATCAATGCTTCGAAAGGCCGCTTAGAAACCTTACGGTATCTGAATCTAACAGAAAAATAAGGCTCTTACAAAACGTGGGCCTCTCCATTCGCCACAAACCTGCCTGCCCATCCCCAAAACTGTTACTTAAATGTGATTTCTGTCCTGTTTTAAATTTTTTTCTCCAGTGTTGCTCCTAGCCAATTTCGACATACCACGCGCACTCACCTTCCTCGATCTTGGGCATTCCATCTTACTACCTGCTTTACACACACAGGCAAAAAGAAAAAAAAGTAAAAAAGAAAAAAAAAAGAAAAAAAAACAAGAAAGAAGTCCTTAACTCTACCGCAAAGCTCCCCGTGGAATGTACCTGCTCATACCCTTCTATTCTTCTGCGAACACTGGCCTCCCCAGCCTGAATTCTTCGGACTATACGGGCTGTTGTTGTTTACGAGTTTTCTTATTTACACACAGTTCAGTAACCTTGCAATTGCACCCCCAAAACGCCCCTTCTGGCCCCCAACTTCCCGGAAGCCTCCTTTGAGGTCGCTCGGCACCACCGCAGCCCAATTTAAACCATTACCCCCTGTTTCCTCCGACCCTCTCGTAGAATTCCCTTTGTCTCTTTGGCGGGGTCCTGTCGTAATAACCACACCTCGATTTCTGTCTCACTATTTCGCTCCTTTCAACCGACCGTTGACCCAATCGGCTTTCCTTTTTCCCGCCTCGCTCTAAACAACTTCCCCCCTCTCTCGCCAACTCAATTTATTTTTGTATAACACTGTGCCAGAGGTGAACCCTGATGCCTTGAAAAAGACAAGTGCTCTTGTCGAAACGTTGGCAGAGGTCTGAGGCCGCTACCTCCTCCAAATTATTATTTCTATGAGGTGACCATCTTCAAAGCCCCCTCGTTTCATATATATATGGTATACTTAAAGAGTAGGATACACCGCAAGAACAATCACAAATGTTTACTTACGTAGCGGCAACGGGACTTGCCTTCATCAGAGTACACTTACATGATTTTGCTGTCACAAACATTTGGAACACATTTCTTATATAGATTTGCAGAAAACTGTGAGAAGGAGCGGAAGATGTTTCGAAAACGTAAATTATGCATGCAGTCGGGCTAAGCCTATGTTACAACAACAAAGAAGAGAGAGAAGGGAGAGACAGAGAGAGAGGAAGGGGTCGTAGTTACAAGGCAGCGGTCAAGGTTGCTCCATGACGGGGCAACGTACCTGGCATGGGTTGCAAGTGCGGAATACTGGACAATCGCGGTTTCAAAAGGAATGAAAGAGTATACAATAAGATATCCATTGGGTGGGGAGACGGGTTGGGACGGATTCATACAGGCATGAACAAAGAATTTGTTTTGGGTGTGCCCCCCGCGGATGGACAGAATAGATACAGTACACAAAAGGGCATTACACAAGAGCTTGCAACTAAACAGGAAATAGGTAGGTTCCAAGGATCACAAAGGGTTAAACATTTTTGATTGGTGGGGGGAACGCTGCCTCCTTCCCAATGTCAAATCGCATTGTGGAGTAGCATTAGGCAAATAAAGCGGCTGTATTTGGGGAGTTTCTGCGAATTCTCATGGAAAACTCAAGGGTAGGAATAATGAAGAATGTGATAAAAATTATGAAGTCGTCGAGTTTATTCGAAGAATAAGCACGTTAGTTTTTCGTAACCTTCATTAATACCAAGCGTCGCTGACATAAACTTATAAATGAGATAAGATACCCGAACCTCGCGGTCAAGGTGCGTTTTGAAGGCGGATTCTAAAATTGTTGCTTAAGATGTTCAAATGCATGACCAGGACCGTTCACATGTCTTGGAAGGGACAAATAAGGGCACCTTTTTGCATGAAAGCGGTGATCATTGAACCGTATTCGGAAGGGCATTTCAGTTTGTCCGATATATTGCTGCCTACAAACAGTGCACTCTAAAAGGAATACGACATTAGCGGAGTCACAGTTAAAGTTACCCTTTATATTTACGTAGTAGTCTGAAGCCGTGCTGGTGGCACTCCATCTAGTGGACTTGTGTGGGCATATTTTACATCGAGGTTTATTACAGGGCATGCAACCAGTAGTTTCCTATCGGCTGATACGAGAGTTAGTAAGAAAGTCTCTTAAATTCTTTTTACACCGGTAGACAAAGCGTGGTGGTTCGGGGAATATGCTTTTTAGGCGTTCAGTTTGAATTAGGATATTGTGATGTTTTGTTAGTATTGTTTACACTCTTGGACCGGAGGCTGAGTGGGATAGAACTACGTCTGTTTGCGGGTTATTGTTCCGGGCTTTTTTCTGACAGATTTTGGTACGGTTTATTTGGTTCGCTCGCACAATAGCGTCATCGGAAACTTGTTCTGGGTATTTCTTATTCAGGAGAGTGGTCTTGAGTTCTCGACAGTTGGAGTCAAAGTCGGCTTGGTTTGAGCAAATTCTCCTAATTCGGTGGGCTTGGCTGTAAGGTATTGCTGTCTTGCAGTGTCTGACATGGCTACATTGGAAGTGCAAACACTGCCACGTGTCTTTCGGTTTTCTATACAATTTAGTTTGAAGCCGACCTTGGGAAGTAGTAACGATGACGTCCAGAAAGTTTACACTGTGTTTTGAATAGGAATGAGCAAGGGAAATAGTAGGATGGGCTAGGTTAAATGCCCCAATGAAAGTTAGAAGCTCCGCGTCACCGTGCTGCAGGATCATGCATATGTCGTCAATGTATTTTTAACAGTACAGTGCCTCTAATTTTGAGTGTCAAGACACTTTGATTAGAGGTGAGCCATAAAGATATTGGCGTAGTTGGGTCCGATTCGATGCCTTTAAATTTTGAGTGTCAAGACAGTTTGATTAGAGGTGAGCCATAAAGATATTGGCGTAGTTGGGTCCAATTCGAGTTCCCATTGACGTTCCGTCAGTGGGAGCAAAGTTTCGTACGAAGCGGCGGAAGAACGAACAGAGGCCGATGAAGCTTCTTAGGTACTACAGCGTGGTTGGCTTCGGAAACTCCGACGAACCAAGAAATTTCCCTTGGTCCGGGAGGACACCTTCGTTAGAAACAACGTGCCCCAACATTGTGAGTTTGCGAGCAGCGAAGAGGCACTTCTTAAGGTTCAGCTGCAAGCCATCGGAGGCAAGGCATGTTAGCCCTTGTTTTAGGCGTGTGAGGTTGGTTGCGATATCATGGGAAAACATGACTATGTCGTCAAGTATCAGAGACACTTTTCCATTTCAAACCATGCAGTACGTTGTCCATTATTCCTTCAAACAAGGGGGAGCCTTGCAGAGTCCGAACGGTATGACGGTGAACTCGTTACGGCCATCGGACGTTGTAAAAGCCGTCTTTGAGCGATCAGCGTCGGCCATGGGTAGTTGCCTGTAGCAGGATGTCAACTCTAATGACGAGAAAAACTCGGCCCCCTTAAGGCAGTCGAGGGCGCCTACTATGCGAGGCTGTGGGTATTTATCCTCGCCCGTGATTATGTTCATGTGACGATAATCCACACAGAGTCGAATAGGGCCGTCCTTCTTTGAACGAGAATTACAAGAGAAGCTCAAGGACTAACAGATGGTCTAATGACGTTGCGGTTCAGCATGTCCACTACTTGTTTATCAATGTCTCACCGTTCTGTGGAGGACACGAAATATGGTCGCTGTCGCAATAGTACGTACGGACGAGTGTCAGTCTCATGACACATAGTCGACGTCTGGCTCAAAGCGATGTAGCAGTAAAATAATGTAAAAAAATGTACTAAAAATTCTAGTAAAAATAACGTAGTAAAATAATGCTCCCCAAGCCACACGAGCACTTGCCACCTACACTGCCCTCTTCCATCACCCCTCGTCATGCAAGTAAATACCTCCCTCAGGACAATATTCTGATGACGCCCATGCCCATTCCCCCTCCCATTTCTTGGGATGTTCGTTGAAAGGTCCATCTTCGCCAATTCGGTCGAGCGCCGGTGTGCACTTCGAGGGCAAGACGTGGGAAGCAGTCTCATATTTTTTTTTGTCTCCCACGCGTGTGGTAGAGCCCACCATCTATCGTAATACCACCATAGTGTTTTGCGCGGTCAGGTCGACGTCTATGTGGAGCATAGGAATCAGACATTTTGCAATGCTCCTTAGAAAACAAAAATAATCAAGCAACCCAAAACCTTTGGGGTGCGGGACTGCAGGCGCACAGGCAGTTTCTTTATTTTCATTTATTTGCTTGTTTCTTTATCGGTTCTGATATGGGTTACTTTTCATTGACGAAACGATCCCCACTTCTTTTGTTTTTGATTCCACTCACTTCCTTTCCCCGCTATCCTCCTCTAACAAAACCCTGCGCATGCCCACGTCGAGATGTACTGGGTCAGTAGAAATCCACACGCAGTGTATTCGTTTCATTGATTGTTTCAGAACCCCTAAATGACCCGGCGAAATCAAGAGTGGGTTTACTTTGAATTTACCCCGATTCGGACCGGGCCACTGGGATTGCAGTCAGGCAGCTTAAGGCGTGGGGCCTGCCTGTTCAATGCAAAATTCAAAAATGTTATCCCTCTACACTGAATATTTCTATGTATACTTATATAATCGGTTTTATGACATTATTACTAAAATATAATAACGAAAGTAACATATTATTTGCCAGAGAAGGAGGAACGTAGTACAGTTCTAAAAAATCACGCGCGTTTTAGTTTTACTCGCGTTGAAATCTTATTATTTTGAGGCAGATAATTTTGGACTTCCAATGTTGTTTTTTGTACTTTCGGTTGATTTAGATTTTACCGTATTGAATGCGACAGTGGAGGTATGACATGTCCGTTGCGGATAATCTGTGTCGACCATATTTCATCTTATAGTATTTTCACAGGTTAACTGTGTAGTTTCTCTGCAGAGGTTTTTCCGAAACTCATTTGTCTGCAAGATTTGATTAACCCTTGGCCCACTAAACTTAAGCAATGACAACATGCTCGCCGCAAATGAAGCAACTTCCGAACTTCTAGGCTTCATTCAACACATGCAACGCCTGCACAGCATCATTGAAGAAATTTTTAATGTTACAGAAGCAGGCTCAATAGACTCGAAAGCGATGTTAGAACACCTTGTACACGCGTTACATGCATATGCAAAAACAATAACCCTTTCCCAAGCGGGGATTCCAAACCAAGAAAGTCGTGGGGTAGGCGGACCCTGTATACCCTATAATGTTTCCTCTCAGGTGGTTGGCAGTATCGCCCATGGCTAGTGTCAGGATGTCTCGCTACAATTTCCGGTTGCCGGTATTGCCACTGTTGTAATTCTCTAGTTCCCTGTAACGCCTGTGCGCGTGAATAAGCTTTACTATGCTGAGTCTTTAGTTTTCTCGGAGGAGTAACCTCAATGTAAAAACTAAAGGAGCAGTCGGTGGGCAACCCAAGCGAAGGAAGGCAGCATTGGCCCAAGCAATAAAAGGAGATTGGCCACGCTCGCGCATTCGAGAAGTTAGTGTTGCATTGCTTCCACCAGAACCAGCTGTTTGGAAAAATGCTTTTGCTACTTGATCCGCCATACGCAGGAGATAAAAACCCAAGCATGTTCAAGGCTATTTTTCATTTAGGCAGGGACGCCGACTTCGGGACTGCTTTCACGAACTAATCACGAAGTACGATTGCGATGCTTGACCCCCGGTTCCGTGATCCCGCTGTCCCAGAGCTCAAAATACAATGCGACGTACAGCTCGTAACCAAGAAGCAGGTATAGCTACGCGCACTGGATTCAAGGTATATTCCTTCCTCCCGCACGAGGCCATTCAAGCAGATTACGCCACAGCCTGGGACTACAAGGACAGCATTACCCAAATTGGGGACCCCGCATTCTCCACTTCCTGGCCCTAGCCTTCCGTGGTACACAGCCCCTCGAGCTCCGCTGCTGGTGAGCTTCGCCACGCACAAATGCTGAGCACATCCACTAGTCATCCTGTCTTCGCAAATAAGCGACCCGCCCTACTAAGCGGCCGATAGCGCCATCCTCTAAGGAGCGTCGTCACTCAAGGGAGTTTAGGAGCAGTGCGACGCAACCATCCTCAGGAGGCAACGTTTGCCGAAAATCGATAAATTTAGGAGACTCCTCCCGTACTTCACCGATCCCCCTAATACAGCGGTCAAGCGCGGTATTAGCCTTGCTCAGGAAGGCGAATATTGGCGGACAATATAGGTAAAGACAGCCTCAACAATTATTACCCGGCCCACTGCGGTCTATTTATAAACCTGACACTCGTGGGCGACGAATCCGAAGCATCAGCCCATAAAAAGGTCCTGTTAGACACTGGCATCCTAACGGGCATTCGTTCAGCATGACCCATAACGTATGATGGGATGCTCCGTCCAATACGCCGAGGAGCTTTCGTCGTTAACATTCGGCAAGAGCAATCCTGCAATTGCTCACAATTCTCCTCGCGTGTCAGTGACTGTAGCCAGCCAACACGACCGTAAGCGATTGACTGTCGATGGCTTGAAAAATCCAAACTATATGCGCGGTTACGAGACCCCCAGTCACAGATACAACACTCAATAGCAGATGACCGCAGTCTTTCGCCCCTGACACTTCTCTCGCCTCAGCCTACGTGGATGATCCCACCAACGTAGCAGTTGCTTCCTATTGCTACTGGCAAGTACTCCAGTAAAACTTCATGGTTTGGTTCGTCCCTCATCCCTATTGAAACACTCTTGGGATGAACAATCAGGTATTCATGCTCGGAGAAAACTGGCTGCCGTTTGGAGCTACGCAGTGCGTTGCTGCTGGCGATCCAATATTCCTCGCTGATTGACGCACCGGCAGATAAGAAGGTGCTTTAACTGTAACTACATTATGATATGGGAAGAAAATACCTGATGGGGCAGTTTTGGAACAACGGGCTGTCGAGTAGTTTGAGATTGGCATAAGGAGGAACGGTGTGCGGTACAAGGTTCCACTGGTGCTTAGGAACCAGAAATAGACGACTTTGCTGACAGTTATTGACTTGTAAATGAAAAGTTGCGTTTGTAGTGATTCCCTGGTTAGTCTGAGCTGCTCTCTTAGTACGATGGTGCTATCAGGACGTATTTTTGTAACGGCCATGCCGAACGTATGCCTCAGCAAGTAGACGACAAAGGTTCGTCATCCATGTACTACAGGATGCACCACAGTTCAGTTCGTCATGACGCCGTCAGAAGCAAGCAAAGGCGGTTTTGGGCACCTCGTAACATGATTTCAGAAGCATTCGCTGAACTGCACAAATTTAACATCAAATCAAGTGGTTTCTCGTGTCATTCTCGAGGGTACAAAGAAAGCCGGTCTCCAAAGGGTTGTTCGGGAACAGGACGAGGGCGCGTTACGTTTCTGTGAGCCGAGCGGCTTCCTACACCAAGGGAAGCCTTTCCTTGAATAGTGAGGTGGTGACAGACGCGAGTTCGTTTTGGTGGAATGTCAAGTTCCTTTCTGCTTTCCGCCCCCTTGCACCGCAATCTCCGAGTCCCACAGAGCACGTTTTAGACTGTACAGCCATCTCGTCCATGTTAAAGTCTACACAACGCATCTCGTCCACGTTGAAGTCTGACGTCTTGCTTGGTCACGTTCACGCTGAAGTCGACGCGAAGCAGAATCGGATTCTCTTATATCAGTACCAGTGGGGACTGCATTATCTCTAGCAGGAAACTGATGGTTACTTAGGGACATTTTGGGTGAACATCGCGTGCCCACTTGACGCGTCGAGAGCGCACGCATTCATCTTGATGTTGGATACTTCGGAGACGTATGTTGGCTCGAAGATATCGGCCATATCTTTTTGGCGTAGGCTGCCAGTACGTCCATGCAGCTATGTAGGCAGGCCGACGTGGTTATCTATCGGATAGGTAGATCGAATATGAGATTGAACGAGGCAACGCTACATAGGGGATAAGGACCGCCATACTGGCAGTCTCCGGATAATTTTGACCACCTAGGGATTTTTGTCGTGTGCCGAAATATCTAAAACGAGGGCCTTTTCGCTTCTCGCCTTCATCAGAAAAGGCATGGCCACGGCCGGGAATTAACACACGCCATTAGGCTCACCAGCACAAAGCCTTAGCATCTGACGCACCTTGGCGGGAGTGGTTATCTATCGGTACCCCTAGTGTTCGAGAGTGCAGTCCGAAGACGTTTCCAGGAATCAGAGGACGTCTGCTGTGTAGAGGAATTCGTCGTGCGGAACGTCTTCCGTGTGATTATGAAGAGACCAAATGTTGAGTGCACCGACGATACGGTATTCCTGTTCGTCTTCATCCCGCTTCAACATCTGGAGTACGCACTTGGTGACGGTGGGCAGGATGTGCATTTCCAAGCCACAGAGATCGCCCGTCAGGTCGCGGTAGACGTGGTACGGTGTGAGAGAACTTGTCAGGTTGGGTCGAGTTGGCTAACTACAGACGATTGATGCACCCGCACACGCTGAGTGTGTCTAAAGGCAAAGGAACCAATTCCAATTCCAATTTTATGTTGGCGCCGTTCCCCTTCACAAGAAAAAAAATGTGGGGCAGGAGACCTGCTCCTGCTATACGGGCACGGGACCTGCTGTTTGTTTAGCTGTCGGTAAACAAATAAGGAAAAATTAAACCAAACATTTCAAAGAGAAAGTATTTTTGAAGGTGAAAAAAAACCCAAATGTAACTAACAGCCGGACGTTCAAGCAAAGAATTAAAGGAAAACCAAGAGCAAAAGAACATAAAAGCAGCAAAACTTCTCAAGTAACTTCGCCACAAAAGGCCGCACAACGCAGCAGTTCCACTCGAAGAACATACATATGGCGATACGCCGTCCGCTGTATATGCAGAATTTAAATTGAACAAAGGCCATGTGTAAGCACGTAAATCAGGGAACGCATCATCACGGGAAGAGAAAACCAAATCATTCTCACACCAAGTTAAGTGAGGAAATCACATAATGTTACACCATCTCCCCAAATTCAGAATTAAGCACCTAAAATTACATGATCAGGCACAAAAATAGCAAAAGCCGTACAGTTTGCATCGCCAAAGGGAACTGAATATGATGGGCAAATGTATTTTCAGCAAAAGCACCAGCAGAAAAAGCGGTCCAAGTTGTGGTTTTTAAAAGATTACCGCAAGTGTGTGTAGTGCTCTCAAAGAAACCACAGTCAGAGCTACGACGGCATTATCTACATATCACAGACCCCAGGTCACACGTCGTAGCACTAGAACATTGGGCGCACAATACCGGAGAAGTGCAGTTCATAAACGGGACTTGTCTAGGTGCTATCCAGTTCAATGCAAAGTGCCACATCTGGGGGTGAAGATAAAGAATGAAATGGTGAAAACAAACCACACTCCGCGCCGCCGACATTACGGAGAGCAGAGACGTAAGGGCAGGCACGGCTGCGCAACAGGGCTCAGATTCAAATCACTGCGGAAAAGTCGGCGTTACACCTCGGGCGTAGATCGAGAAACGAAATCGGCGAACTCTATGAGAATCTTCACGGCTGTTGAACTGCCGAAAAGGTGACGAAGCTGTGCCAGCTGTAACGGTGATCTCAAGAGCCGTCGAAGTCTCTGAAAGCAGTTGCCATTTTCTGGCATTCTATTAAATAGTGCAAAACCGAAGCGGCAGAAGCACCGCAGAAGCACTGACAGTTTGGGGCTGTTTATAGATGGTGAAAGTAATAAGGAAACCGGCCGTGTCCGGTTATTAGGTGAGTAAGCTACTCGGAAGAAGGGAAATACAATGGAAGGTCAATTACGCTGGGGGTCCATCGATGTAGTTCAGTGCCGAAGTTGCTGGTACTCGACATCTCCTGCCGTACAAAGCGACCGACCTCCATCAACAAAGAGCTCACCCTTGCGTTCGACAGCCTTCCACGAGCCTCCTCTCCTCTTGTCGCACTACTGTAGGCGACGAATTCTGCAAGCGCATTCCCCCACACATCAGAGGGAGCTTCCACTTGGTATATAGTTACAAGCTGTAAACTTAAAAGCAAGAAAATAGTCTGTTTTAGTTGACAAATGGCAAAACTATGAATAAACTGGTTATTAGGAGCCAAAAAAGCGAAAGATTGCCTGGGTTGATGGTTACGAGGGAGGGGAAGGGAATGCCTGACGTCCAAGAGAAACAGCACAAGTTGTTGCATGGCAATCACCGCGGCATTAAGAGACGTGGTTGCACACGCCACAAGGAATCGGCGCACCGCATACACGTTCTGTTCCATTCAAAACAACAAAGGCTGCTCCTTACGCAGTTGGCGCGTGTGACCCGTCTGTGAACGTGTGCAGAGTGGGAAAGTTGAAGCCTGCATTTGATTCCGTTATAGTAAGACAATCTTAATATACATGAAGCTCCACGGAGGATGTGGGTCGACTTCGATGGGCAGTTCCACGTCGGAAGTATCAAACGATGCTGTGTTGAAGTGAACTGGTTGCTGTTGAAACATAGATGCGTACTGTGATGTCTAGATGGGTGTGAAGTGGTAGTGCTTTGGCAAGGACTTCGAGGGCTGCAGCCTGTGTCGTATCCGCCCCGGTGACGGCGAATAATGAGGATTGAAGTAAACACCGTACCCGGGATTCGACTAGAAAGTGTTGGTTGATGTGCCACTGTGCAAGTGCTGCGTATGAGACTGGAGGAATGACCCCCAGGTGGTGTAACTGACGGAGATGAGATCGACTGACTATAGTATGTATGCGGGCAAATCGTGTGAGCGAAACTGCCATGTTCTCAACATTTAATTTTTATTGGTTTGCTTGTGCCACGAATGTTGGGCGACTGTCGAAAATCACACCCAGAAGTTAAATTTCCGTCACCTGCTTGATAACTGTGCCGATGAGCTTGATGGTAGGTTTCCTAATTGCGCCGCGGTCACTCTGGAGACAAGCCGGCAGGTGCATTTCGCGGGATTCAAATTTAATTTTGCGCGTCCTGCTTTCGCAACGTTAGCAGTCACTTACAATTGTAGACGCGCAAGAGCATAAATAATGATCACGGTGTCATCCGCAGACACTTATGTATACACCTTTAGGCATGGCTATACAAAGCATAATTATACAAATAGGCGTACCAGAAAAGGGGGCTGATAGGAGAACCCTGGGGAGAGGCTTTTGAAGTGGCATGGGTAGTTACTCCGGAATATGTGTCAAAGTATGCAATGCGACCCTTTAGAAACGGTGTCAGAAAGTTTTAAATGATGCGGAGACAATGACAACATTGCAAAAAATATAATTGTCGAGGAGCCAGACGCTATCAAATGCGCATGTGCAGTCTACTGGTATTACCGGTAAAAGTCCCTCACTGTCCCTTTGTTACTGTAGGCGATTGCGTACAGCAAATAAGGCGGATGCTGTTTTTACCGGTAGTGAAACCATATTACTGAGGGTGAAGTGGGCGACATCGTTGCAGAAAAACATATAGGCGGCCGTTTATTATTCCTTTCAAAAGCTTGCCAATCACGGATGTCGTGCATATTGTCCGGTGCGACGAAGGTACTGTGGTTGAGCATCCTGGTTTTAACAGAAAGATGACCCGAGCTTTTTTCGTTTAGGCAGAAAGTGGTTATTCGCAAGACCAGAGTTGAAAAAACACTGTAAACTATTAGGATTATGATGAACCAAAAGACAAACAATGGGATTTGGACGCCGTCGAGACCCGGTGTTGCACTAGCATTTAAATTTCGAGAAGCCAATTGCAGTTCTAGCGTGGAGGTGTCATCCTGTACTGCCAGGAGATATGGAGTTCAAGCCACTATGGTTCTCATTGCCATGTGGGCCACAGTATGATTACATTTACCAACATCAAAATAAGTCTTCGTTAGAATATTCGTTGACTGCATTGTGAAGGCTATCGAAGTATCGCCCGTCGCATGCACTGAAGGTAAAACAGAGGGCGTTAAGTTGTTGAAACTCCACATTAAAAGGTGGTCGAAAAAGGTTCTTGCCGAGCGCTCTAGAACATGCCTGTCATAAAGCCTTGTGTATTGCAAGCTGAATATGTTCTCGGCACATAGCAAGTTGCCGACAATAAGTAAATTAATAATGAGCTCGTAAGAAGGGGTCGCGACATTGCTGGAACAGGGGGAGCAACACTCGCACCGCTTATCTGTCTCCCGCAACGCGTCACTCAACCCCATGATTCCCTTGTGCTGTTTCAAAGGCCTCTCAAACTTTCATTTGAGATAGTCCAGCTTAGAGTAAAATGGTTCCAGTAATGCATTGAGGGACCTTAGTGTAGCGATGGCTGCGTGAGTGAATGCTTGAGTC
The DNA here is from genome assembly GCF_048455015.1 of Haemaphysalis longicornis. NCBI lineage: Eukaryota > Metazoa > Arthropoda > Arachnida > Ixodida > Ixodidae > Haemaphysalis > Haemaphysalis longicornis. The sequence goes on along the minus strand of NW_027526407.1, from coordinate 104,413,307 downwards.
CAATAATGATTTACTAATAATTCAGCCAGGTGTTGTAATGTGGCCTTGCTTAACTGTTTTATCTAGGGTAATTGCACCATTCGGAGACCAAATACCACATTTTTATGATCTAATAGAGTTGGTGTGTTTCGTAGTTTCAACAAAGGGTTACCATCCCAAATTGGACCACAAACGAGAGTAGGAATATTCCAAGACTCCAGGTAGGCTTTCTAAAATGTAGGTACGCACATGGTGTCGCTGAACATTTGGGGTCGCGACCCATGAATAAAATGAGCAAGTGTAACGCCACGGGAGTTTAGAATGCTCGAAACCCAAGAGAATTTCTGGCATTAAAATCACCAGCGAGCAACCAGTTCGCTACTCGGTTGTGCTGCAGTTCATCGTCAATGTCGGACAATGTAAAGTCGAGAGGTACCGATGGGGCCTAGTGAACGGCTCTTAGGAGAACGGTGAAGTCTCGGTGCTGAGGTCGGGCACCCATGATATTCGCAGACACTACGAACAGGAATACATGAAATCTGCGCTGAGGTATGGGAACCATAGAACGAGGGGTGGCAGAGTTAGGAAAACCAAGCCAATTGTGCGGCACTTCACGCAATGTTGATCCGCGAGCGTATGGGTCCGAGACACACGCACATCAATGTGATCCGTTTCGATTAAACAAACGTGAGAAGTAGCTGCACGGGTGTGATCCAAACTCCACTTAATAAATTTCAAGGAAGTCATTTGAGTTGGTTTGATGGTGGATCGGAACCCAAAACAGCAGAGACACTGGAGAAAGAGCAATGTGCCTCTGTGCATCACTAAATTTTTCTAACGAATGCGTGACACTTGATTCTACAGTGCAGCCTCAAGGCGCATTGAAGCCGTGGTCTGAGCCACGCCCGGCTGCGCAAAACGCCCTTCCAAGATTCCTGTTCTTGTCATCCAAAGTTGAATCTGCAGCAGCGAGCTCTTAAGCGCCGTAAGTGCAAAAAAGAGTTTCGGAAGTGTATCGTGTCGCTACGCGACCATACGTGCTGCAGCAGCTTCACGCTTACACGTAAAAAGTTTCTTTTATCGGCCATGACGTCCATCCAACCAATCAATGGTCCTATGTGTTCAATATGTCGCACACAGAAGGCGAAAATTTCACGATATGTACGTTACTGCCTATAAGGTCTTCGAAATTAGCCCTGTATTAGAAGTCTTCTGGGATCTCTAATCCATTTCGAGCATTAATGTCTGTGCGGAGTACGCCGGGGGCAACGCTTGGGTCAACTACACTGATCTTAAACTGGGGAAGGTAGCGGGAAGGCCAGGTGACTTTTACAGCAGCTATGTGTAGTCCATTTGGAGCATTGATGTGTGCGCAGAACATGCCGGGAACAACGCTAGGGTCAACTCCATTGGTCTTAAACTGGGGAAGGCAGCATGGAGGTCGGGTGACTATCCCAGGCAGCCAAGGACTGTTCGGCCTAAATCAAGCCGGTGTACTTTGGCCGGTGTATTTTCTGTCGGGCCTTTTTCCGGCAGCCATGTTCGGCCCGTGTCCAAATGTGGCCGTACTCTCATTAATGTACAACGGCCCGTGTCCGTCGGCCAGTCGACCGGCTTACGTTCATACGGCCAGATTCCCGCCGTAAGGCTCCGGCCATTCCGAAGCCACCCGTGTATGGCCGACGAACGGCCACTGGAGGACAGCCGAGATGCGGTCATCGGACTGCGGCCGGACTAACGTTGCCGGAAATACGTCCGTGCTACGGGCATTGGAGTTCAGCCACAGTACGTTAGCTGTACTGAGGCCGGTCAGTGCTTGTCGCGCAAGCAGATGACTCAGTCGCGGTGTGCAGCCGCACAAACACATCATTTTGGGTCTAATGCAACCACATCAAAGTGAGCCCGTTCGCAACCACCGCCGTCCAGCCTGCATCGCAGCCTTGCTTAATTATCAGTGTCAGTTGACACCACAATTTATTTAATAAACAGTGGTCACAAATCGTAGTTCCTTTAATTGCTGTGCCTCTTTTACTGTCGAATACAGAAAATATTCAGTTCTTTGTAGAGCAGGAATAGAGGCAGTGTCCATGTCCTGATATCTACTCTGGGGCGGCTTACCTGCAATAAACAGGGAAAGAGGGGGTAGAGGTGGAAGGCTGTGGAATTTCACAAAGATGAAAGTGCCGCTTTTAGCCAATTCCATTTAGGACAATCTTCCTGAGCACTTTCATGCTCTGAATAAAGCAACTATTTTTACAACAGTTGCTTGACCAGTTTTGTTGTATATAAAACAAGCGCGAATGCCTTTACGAAGTGTTTTGGTACTCTAGAATAACTGAGGAGCATTCGAATTCCTTCACACAAAAAGTATGTCCAGTATTTGCCCATTTTTCTTGCAAAGAAATTTTCTACCCGACCTACTTTTCTGATGATCCTTCACAGGGCTGATCCAAGGAGAGATAGAACAAGTGCTGTCATTTTCAATACATTATCTATGTTGTTTTCATGAGTTACGTGCACACCACTTAATAGGTCAAAAGAACTTAATTTTCCTCTTATGTCGTACTACGGTAAAAAAATTCTTGGCGCGTTGCGAATGACGCCTTGCTTCAGGTGGCTGCAGTTGTATCCCTCTGTGTTCACGCAAGGAAAAGCGTAAGACTAGATATTCGTAATTTGTTTAAAATCAATAAACATATCAATGGTAGTATTCATACAGCAAACCTTGCATACTGCAACGAATAAAACCATAAATAATTCATTGGTCAAGTTTGAATGCGTAAGGTTCTCAACCTGTCAGAGGCGAACTTGCGGCTCCACAAGTTTTATTTGTATTTATTTATTTATTTATTTATTTATTTATTTATTTATTTATTTATTTATTTATTTATTTATTTATTTATTTATTTATTTATTTATTTATTTGATACCTACTTGCCTTTGCATGCATTAAAGCAGGGAGATGCATACACTAAGTATCAAATATGTGACCAAATAACAAAATATCTCCACAAAGCGCGGTGAAAATCGTCATTATAAACAGTTGATACAATCATACGTGGAAGATAATTACACTCTCGTATTGATCTAAGATAAAACAAATCGCGCTAGCCGTCACCTTTAATGGAAAGTTAAAAATTTGCTTTAAGCTAACGGTTCCACTTTGGGATATGTAGAATGGCGCTTGGATTACTTCTCCCCTTCTATTCCACTATTCGTATGACAGATATTACGAAAAAATTTCAACGTGAGGTTTCGTCGCTGATCTTTCCCGTCTTACCATTGAAGTTTACTTTTACTTTGCCTCATCCTAAGTTGACAGTGCCAATTACCTAATACGAATCGCAGTGCCCTATTCTGCATGTTTTCGAGCGTATCAACCAGCTTTTTGGTGTAGGGATCCCAGAAAACACATGCGTACTTCAACATTGAGCGCACATAAGTAAATACGGTTGTTCTTTTAAGGTAGATGAACGTTCGCTGAAATTTTATCACAGAAAGCCAAAAACACGCATAGCCGTAACATTTGTGTTGTGAATGTGCCTGTTTAACCTCTAACCTCTCATTATTTATACTCCTAGTTATTTATATTCCCCGGCCGTTCTTAAAGCAGTGCAATTTATGGTATACGTATTCAATTGGAATGAAGATTTTCTTGTAAAGGTGACGTTAACACACTTTTTATTTTTCAACGACTTTTCTGAATAAGCACACCAGGATGTTATTAAATTATAATCATGCCGCAAGTATTCGGAATCACGTTCATTCGCTATAGTCCTGTAAACTACACAGTCCTTCGGGAACATTTGGAACAAAGATTTCAGGCCAATAGTATTAACATTTACATATACCGAATAAAAAGAGGGCCCGCACCTGACCCTTCTGGAATTCCTGAGGTCACGAAAACATGTCCGGATGAACATTCATTGAGAGTGACCGACTGCTGTTTTAGAGAGATATACTCGGCTATCCATGCAATAACCAAATCATTCAGTTTATATACCGCAATGTACTAACAAGAAGCTGATATGGAACACCTACAAATGCTTTTTTGCAGTACAAAAAAATACAGTCAAGTACTCTAAGCTTATCTTTTGCGAGAGCCAAATCGTGCGTGAACTCAACAAGCTGCGTTGAGCAAGAAAAACCCGACGAAATCCGTGTTTCCGAAGATGCTGGTGATTAGGTTTAAACTAATGAGTCATTGCCAAAGTGTAGCTAAGCTCACCTTCAAACACCGCAACTAAATTAATATCCAGGCTTCGTCATTCACAAGGCTCTGTTGTTATGGTAACTTCAAAATAACACTTGTTTCTAAATAGGCAGTCATAAAGTCCCAATAAGTAACACAGTGCAGGGCACGAAGTTGAGCCTACCAATGCACGAGTTTAGCCTCTTCTACGTTTATCACCAACAATAGAGTGCAACATTGTTTTTCGCAGCATTATTATAAGAATAGGCGCAAACTTGCCCGTTTAGGTGCCCTTGCCTTTCTTTGGTGGGGAGACTTGACGTGGCGCCGGTTGAGCTCCTGCGTGGCGGCCGCTTGCTCGACGTCCTTTAAGGCCGCTTATTTTGGTGAACCACCGCCACCTCTGGTCGAACACCTCTGGCGGGGCGACGTCTCCAATGGTCTCCATTTCTTGAGGGGGCTAATAGCCTCGAGCTGATGCGTCGACGAAGCCGACGGGCGAGGCGTGGTAGCGGCTTTGACCGGAGAGACTTAGCTCACCCGTCGGTGTGGCACGGTCTTCTTCTGGCAATAAAATGCATTCCGATGGCGTAAAAGGTTCCCTGGTAATGTCAAGGGAGTCCTTGCACCTTGCCCGTTCACCTAGAACACTGTTTAGTGTTTGACAAACAAAGTTCGTTCATTTAAAACATAGAAACACCGAGCGGATAAAAAACGCGCCTGCGCCAATCGGCTCCCTAACGGCTCTTTCTTCACCCAAGGAAAAACTGGTCCTACACCGGCGGGTCTCCTTCCAAACACGTCTGTGCGTGAATTCTCGGCGCCCAGACCCGAGCCATTGTTCGGCTGTACGCCGCTTACCGAAATAATGATGCATAACTTCAGACCTTACGTAGGCTGGTCTCCTCTTGTACACCGGTTGCCAAAAACTCTGCTGCCGTTCACTTGCCGTAATTCGGCCGAGGACCGCTAACCGAATGAAAAATGTACATTCTGTGGCCGTGCATCGGCCGGTTTCTGTATAACTCCGGTTGCCTGAAGAAAACGAATATTCTGCCACCGGACGCGTAATTCACCGTTGAAAGAGCGAATGGGAGGTAGCCGCGCTCTGCCGGTCTTCTTTCGAACATCAAGAGCTACAAGAATACGGATATAGCTGGTGCCGGTCGCTTGCCGTGCTTCGGCTGAACACCGTTTCCCGAAGGAAAAAGGGGTGCCCTAAAGCCGTAGTTTGCCCGTTCTCTTTCTTAACTTCGGCAGCCGAAAGTGAACAGGATATCTGGCAGCAGGGTAACTGCCGTTGTGTGTCTGAACACGGGCGGCCGGGGAAATACGGAAGCGCTGGTTGCCGAATGTCGGCCGCTCATCGTATGATCAGTGGCTGCCAGAACCTGCATGGTGGCCGGACATGCCAGAAAGCAGCTAGAGACGGGTCGGTCTGGGGACAGACTTTCTGAGCCGCCTGGGATGATTGCCGCATTCAATTGTACATTTCCTTGAATGATTTTCCCCTATAATCAATGCATGCCTGGTCTGCAGAGCCCTGAACGATTCGGGAACGATTCGGGTTTCCCCTCTTTGACGACAACTCCTGATGGATCATTTCCGATCGCGTTTTAGCCTTTATGAAAGGCCAAACGACGATTCCTGAACCTCAGGGCCACAAAAGATACTGTGTTTTTCCGAGCAGCGTTCACATAGGATCGCCATGGCATAGACGGTTGTTGGGTGGCAAACCCCCCCTCGGTATTCAGCTAGCTCAGCACGAAGTTCGTCAATTGTTGCCTCAGCGCAAACACCGTTTGTGCGAAGCGCTATGAACATGCTTAAATGCAAAAATACTCCAATGTTTCTTTCCTGCAGCGGACCTGGTACTTTGTGCTTGCTGTCACTGGGGATTTTGATTATCAGCTTCCTTTCGTCACAAAAGAGGGAAGTATATCGCTCTTTCTCTGTGGATCATTATAATCTTGAGCCCATCTACGCCCAATGCAGGGCAAAGACCTCTCCGATACATTTACATTTACCCGTGTCCTGTGCTAACTGCGACCAATGTATTCCTGCAAACTTCTTAATCTCATCTGCCGATTTAACTTTCTTTGACCCCGTGTCCCGCTGGCCTTCTCTACGGATTCACTCTGTGACTCTTAATGATCAAGGGTTACCGCGTCTTCACAATACATTCCCTGCCCGCACCCATTTCTTCCTTATTTCTACTAATATGTCCTTGACACGTATTTGTTCCTTGACCCACTTCCCTGTAATCTTGCTGCTTAATTCTACACCTATCGTCTTCCGTTCCACTGATCGCTAAGTGGCCCTCAGTTTAGGTTCAACCCTTTTAGTAAGCCAACAAGTTACTACCCCGTAGATGAGTACCAGTGTTATTCAGCGGTCTGACACTTTCTTTTTCACTAACAATAGTAGGCTGGCATTCCTCCTGTGAGAATGCCTCCCGAATGCGCTCCACCCTAATTATCTCTGCGTCGTGTTTGGTATCTGGGGTGAGTACTTGACCTAAGTGGATATCTTCGCTTACCGCTTCCAGTGCTTCGCAACCTATCTCAAACCGACGTGTACTCTCCAAGTTATTGAGCATTACTTCAGTTTTCTGCATAATAATGTCCTGGCCGACGATTACATTCTGCGATTCAAGTGTGGTAATAATGCTCTGCAATTGGGCCCCCGATTTACTTAGCAAGGCAACGTAATCAGCAAATCTCAGGTAACTGAGGTATTCTCCATTACCCCGTAAGCCCAACTGTTCCCAATCCAACGTTCTGAATACTTCTTGTAAACATGCTGTCAATAACATTGGAAAGACTGTGCCAATTTGTCTGACGCCCTTCCTTATAGGTATTTTGCTGCTCTTTTATGGAGGGCAATAGTAGCTGTGAACCCATTATAGATTTCAGATAATCTGTGCGTAATGCTCGTCCACACCCTGGTTCCACAATGCCTGAATGACTGCTGTGATTTCAACCCAGTCAATTGCTTTCTCATAATCAATGGAGCCTATATTTAGGGGTTGGTTATACTCCGCGGATTTCTCTATCATCTGACTGATCGTGTGAAAACAGTCTATTGTTGAATAGCCTTTACGAAACCCTGCTTATTCATTAGGTTGACTGAAATGTAAAGTGGCAGAAATTCCGTTAGCAATTACCATGGTATCTTGCAGATGAGTGGCTTTAGGCTGATAGGGCTTTGGTTTTTTCAGGTACTTCTTGCCACCTTTGTTATAGATTAGAATGGTGTTCGCGTGTTTCCAAACTTCGTGTACCCTCGGGGTCATTAGGCATTGCGGATACAAGTTGGCCAGTTTTTCTAGTACAATTTTTGAGAGCTCTGCTGCTATCTTATCATCACCAAGTGCTTTGCCCCTTTGCATTTCTTTCAAAGCCTTCTTGACTTCTTCTATCGTCACTGGTGGGATATCTATCCCCTCTGAAATACTTCATCGTCTTGTATTACCCTGGATGTCGCGGCTACTGCGCTGATCTCGATAGAACTGCTCGGCTCCTATAATTATTTTATCTCAATTTGTGGAGATATTGCATTGATTTTCTTAAAGCGCATACTTCTGATTTTCCCCGTGTATAAACACCTCTTCAGGTCTTTCAGGCTGCATCCGTTCTTCACAGCATGCTCAATCCTCTCCATATTATACTTCCGTATGCGAGATGTCTTGCGCTTATAACTTCGAATGCTCCGGTAGTACTACTATTATGACAGCTGGGGTCGAGATTGTCATGATTTGCCTTTTTATTATATTTTTCGTTTCCTTTGAAAGTTCATCCGTATCCTGACTAGCGCTCCTACCTCCGACTTCTAGTGCACACTCCATGATAATGCGTGTAAGATTTTTGCTGGCTTCCTGTGTCGTAAACCCTGCTTCCTCGGTTAGACGTCAATATCGGTTCTTCAGCGCGATCCTGATGATCGGCCTCTCAAACTAGCTTGTTGCGATCCCTCTTCAAATCTAGCCTAATTCGAGATCTTTCCATAAGGTGGTCACTACAGCCCCCCCCCCCCCCCCCCCTTCTTCCGAGCACTTCAACATCTGCACGACTGTAGGGTTATCGTATGCTATGAAGTCTATTTCATTTTTATGCTCCCCGTTCGGGCTTCTCCACATCCAATCCCAGCTCTCCCGCTTGGAGAAAAAGGTTTCCATGATGCATAGATTATTCCGTCTTGCCAACTCTATTTATAAGTTCCCCCCGGTATTCCTGCATCCCAGACCGTAGTTACCAACTTCCTTGTCTCCATCCCGTTTCCTGCCTACTTTGGCATTAGGCTCTCCATACCTATGATATACTGTTTTTACACGAGCCATTGCCGATTCCAGAACTTCATAGAAGCGTTCAACTAGCTTGTCGTCATGGCTCCATACAGGTACGTAGCGCTGTACCACCTTGAGGTTGTGCTTCTTATTAGATTTATTTACAAGACAAGCTGCCCTGTCATAATGCTATAGGATTCGTCGATGTTGCCAGCTATGCTTTTAATAACTAGAAGTCCCACTGATACTCCTCGTCTATCCACTAGGCCCCGGTAACATGGAGCGTGTTCAGTTTTTTAGCCCTATAAAGGCGTTACCTGTCCTCCAAGCCTCGCTAAGCACTCTTAAATGTCATCTAATTCATCAAACTCTACAGTCGCCTCGCGAGATAAGGTTCTTGTGATAAACGTGGACAGGTTCAGATTCTAATGACGGTTTGTCAGGATTCCGGGATTCTTATCCCCCTCTGCTACGTCACATTTCTGACCGCCGGCGTGGTCTGCTCCTTTGCAGCCACTGGAGAGTGAGGATCGAAAGTGGATTGGCATATTCATCGGAGCTTGTGGCCTCTAGTAAACCAGGGTGGCCATTCCCGCTCTGATGTGGCACTGCGCTACCGGCTATGGTCAGGCCGCACGCCAAGCCTAATCAGGCCTTACCCCATGCCTCAGTAAATTCCATCAATACTCCGAATTTTTTTAATACGGTAGGAATTGTGCGCCACCGGGATACGAACCACCATCCTTTTCCACGTGAAGCGGATGCTCAACTTCTACTCCACTGCTGTAATCTGTGGATAATCTCTGGTTAAACGTGGCCAGGTTCAGATTCCACTGGCGGCCTGTCCAGCTCCAGGGATTCTTATCCTCTTCTGCTACGTCACAGGTCTGACCGCCGCCGGGTCTCCTGTTTCGCTGCCACTGGAGACTAAGGGTCGAAGGTGAATTGGCGTATTCATGGGTCCTTGTGTCCTTTAGTACACCAGGCAAGCAAACGCACGCATCCAAAAGATGCAGTCAGTCTGGTGGATCACTCTGCGCAACATAGACGCTCCGTACCAACGCCGCCTGTTCCCGAAAAATGCACTTGGTCGGCCTAGGGTGGTCAGCATGCCGATGAGCCATGCGGCACTTCCACAAGCTAAACAAACCTAGGAGCACAAAAATGTCATATGGCGCCCGATTAACGTCCTCAAATGGCAAGAAGGGAATGGTGTAGGGGGTGATGTGAATGTCATTTTTTAGTGTCCGTTGCAAAACGTCCCAGAAAAACACGCGTCACGGCGCAGCACAAAACAGTGGTCAATAGTTTCTGGTTGGTTGCACAAGCGGCAATTGTCTGACCAAGGGATCGACATTCCTTTGTCCCTCAGCCATGTTTTACTGGAAGCGTTTGCGAATGAAGCTTAAAGAAAAACGTTTTGGCATTTGGCAGCATGCACATACGCTTGACACGGTCTAAAATAATAGAGAATTTTAGCTGACTGTTTTTCACGGCCCGCTCCGCTTCGATAGCAAGCGGGAGCGCCATTGCGCCTGCGTGGCGCGCTTGGCCGTGAACGGCATTGGCTCCGGTCGCACTGACCGTGCCGACGATACCGGAGCGGACCGTCGAAAACAGTTAGCTAAAACTCTCCATTATTCGTATGGTCGCGCACGTATGGCTGGCGATAAAGAGGCACGGGGAATAGATTATGAAATAAAGTGTTCGTCATAGCCATCCTTGGAGTACTAAACAGGTACTCCAGAGAAAACCGCGCAGTAAGGAAATGAAAAGTATCCACAACTTCATTTAGAAAACCCCAAGGCGGCTTTTGGTTCACCTCACCCGTAGAAACAAGAAGAATCAGTAAATGGTAACTTATGCGCTCTTGAATTACCGTACGTAAAAATGAATGCTCCGCCAACTTGTAGAAGAAAACCCGAGACACAAGTTGGTGCACAAACAAATGCATTACCCAACACCACTAGTCCGAAAAGGAAGAAATAAATTATCCCTGCGCATTGGCTCCCATTGAGATCCCCACACGAAGGTACCAAACACTCTGTGTAGAGCCTGGACTTTCGCCCGCGCACAGTGCAGTACCTGAAGCACATAAAGAAGCTTTGCTACCAAGAAGACATTGCAGACTTGCCCACGCGCAAATACAGAAAGTTCTCACCCCATCTATGCCTGCGAGGCACGCTTGACATGCGGGAGTGCTGAAGACCAGTGTGGTCCTGAGTTCCTTATTTGGTGCAAAGGCACGCCAAGGTACTGAAGCGGTGTGGTGTCCCAATTAGTGCCTGCAAATTTGGAAGGTTTGGTTCCCCACAGGCCAAACCAAAGCCCCTTAGTTTTCTCCATATTCATGACCGCTCCGGACACGTCACAAAACTCCTTAATCAATACAAGGGCTTCAAGAACACTACGCTTGTCAGCACAAAAATAGGCAATGTAATCAGCATACGCAAGAACTTTACTTCACATGACGCTAACGAAAAACCACGTACTCTTTGGTTCTTTTGTATGCTAACGCAAAGAGGCTCTATGTACAGTGCAAACAGCAGAGGCGATAGAGGACAGCCCTGTCTAACAGACGACCTGATCTGAACTGGCTTCGAGAGAATGCGACTGACGACAAGTTGTGTAGTACAATTCTTGTAGCAAAGCTGAATGCCTCTATATAGCAAATCACGTACATTAGTCGCTTCCAGAAGATCAAATAAAAAGTCGCGAGACACCCGATTAAATGCTTTCGCAAGGTCAATTTGGATAAGGGCCACCTGTTCAACCGAATCAGACACGCTTTCCAATATAGAACGAGCAATATGTATATTTGTTTGAATACTGCTGTTCCGAATACCGCACGTTTGGTGAGAACCAACTAAACTAGAAATTACCTGCTGAAGACGGTTGGATGAAACTTTGGCGAATATTTTACAGTCAACATTGCAGAGAGAGATTGGCCGATAGCCCTCTACAGATCTCAGCTTGTGTTCATCCGCAGTTTTTGGTATTAACACTGTGGGGCCTAAGTAAAAGGTTGGTGGCCAAACACCGTGATCGTATGCCGCTAAGAATATGTCCAAGAAAACCGGAGCAAAGATATCAGAAAACGTCTGATAAAATTCCCCGCTCGGTCCATCCGGTCCAGGGGTCTTGTTTGTCTTAAGCGAAGAGATGGCAATCTTAACCTCTTCCAGTGTAATAGGGCCGGAAACCCCGGCACACTCATCATCCGCATCCCCAATGAGAGAATGAAAGCCACGCTCTTGACCCACGACATTGGACCCACCAAATAACCTGCTGTAATGAGCCTGGAATGCACCGGCAATATCAGCTGAGTCGCTATACCTAGTACCTTTATAATTAATCTCAACTATCTCCTTTGTAAGGGCCGATTAGCACTCATCACACAGCGAACGGCGAGTGGGATAACTGTCAAAAACCTTGGTGTTCTGGAGCAAATTAAAGCACCGTGGTATTTTTCAGTAACATATTGCTGCAATTGTTCTTTAGTTACGCCAATTTTATCTATACTTGATTCAAGCATTGCTGCCTTCAGTTCATGAAGGTCCACCAGTGTACGGGAAAGTTCGCGAACATGAAAGCGTTTTAGAAACGCAAGACGAGCTGACTCTTCTATAGCCGAGTTTCGCACCTCTTGCTTCAGAAGATCCCATTGTTGATATAATGAAAGCTCAGCTATTGCAAAAGTGCTGTGTAAACACTGTGAAATACTTCTGCAAGTGATTTCATCGGTCAATAAGGAGAAATTGAGCTTCCATAGATCCCACTGAGGCAGCAAACCACGCGGCTTTGAGCTACCGAGTAAACAGATACCATAGAGTGGTCGGTGAAAAAAATAAGGCGCACAGTATAGTCGAAAATTCCAGTAGCTTTATTTACAGATTGTAGCAATGGCGTAGAAATGTAAATTCTGGATCGAATTTACATTTCTACGCCATTGCTACAATCTGTAGATAATCCCTCCAAAGGTGTGTTAAAGATACTGGAGAACTTCAACCGCCACTGGTATCGGCGGATGGATGTCCCCGAGGGGAATTGTTCCCCTCCAGCTGATGCTGAGTACCATGTGGATTGTCTACTGGTAAAGATTCATGTTCGGAATGAAGCAGAGCACTGTCGCCCTCTATAAGCAAGCCTCGAGATGTAGAGCGGAGCGCAGCAGATTGCCGGAATCATATTATGGTCGGCAAGATTTTCTGGCCAGACTCCAGATTTGTAAGCAAAAAAGTGCTTGGTTAAGTACAGTGAGCCAAGACGTAGTCTAAGCCTAACCATACACCGGAGTCCCTCGAAACAACTCGATGGCCTCAAAAGAAGAGTGGTGCGCTCACCTACCATGCTTCAGATGTTCCGGCGATCGAACACAGTGCTGGCTGGCGATACCAAAGCCTGAGAATTTCAAAAACGAGTTCCAAACACAGGGCTGCAAAAATCACTGCTTTTTTCAATAATCAATCTCCTGATTGAAAAGAACGTTGCTTAAAAGTAAACAAACCAAACGTGGCCGGGCGATCACCGTAGCCAATCTCACACTCGAGTATATTGTACTCTGAAGGTACGAACCCAACACGAGAAAGCGTCGCGTTCAGCCATTGTCGTGATTAGACTGAACGATCAAACGACACACTCAAGGGCTAAAACTTCGCGTTTTCCTGTTTTTGTCATTAAACAGAAAGGTAGCTGATTTTTTTCTTTCCCGTCTCTCATGTTTATTCATGATCATCGTGAGAAAATGTTGGCTTTCCTGCAGGGCGTATTGGCTCACAGCGGCTTAAGTCAGAGCAATAAGGCATCGTTTCAATATACGTTGTGAAGAAGAATCTACTAAGCCACACTAGTTTAAAAGTTAGGGCTACTCGCGTTACTGTACAGAAGCAAAGGTGAATAGCCTTTCCCTAATTGTATACAGCACCGTGCCCATAAGCATCTTCACTGTAAAGGAACTGAAGGTACGTTGCCCTACACAATGTCCTCTGTTTTTATCTCAGCACAATCTCGGCCCATGATCCTCTGTGGTCGATATCAAGGGTGTGATGTACAATGGATACTTACATTTGCTTACAAGTGGCACTAGGCGTCTCGGACCAGCAAATCTAGCTGTGTAAATCTGGCCGAAAAAGAACTTTCCCCATTCATTAAGTTACGCATTCCCGTCATAGTAAAAACATGAATTTGCGCAGGCAAGCTTGAGCCGGCATGGGTCATCAATTCGGGTTAATAATAAACTTTGAATCAATATGAATTCGAAGTCCACCTGAGCGTATTAGAATTATCTGCCTGAGTGATGTCTATGTTCATTTGAGTTCTCTGTATATTTAGACCTCTGAGCCCGTATTGTTTTCTGAGTCCGACTGAGTTCTGAGCCACAGTGAGCTTTTAGCCCTATGGCGATAGTGGTGATGTTTTTTAACAGATGGACCAAGCCTTGAGTGGCATGCCGTCATTTACTCCACCGATAAACAAATTTTCCCCGCTATGAGCAAAAAATAACCTGGAATAATGGACTTAGGCTTGTGTTCCATATAAACCAGAGGTTTAGGCGGAACATGTCTCTCCTTGTGATGCAATGGGCTCAAAGAAAATGGCCTCATTTAAAGAGGCATGCCGAGCGGCTCTCGTTCGAGTTTCTTTGAAAAAAACTAAACGCTCCGTCTCAAGCTCTCGACAGCCCATAAGAAAATGTCTAATGTGACCTGCTACACAACAGGTTTCGCATAGAGACACGCCAGTTTCCACGCTGAGTTGGTCCAGATTAAAAGCAGTACGTAGCGAAATATTTATGTTGACGTTGCCAAATCACTCGGAAGAATTGTTTAATGATGGCTTTTAAAGTCCGCCGTACGTCTGGAGCCACTATCAGAAAGCGGGTTCAAGATGTCGCTTCACTGGTCAACTTATCCACGGCTTCGTTTCCAAGCACTCCTACGTGAAAGCGAGCCCACTGGAAGCGAACGCGACATTTGTTTTTATTTAGCTGCTGAAGGAGACGTAAGGAGCATTGGCAAGCGTCATCTGCGGGTAGTCCAAGCTGCACCAGCTGTAACGGTGACTTAGAGTCTGTTACAATTATCGCAAACCACACCCGAAGCTATTTCTTCTTTTTCAAGGCCGACTCTATTGCTATACGCTCTGCCGTTATTGATGACATGAAATGGTCCATGCGAGCCCCCCCAGAAAACGTTCATGCAAGGAATCAAAAGGCGGCGGGGATAGTTTTGAATTCTCTGTCGACATATCCATCAGTACACACGTGAACACCATTTCTGCACATCCTGGCTAAGTGGTCAAGTGCTAACATTCTCGCTTGAGCAACTGGTGTAAATCTCTTCGAGCGAATTTCCGGGATTGCGAGCTGACATTCCAAGCTACCGAAATACCAGTAAGGTTTCAATTGATCTTGTTTCTTCCGCCATTGAGGGTAGAGGGCGATTAGTGTTGGGTGTGGCGTGTATGCGAAATTCAACCCTTCGCGGGAGACCCCTGAGCATTGCCTTTCGGCATCGAACCCTCCCAGTCTGGCGAGCCGCAAGAGCATTCGTTGACACCCCATCAAACGGAGGGATGGAAAATGGGACTAATGAAGGATTTGTTTGTTTGCCTGTTTGCCGCTGCCTGGAGAACTCGTAGGGCTATATAACGCTGTGTCGCTGCAAGGCTTCCCGACGAGCTAGCTGGGACTCAGAGGGAGACAGAACAGGTAGATGGACACGAATCCGACTAAAAGTGAGCGCCGCGTGGGGTGACAAATAGCGAAACAGAAGCAGCTTTATTTGAGCCCAAACTGGTAAAACGAATGGAACGACAGGGATGAAGTTACCTGGCCTTCCCCGTTAGATAGCGGCGATGAACCCGTGGGCCATAGCCCCGTCTTCCGCCAGTTGAACGAGTAGTTGCTGTAAATCTGGTAGAGAGCTGAGCAAGGTGGCCTGCTATTGCTTTTCAGTCCGGGTGTTTAATGCTCGACAGCCACAGCATAAATGACGGGTGACTCTCCCATTTGGTTTCAGCTATTTGGCGATGTACATTTCAACGGTGTACCAAGGATGTGACAAGAGACTCCGCGAAATGCCTCCAGAATATTATGCAGTGGATAAACGCGAAGAAACTTCCAAACAATTGTCTCTCCGGATCGGTAATCCACCTAACGTTATCTTGAGGAGGTGTAAACTGCCCTAAGGAAGACGCTACACAGAGAGAGGTACACAAAGACAGGCGCATCCTTTGTGTACCTCTCTGCGTGTAGCGTCTACCTTAGCGCAGTTTACACCTTCTGAGAAAATGCACCAACTCGCCCAACAAGTCCTTCTAAATTATCTTTAGGCGCTGAGCTTTCTGTTGCCTTTCAGGAAACAAAATAAAGCATGATATTTGAGTATGGTCGTAGTCCACTTGAGTTCTGAGTTTATTTTAAGTCTGAGCCCAAGTTTGTTTTACGCGAAAGTGAGTTTGGAGCCCGCACCCGCCGCCGTGGCTCAGTGGCTAAGGCGTTCCGCTGCTGAGATGGAGGTTGCGGGTTCAATTCCTCGCCGCGGCGGCCGCTTTTCTGATGGAGGCAAAAAGCAAGAACGTCGGTGTGTACGAGATTTCGGCGCACGTTAAAGATCTCAAGGTGGACAAAATTAATCCGCAGCCCTCAAATGCGGCGCGCCTCCTCACCTGCGTTGCATAGGCGCGTTTAACCCTACAATGAATCAATAAGTTTTGAGCCCGAGAGATTTTTATGTCGATTTGATTTGATGCTATGTTTTGAGTTCTTAGTCCATTTTCAGTTCTGGGACAAAGTGTTTTTTGTTGTCGAGCGAGTTTTGTGTCCATTTGCGTTTCTAGAACATTTGAGATGTCCATCAATTTTGAGATCTGAGCCCGAGTAAGTTCTGAGCCCGAGTCAGTTTTGAATCTCCTTGATTTCCGAGACCGTTTTGAGTTCTGAGGCCGAGTTGCAAACACGAGTGAATTTTGAGCCCTAGAGAGCCCCGAGTCTTTTTGAGCTGTGAGTGAATCTTGAGTAAGAGCTCAAGTGGGTCTTGCTGTCACTGTGAATTTAGATCTCAGTGAGCGGAGAGGTGTTGCTCAGCATTGAGTCTGAACTCGAGTGACTGTAGAACTAAAAGAAATATTGTGAGTGGGTTTGGGTGAGCCAGTTTAAATTTACCAAGGTATGCTAAAGAATACATGTTACTATGTTTAAAAATTTATCAAGGATTTACTAGTGTCAGTACTTTGTAAATGACTGCGTCTAGCTGTTGCCGTTTGAATGTACCGCAAAGCCATCCTTAACGCCATCCTTTTACTTCAAACACTTGCCAAAAACGTTTTTGTTGAATCGATGAATGTATTGTTTTCATTATCTCTATTGCTATCTTGCTTTTCATTTCTTTGCCCAAGTTTTCTGAGTTCAGCTAGATTGTATGTGTAATGCAAATGTATACTTAGTATTTTTTGCTGTCAACCTTTTTACCTTGTTTAAATTAGTATTGTGCTAGCAATGTGCAACACGTATTTTTTCTCGCATTTTTGTGTACCCGATTTCTTCTCTTTTCTTTATTCTACTTTACCGCTGCCTAAACTGTGTTCATTGTTTTTAGTTACTGTTTTTCTGTTTTGCAGCTTTCTGTGTATTCTCTATTTTGTATTAATTAATCAAGGGTCCTGTTGCAGTCTGTTGACTTTGGGACCCTTGTCTGTATACTAACTTGTATGTATTTCACACCATTGGAAATAATAAAAATTAAAATTCAATTCAATTCAAATTCAACGTTTGCCGAGGTCCCGATGCTTTTATTGGAATAGTCATAGTCGTGGTTGTTTCTCGGTAGTGCAGTGGTAGTTATTTGTCGGAAATACAGAGGCAGGTATTCTCCGACGTGGCTACTAAAACTAGCGGCCAAATGGTCAGCATACGACCCCCTAACGTAGCGGAGGCAGGCATGTACGGCTAGTGAAGTTAACCGAGGAGATTCATCTTTCTACGCAAAACATGAAGATTTCCAGGACTATCTTTTGAAATCGTGCGCACAATTTGTGGTGTTTGCGCCTTTATGGATCCGGTTGGTAAAACGTGCTCTCCCGAGGGAAGTGAGGACACTGTGAATAACACCAAATGCATTGTCAAGCCGTATAACTGATGTTCGTAAAGAGTGCTTGAGGTTTCGTTATTTTATAGAAAACAAACGACCAACGTTGACAGCGCCAGCACAAAATAACAACTGATTTATTTGACGTGAAACCTTTTTTGCTCCGGTATCAAAACATTTAGAAATAGTTACAAAGAAAACTCAAAAGGTGGGAAGGGAGAAATTACAGCCCATTTTTTGATAAAAACAACAGCTAAACATCGTAATCTGTTCATTGGTTCATAATCTTTGTTTATATGACTGAGCTATCGAGTAATCTGCGGCTGACGCTTTCTTTTGCCAAACTTTCTCGCTGTGAACTGTTCTTTATTAGTTATATTGCAGGCGGGGCCAGTATCATTGAGCAAGAGTTCACGAATTTGGTCCGCTGTGTTGATATGTGAAAGGATTGCGAGATTTCGCTTGTCGTCTTGTGTGATTTTGTCACAACTGAAGTTTCCTTCGTCAGAACTGAAGAAACAAAGATAAAGAGCCGTTGAACGCATTACGGTGATTAGCGCCCGTCTTAACCAAAAGTGTGCTTTAAAATGTGGTCGTAAAACTTTCTAAATGTTTTGATGCCCAAGCAAAAGTTTTTTCACGTATAATAAATGAGTTGTTAGTTTGCGCTCGTACTATCGATGGCGTTTGTTTTCCTTAACCCTTTCGGCCCTGGCCTCCTATATTTGGGACATCAACCAAAAGACTTCTAGAAATTTGAGAACAAAACGAAAACAGATAGTTTTCTGGGAAATAGTTCTTTGAGGATACCCCTTCCGATTGATATAACTATTGTTCGTTTTTTGCTATAGCTGAACACATGAAAGAGGAAGGCATTGCAGTGAAGACCAAATTGACGTCAGGGTGACTCCAAGGACTGAAGTCATAGTTAGATTACATGGCTGTCAATCGAAAAATATTTGCACTACCAGCTTCAATTTTTGTATGTGGGTTAAGTTCTTTCCAAAATTTAGGAAAACAAGCAAAAATATTTTTTCTACTCGACTTTAAAATTTTAATTGCCTAATGACCTAATTAGTTGTCATGCCTGTAGATAGCTAATTACGTGCATCACAAGCTCAATTTTTTGTTTGTAAACTAATAGGGTACAAATATTAAAAAACACATAGAAAAAACCTTTTCAGTAGAAAGAAAAAATTCAGGGCTGAAAGGGTTAAAATAAGTGTTTCCTAAGTAGCCTTCAGCGCAGTTTACGCACATGCAAAACACACTAGCCCAATTCCTTACTTACTGCTGCATAACTGAAGCAAATAGTCATCTGTAAGCACTGCCTGCCACAAATTTTTGATGTGTACGAAAGCCTGCACCGTTTATTATTAACGGGATGAGAGGCTCTACAACATTGCCTCGCAATGCCTAAAGAGGGATGTATTGCAGCTAAAAATTGGTGTAGCCTGACATACTCAGTTGAGAAAATGGCATAGAACGCCTGCTGTAAGGGTGCATGTTTTAGGTAAAAGATGGCTCCATTTTCCTGGTACTATGCCAGGCACTATTCGACTTGCTGCTTCGGTCGTACGTTTTCGTGGTTTCCCTATGATGCATCGTCGCAGATGTCAGCATACCGTAAAAGCTAAGGCGGCAAGATAGTACTTGTGGGAGAGCCCAACACACGTGTAACAGGGGAGCTACGAACTTCACCTTGCAGAACACTTGCCATAATGCGTGAAGGGTACCGGCGCTAAGTTCAATAGCACCATCCAGTCCTCAAGGTAGTCATAGATATCGAAAACACTCTCTCGAGATACTTAGCGCCACCATTTCGCGACAACGCGCCCCGCGAACAGCGCACTTAACAGCAGCCATGATGACCATAAAGACAGAATTAGGAATTTTTACCAATTGTACGTCACACTTGGCGCCTAGTGCTAGAATAACGACATTGTCTACGCTACCCCTCCCACAATTGAAGGGGGCCTTGAGTGGTGGGTTCACGATGCTATTTTCACTGTCGCCAGACACGCATTTCACAACGACTCTTTCATTACCTTGCCATTGGAAGTATACAGCGATATTGGTCCGTTTCCCTTCTAATCTACTGGTGACTTGCGCTCCATGAGAACCGGCCATGTAAGCTAAATCTTGGAGCTGGGTATGAGTCCTATTGAGGCCACGTAGTTAGTGTAGCTCGAGACTACCTTTTTGCAAGACCTTGTCAGCAGCTCTTCCCATTAGGACTCGGTAATGTTACCGTTGATTAAACTCATGAACAGGTTACCGAGGCTAAGGTATGAAGCAGTTTTTCAATGACTCAGGAAAGCCTGCGAGCCAAATACCACCGAAAAACTGCAGAATTACGAGACGATGAATGCATAAGAAGAGGCATTCCCCAAACAAAAGTGATGCTTCCGCAATAAGTATATCAGAGTTCAGGTTTGCGCCTAATTTGTGTGGACGTGTTACGTGTTATAAAACAAGTATTTTTAAATAAACACACAACCGATGAAAAAGCAGAGTTTTACATTCAGAATACGGCTAAACGTCATTGTGTTGCATGTCTGAGTCTTCATGATAATAAATATAGCCGCGATGACGTGACATTGAAGAGGCACAAATGTTCTGAAAGTAGCGCGTGCGGGGAACCGGGTCTTTGATTTCATAAGAAAAGAACTTAACATGGTTGTGGTGGGTGCGCTCTTACTAGATACTGCTGACGACTATGGTAGTCACCGCTTTTTAACTCTTCAAGCCCCTGCATTCTTGAAGCTTCCGTTTGTCGTTTATTTTGGTGAAGGTGCTGGATACCAGCCCAAGCAATTTTACCTGGAAGGCATCTTCGTATTTAATTGGGGGGCCGCTGAGCATCAACCCATCGAAAAGACCAACCTCCGCCTGCAGGGCCTTCAGTCTCAATTCGGAATCTTTGCAACTGTAACCACGACCGTCATTACTTCAACGACATTAGAATGCCTGTAAACAGAATGGCATCTGCCGTGTGAGCTAACTACTATTTTTTTAATAAATATTAATAGGTAGAAGATATGCTTGACAGTATCGACTGTGTGGCACCAATCAACAAGTCCAACTCCCAGCCTATGCTCACGAATGGGTATTTGGTCTCAAGGACGCCCCCAGGACGTAGTTGAGAAGCCAAAAGTTGTTTTTAGCAACCAGGTTAAAATTGTGCGACAGCTTCTTTTAGTGCAATAGTAGGCCCTTGGGAATAATTTAGAGAGTAGAAAATATGCAGGTTCCCACCAGTTGCCTGGAAAAAGTCACGAAGAGAGTGGTTTTGGGGCACCCACAGCCCCCGATGCAGCCCGGGGCTCTCCGAAGACGCAGACCTGTGCTACGAGCTGTCATGTACTCGCTGCAGTCAGGGAAGGGCACGTCCCTAACAAGTGATTAGCGCCAGCGTCTTCGGCAGGAACCGTACAGAAGGCACAGTTGTTGGTAAATGAGCCATGTTATCGCGGCGGCCACGTCAAGTAACCGCAGGAGGGAGGGTCACGCCAATACAAACTGTACGGAGCAAGACTTCTGAGAGAGCGAGCCCACTAGGAAGGTATATTCCACACGGTTCGATAAGTCCGCCTGTGGCGCGGCGCAGATATTTTCGTTGGACACGTTGTTCATTTTGGTCAGTTGTCAGCAAGGGCTATAAGATGCAGGAACTATCGGCAGCAATATGAGCGGTTAGCCTATTAAGCCGAATTCACAGCACTCAGAGAGGGCATATGTAGGTGTCCAGTGTTCTATGAATTTCTTGAGACAGACTATTTGGAGGCAACGCGGTGCATATTCCGTCTAGCCACCATTTAATTATTGTCAAGTTGTGCAGTACAACTTGCACGTGCTTGTAGAAGGGTTAGCATCAGCCCTCGCATTCCATCACTGATGGCTGTAAGCTCCTCCAGCCAGAAGGTACAGTCAACGTTATTTCATAAAGGCAGGCTAAATTCGCTTCTGATCGAGGGGCACATTCCACCAGCGTAGTTACAAAGCCATCTTGGGCCCCAGCGTCCACAAATGCCTCTACAACCTTGGGCAGGTTCCAAAACGCCAGTAGTCGTATGCCCTCGGAATGCGCGGCTCCATTTCATGCAGACCGAACGTTAAGTGTAGTGAGTGGACGGTTGCCTGTCACTTCAAGCGACGACCAGGGTGGCTTGGTATTATGTATAGTGAACAGCCTATGTAGGTTGCTCAGCCGCTGCCTCAGCAATGAAATGTGTATGCTTACGGGCGGAGCGGTGTTGACGTACAAGTTTATCTAGGGTGTTGAGATGAACTTTTGCCTGACCAGGTGGTATAAGAGTTATTTAAGGGAGCCTGGTAATCGTCCGCTTTGCGTATAGATTGCTTCAAGTCGGCGCGTCTGTGCCTGAGTCATGTGCTGGAGTTGAGCCTGATAGCTAAGTCTAAACTGAAGGATTGAGCGCACTAGGATATTTTCAAGTAGCTACCTCAATACTTTTGCGGAATCCCTCTGATAAGATGTACCATTTGACGTGTTTGTTTGCGGGCAGATAGGAGCCACAAAGCAGCTAACACAGAAGATGAAATCTGGGACGTGAAGAGAGGTGGCACTGCGCACATGCTGGCCTGAGAGCTATAGAGCGATCGGGGACGCCCCACTCGGCGACGGCCCAGAGCAGCGGCAACGTAAGGAATGGCTGTATTTTCGACTGAACTCGCCCGACGAGTGTATTCGCACAACTTCTATGTGTCAGTTAAAGATTGTTGCACGCACGTGGTTTGCCGAGATCTGGGCGGACCAGCCATAACGTAATATCGTGCGCGTACACGAGAAAGTGCAGGTCCGATATGGAGCCAAGGTAACAGGCCAGCGGTAGCTATACTACATTAAAGACTAAAGGTGATACCACCGATCCTGATCAATGCATGGATCGGATTAAAACTGTCATGACTCACCCCGCCGATTATTACTGAAAATAATATTTTACGCAAGAAGGTCCGGATGAAATAACAGATGTTTTCCGGGTAAGCTTTGGAGAACTTGCAGGCCCGCTCTGGGGCAGACGTTTTCTATGCGTTGTGAGTGACCATGGCAAGAAACGTCCGCACT
Source organism: Haemaphysalis longicornis (assembly GCF_048455015.1). Classification (NCBI taxonomy): domain Eukaryota; kingdom Metazoa; phylum Arthropoda; class Arachnida; order Ixodida; family Ixodidae; genus Haemaphysalis; species Haemaphysalis longicornis. The sequence continues at coordinate 104,390,676 of NW_027526407.1, read as the reverse complement.
TTGAGGCATCTGTCACCCAGTAGCACTTTCACAATAGGTCTGCAAGTCCATACTCTGTCCCCAGACGAAGTCTGAACCAAATCAATGCAGGTTGGTACCACTTAATAGTGTCCATACACTGCTGAAGTCGCATCGCCATCATTCGCTCCAACAATGTACATATGGTGTGCGCTAATGCCATTGAGCGTTGAATGGGGGGATGGTCAGGTGGCTGGCATGGGTTTGGTTTAGGAACAATATCTGCCAGGAGCCATGATTCTGGTACTGGGCTGGAGAGCCACACCGTTTTGATTGAATCAAGGAGACGGGTGAGGTGGATTGTCGTGGTTTGTTTAAACATGATATGTAACGCCGTCTAGGCCGGCAGACGGCCTAAGTTTCGCTTGGTCATGTGGAGCCAGGAACTGTTCCATGGTGAAATCCGATTGTATTCCGCATACCACGTGATCAGAATGAGCGGAACCAAGGTGACGCGGCAGAGAAACCGGCACACGGTGCTACCACAAAGGGCGAAAAATGCCGTGTACGAGGCGCGGACCACATCTCATGGCACCTTGGTCGGGGTTCGCGCCCGATGCAAGGCACACACTGGCAGCCTCATTCGGAGTGCGCCCATCTGATTCCATTGCTTGAAGAGTGCGCCAAAAAGATTCTCCAGTAGAGGAAGGGCCGAGCGACTCGCACCAGATAAGCGATCTTTGCCATGAAAGACGTTTCTCGTGTCATCTTGCCGGCACGGACAAGCGTTGCCAACGTATTCTAACCGGCAGACGCGAAGGATATTGGTAGGTTGCAACTTCAGCCTATTTGCACGGGGCCTAAAGCAGCAAGAGTCGGAGCTCAGGCTTCAGCGGAAACTTCTCTTGTTACGCTTCGTAGAGGCGCTGCTCAGAGCTCGTTTCTTTAGAGTGGTGGGGTCCGGGCTGCGCGGCGTCATGGCTGCAGTAAAGTTGCACCAGAACTCAAGTCAGTTTACTAGTGTGGATCTCCACCGAAGCCGGTGCATCACTTGATCGGTACTTACAACGGCATGACCGGAAAGCAAAGCCGAAGCTCGATTTCCAGTGAAGTGCACAGAGGGCAATTATGTTGGAAGCAGTTTCCGTTGAGGACATATGCTACACTCACGAAACTGCCAATCTCAACTGTCCGAAGAAAGCAAGCGCCCTCAAAAATTGCGTTGAATCAACAAAGGGATGTTCCAAGCTTCGGAGGGGTCCACTGGGCAGCGAAGCCAACTTCAACCTACAAGTGTCCACAAAGAATTACGGACTACTTATATGCGTTCACCAGTTCGTCTTTAAACAAACACTGAAACTGCAGACTGTTACAGGTTATTCTGGCGCTACAGATCACTAGGGAATTAAGAAAATTGTGCCAAAACGGACATAAACGCCCCTTCAGTCTTTTTTTAAGCGTCGTCGTCATATTAGACGTGATCCACTACAGGAATGGGCACGTCATAGGCAAAAAGCACAACCTAATTTGTGTTACCAAACTGCGCCCCATGTCATGATTTACACCTATGTGCCGCGCACAATTAATGCCACTGCCACGCAATAAAGCCCCCACCGATGCAGGATTCAAGGGATATTGGAACAGGGCTATCCAAACTGAGATTGTGCAGTTCTCAATAAAAGCAGCCGTGTGGCACAGTATAGACAAAGGAGCCCTATGTTACCACTTCGGCAAAGTCGGATATGTTCTGCGCCACAGCCTTTAGAGCCAGGTGTGCCAGCGGGAGCTTTCTGCAGATTCTGTTGCCGTGGCATTGAGCGCCACCAAGATTGTTGGCTTCCTTCTGGGCCACTCGTCGCCTGTCTGAGCCAGAATTCCAGGCGGCCTTCTGTGCCCTTCGTCACCTCTGCAACGCCCCTTGTCCAGGTTCCTCTTCCTCAAAAGCTTTCCGTCACCTACACGCCCATTGTCTTCGTTGATGACCAGCTGTCCTACCCACAATCCAAACGCGGAAAAAACATAGGGATCCTCTGCTTGTGGTGCCGCCAGCTCTCACATAGGTCAGCATCATCAAGGGAAGTGAAGGACCGAAAAATCTCCCTCGAACTCAAGAACACAAACACCCACCTACATTGAGCAGGCCTAACTTCTTTCTAAGCTCACCAAATATCAGCACGCTATTGGTTTGCCTAAGTTGGTTATTCCCGAAGTATCCAACCGCAAAAAGAGGAGGTGCAGAAACAGAAGACGACGACGACACAAATAGCGCAATGCGTGTCGTCCTGTGTGTTTCTGTCCCTCGTCTTGTGTTGCGCTTCGATAATTCACTGACCAAAGAACCGGTTTGCGGCAACACCGAGTTACTAAAACTTTCTGTTGTAAATTGGGGACTTTCTGCTTTTTTTATTCTTTAGTTGAAACGAAGTCACTCTTGTTTTTTTTAAACGTCGTATATTGTTGCTTTGTTTCTGACAATGGTCTTTGTGATTATTACACATAAATTAACTAATCGACGGTCTCGGTAGAGTCACAGACTTTGGTACTTTTGTCCGTAGTGCTTTCACATATGTACTGTTCTTAACCACCGGCTAAATTAACTCCTTCTTCTTGACCTTCTTCTTCTTCTCCTTCTAATTATTCTTACACCTGAGCAATACCCCAAGGCTCTAAGCCTTGGTGTATTTACCTACTCAAAAATTCGTCGCTCACACCATCGACGACGAGTGTTTAAGGCGTCGTGCTGCTGAGCCTCAGGACGCGGATTCGAATCCCGTCCACGGCGGCCGCTTTTATGATTGAGGCGGAAAAAAAAAACTCTTGTATGCACGAGGTTTCGGTGCACGTAACTATCCCCGGGTTCTTTAAACTACCCCGGATCCCTTTACTAGGGTGCGCCTCATTCTCTGCGTTCGTATCGAAGATGAACGAAGCTGAAGACGAAGCGTATCGAAGATGAACATGAGTGATACGTCAGAGAGGCTCTCGCGTTCCTCCGGTGTTCTATCGTCGACAGACACCATGCTGTCGCACTATATAAACGAAACCATCAGGGTATCCTCGCCAATAAACACCACGCCTCAAATACGCAGATACGTATAGTATAGACAGCTTATTCTGTCCTGTACTGCCGGGCATTAGGGGCTCTTACCCATTTGCCTTCCGTGATCACACCCCTCGCTTGCTTTTTCCGAGATCACTGCGTTTTGGTTGTTAGATGGGAGTTGTGAACTTTATTATAGATCTAATTATTTGCGGGAAGGCGGCGATGTATGCGAATACCGTTTCGAACAGATACTTGAACAAAACGTCGGGGTAGCAATCCTTCTACAGTAAGTTTACGGTAGGGGGAGGGGGGGGGGCGGATTTGCGAAGCGAGAACAAATGGTGCATTGTAGAGTGCAGGCATCAATCCAGGCGGCAATGGAGTCCGAGCCGCAGAATTCTGCCTTGAGGTTGCTTCCGGAGGCCGCGTGTAACCGAGCTTCGATGGTGAGCCGCATTGATTTTGGTGCAGCCTTAATGAACCATGAAGACCAAATACAAATTTGCCTCTTTCGTAAGTACCTGCCTCAGCTATATCACGGAGCTCTGCCTGAGGCCGGAAAGTTCTTTTAACAACAAAAAAACAGAAGAAACACTGAAAAACATATTAATGTTGCGCTGCAGTGACGTGTCGTGGTCAGGATGGACGTAATACAACAAAAATCAAACAGAATTCCTTCTGTTACCATGCGTTAGTATTCATGTCATGAAATCAAACAGAACTAAAAGCACTACTACACTCCCCCCGCCAAGTAGCTTTCTGATGTATAATGTCGGCGGCTGTGAATTCCTTATGCAAAATTTCCTTGCGTTATAGAGAAATCGCCTTGCATTTGAAAGCTGGTTTACGAGCACGGGGGCTTCTTTCGCAGGTTTCGTGCTGATTTGATTTTTTAGCGATCATATCGGAGCAGCATTTCGTTGCTCTGTAATAATATTGCGGTGAAACCTGCATGCTGGACGCCGGACTTCGACGAAATTTTTGTTAGGGCCAGACAAAACTGGACAACGAAAGATAATGACAACTTATTCGCCATCAGGGGCGGATTTGTGGGTGCGCCCTAGAAAGGTGGGGTTTTTTTGCACGGATTACGATGATATTCCACTAGACGATAACACTAATATAATTGTTATTACTAATATTTTATTATTCAATAGTGTTTTCATACGCTGCCTGGGATTTCCGGTAGGCCTTCCTGGCCGCCGCCAAAAAATGGTAATATATATGTTAATATATGGTAATATATGGTAATATATATTGTAATATATAGAGCTGGGCGTCGATTGAATCTTTTAAATTGACTGGTCGAACAATCTATTATTCAACCAGTTGGTTGGGCGGTTTCATTTAAAAATGGCTTAGAAAGGGACCATTTTCATGGTTGTTTCTATAGAAATATCGATGCTACCGAATACAGGTAACTTTATGCGATCAATGGTAGCTCGTCCATGCAGTTTCAGAGGCCGCGAAATTTGTTGACAATTCGATCCATGCAGTTGCAGAGGCCGCGAAATATGTTGAGAATTCGATCCGACAGCAGGGTGTTTCTTTTCTTGTTGACAGTAATCCCGGTTGGGCTGCTCAGCACACCCCGCGAGCATTTGTCCAACTCACGCTTGAGTTGAGGACAGGAAGTAAACGGGATTAAAAAGAGCGTTGAGGTCAGAGGGCCGCGGAGAATCCTTTTTTTACAATGGGTGCTAGTTCCAGAAAAAAGGGATTTCTGCACATGGCACCCTTCCAAGGGATCCAGATCGTCGTTGGCGCTTGGCTCGCCTTGACTTCAACCAATTAACTGATTTTAAAAAAGTAGCGTAGAACATAATCGATTATTCGGAAGGTTCATCGACCAATCGCCCAACTCTAGTATTAAAAAAGCCTTTACTACTACTTATAATATACAAAAGCAACCCGTAGCAACATTCGGGGACATGAATTCTAAAACTAAGAGTGAACGCGCGTAGCTACTGCTTCTGTCCATCAAACGGGCAGGGCAAATTTATATAAGCTATGCGCAACTCAGTATAGCACGTATACAAAAAATATACTCATGAATAACCAAACGGCTCTCATACCAAACGATCGTAGTTTGAGAAAGCCTATCAAATTCGTGTAATTTTCATATGTTGCGCGCTGCCAGACGCTGGACCTGAATTGGTGGTGAGAATTAACACACTTGACGGAGCACCGCTTCAAGTAGTTGGCGCTGAGTGGTACCAGAAATGCCTCCACGCCAGGGGATGACGATGCACCCGACTCTTTGTGCATTCCGAAGGCTATGCTTACGGCTTTGCAGAATTCTTGTTACGCAACTCTCTTTGTATTCTCGCTTTCGTTTGGGTTCCTGAACACGCGAGGACATTTTCTCACTTCAGAGAGCGAGGGAAATTTTTAAGTCGTCTAGGGAGAGCGCCTTCACCCCCCCTCTTATGATGTACATTTGAGAAAACGAAAGAATGTTCTGCCGCTACAGGGCTGCTCATACTTGCCATACTTTCAGGGTTAAATCGCGAAGCTGATAGCTGGCTTGAGTTGTGAATCTTACGCTCCAAATAGAATGTCCGAATAAACTCCATTCCAGTCTGCCTCGTGCCCTTTAGTTCGAGGTTCTAATCCATCGATGCCTCTTCTCCGGCATGATATCTTAACAGCCGCTGTGCTAGTTTTAATAACTAACCTATGACAATTACAGTATTCTTCTAAGCAATGTACTCCAAACCTGCATACGAACTCGAAACATTGACACTAGCAAAGACGAATCAGTTACGAGTTGAGAGCAATATGAGTAAAATTTTGCTGCGATTATTCTGTTGCACTTAGTAGCGGGTGCCTACAACAGTTCAGTACTCAGGATTTCAGTTTGGGGGGAGATGGGACCTAAAGGGCCACAAAAGTAAATAAAACAAAAAAGCGAAGTAAAATTTGATTGATGCATTGAGGTGGATGTCACCTTTTCCTTCCCAGAAACTTACTCCACCTTGGGGTTTTCCCCTAAATCTGGCAAATTAAAATAAAACGAGACGACATAAAAACCAAAGCTAGTAATATATAAGAATGATCCCTTGCTCTGTCTTATTTTCCAAATATTTTATGAAAATTTTCAGGGAAATCGCATACATACATAGAAGCCATGTATGGCTGGTATACGTAGCCTGCGACACAAAAATAATTATCGGGAGTCATTACTTGTAGATGAGCATGGAGTTGTTGTCTTAGCCGGTCGGTTGCTTCCTATCCCTCCCCACTTTCCCCTCTTTAGCGTTGTCATGTAGCCAGGCTTGTGGCGAAATAGAAAAAGAAAAACAGCAAAGGCGCATAGCTTGCCGGCGGAGTGGGAGCCGCGAGCATCAACAGAGTGGGCTCGCAGCGCCGGCTGCTCGTAGGCACTTAAAAAATTTGGCGCTGCTTGCACTATATAAGCCCCGCAAGACTAGAACCATAGCGAAGCTGGAGGATTTCTCCCTATGTAAGCAGCACCACGTATTTTATTGGGTTGGCAATTGTTACTTACATGTTCCGTCGTCGTGTTTCACTGTGGTAGTAGTGTGTCATCGTAATATCCATCTGTATTGTTGTCTTCGTCATGCATGACTGGAGGCCCAAGGTTATTTTGTCTGCACGCTTTCACATTTTCCCGAAAGTGGAAAGCGTCAGCACGGGCTAGAACTGGCGGAAACTGGCTTCACTAACTGGACCTCTGCGTGGTAAGCGGCCGGAGTAATTATTTTTTGTTGACGCCGAAATAAGTACGGCCAGAAACAACAGTTCCGCTGTGAAAAATTGTGCGGCTGACACAAGTGGTGGGAGGCCGGAGAAACAGCGGAGCTGAGGCCCAACCGAGCTTCTTCCGATTGTGCTAAGTGTTCCTAGGTTTTGATAGGCTTCACTAAGTTTTTAGGCTTTCGATGTTGTTGCTAAGCCAGGGTAAGTGCTGAGGGGCGAGGCCAAGTTTATCCGAATTTTAGAAGGCCTGTGATGTCGAAGTCTAACACTAACAGCGGATCCCACGGGGACAAAACTATGGAAGTGTTTTGGCTTGTTGGTTCTTACTTCAAACAAATTCAAGCAGCGCTCCTCTTCCTGTCCTTCTTGAGCTGTTTTTATTCGAACAAAAAAGCTAGCTCAACACCCCGCTGCACTCTTTCTCCAGCCTTGCACCACTAGTGCAAGCTGCGCCGATTTGCATTTGAGTTTCAGTAGCCAAATGACTATCATCACTAAAATGGTGTGCCAAAGGGTGCGCATACGCATGAGCCCCTTGTGCTCCCACTCGAGGAGCCGCAAAAGCCGGCTTCACTGTTATACACCTTTTTGCGGTGCTGCACCCCTTACAGGCGAGGAAGGTTTTGTTCTTGGTATATTTTGGCTAACGCTACAGGACCAAACTCACGTTTCTACAGCTACACTGTTAAAACAGAGCCACAACACCAAAGCAGAAGCAGAAGGTGAATCTGCTGCAACGAGTAAAGCAGGCAGCGCAGCTCTGTGGTGGTTATAGCTAAAGCTTTCGCAATGCTTCCAGACGCGAAGGAAAGAGCGAAAACGTGTATCGAAGCTTTGCATGGTTACCTTAACTGTTCAATCCAAAGCAAATAGTTTTCCATGGAAGGTCAATGGTTACAACTTTAACAGACCGATAAAGACGGCTCGCAGGGACACTTAGGGCTGCTTAAGTGTGTGAATGTGAAAGGAATAATCTTAGCGGCCGCAAGTTTTTTTTTATACATCCGCCCAGGTCATTAATATATTTCAATTTATTTTGTCTTTGCTCATTTCACAGTTTTATAAACAAAAATCCACTGATGATTTGGATAGTCTCTAGAAGCACGAACTGCAGTCTTCTCGGTGACTCGGTATAGTTGCTGCCTCTCGGGAAATGATCGCGTCATCAGAGAACTCTGGCGTAATCTCGTGGCTCAGTGCACCGGGTTCTATTGTATGGGTCCGCAAGCCCGCGTCGTACTCGCAACCACGCCGCTGGGTGACTCCGCGCTCAAAGACGTTGCCGCCGTCAAAAAGGCGTTTACCGACCATATCATTCATCCGCCCAACGAGCTGTACGAAACGGCCCGCTTTCACCGCCGTGCTCAAGAACCGGGCGAAACTGCCGATGCCTTCTACACGGCTCTCCGCTCGATGGTAAAGCGCTGCAACTACGCGTCGCCGGAAGTCGAGGAAAGCCTCGTCCGCGACCGCTTCGTTGTCGGTTTGCTCGACCGTAACCTCTCGGATAAACTGTGCCGAAGTCCGAAGCTCACTTTGCAAGAGGCACTTACGCATGTCCGTCAACACGAAGACGCAGAAAACGAGCGCCGGGCACGCGACGCGGCCGACTCGTCAACGCTTGCCGTCACGCCGCCGCGCGTGTTCGTAACGCGAAAGTAAAGACCGCGTCACCTGACAGGCCGAACCAGAGAGGGTGCATTTTCTGCGGACGTTCTTCGCACGAGCGTGCAGACTGTCCGGCTCGACAAGCAACTTGCAATTTCTGCAGCAAGAAAGGGCATTTCGAAACTGTCTGCATGAAGAAAATATGCAACTCCAAGTGCACTCGGTCTTCAGCAAGCTCCGTTGAGCTTCATGCGGTGGCAGAGAACCGCCCCAACGTCAAGTTCATCGAAGTACTCGTGAATGGCTCCCCACTGTTGTTCAAGGTGGACTCAGGAGCCGAAGTTTCGGTCGTACCAAGCTCATTTTCCGGAGTTCCGCCAAAACTTCAAGTTCCAGAAGGCGAGCTCAAAGGTCCCGGTAATCACACGTTGCCTGTTCGGGGTACATACCAAGCCACACTCACATGGAAAGGCAAGTCCGTGGAGCAGAAACTGTATATTCTGAAATCTAACACAGTTCCCTTGTTAGGCTTCCCTGCAATTCAGGCCCTGGGGGTATGCAAGTTCCTTGACCATGTCTCAGGCTCACCGGAGTCGTCCGGAGAGCTGCTCTTAGACCCTGGCCTTTTCAAGGGACTGGGGACGTTGCCTGACACCTACACAATCCGTTTGAAACCCGGGGCGACGCCCTTCTCACTAAGTGCCCCAAGACGTCTTCCTTTACCTCTCCACTAGCCCATCAAGAAAAAACTGGACAAGATGGAATCGGAAGGAGTGATCCGCTGCGTCGATGCTCCGACAGAGTGGTGTGCTGGACTGGTAGCTGTGCCAAAAGGTGATGGCGATTACAGGATCTGCGTAGATCTCTCTCAGCTTAACAAAGCCGTCCTTCGCGAACGCCACATGCTACCGACGGTGGAACAATGCCTAGGCTTGCTTGGAGATGCCAAGTGTTTTTCTAAGCTGGATGCTAAGTCAAGTTTTCATCAAGTCATGCTGTCTCCACAGTCACAGCTGTACACAACGTTCATTACCCCGTTTGGTCGCTATTGCTTTCTGCGGCTGCCGTTCGGCATCACATCGGCACCAGAGTATTTCCAGAAGCAAATGTCCCGGATACTAGAAGGCCAGACCGGCGTAGTGAACATGATTGATGACATTCTTGTCTTTGGCAAGACTCGTAAAGAGCATGACCAGCGCCTCCAGCAGGTCCTCGCACGGCGCTCCAAGGCAGGCATCACGCTCAACCGAGACAAATGTTCCTTCGGCGCCAACAGTGTCAAGTTTCTAGGAGTCGTAGTGAGTGCCCACGGTATTTCACCCGACCCTGACAAGGTCAAGATCAAGATTTTATTTCAACATGAAATTTACCATACATTTGTGTGTGTGCAGTTGCTGAGCTAAAAGCTGCAATAGCAGCTTGACGAGGCCCATGTGGCAGCCATCAAGCGTCTGCCTGCTCCCGAAGACCTCTCTGGCGTTCGTCGTCTACTGGGACTCGTGAATCATGTGGGACGTTTCTTGCCGAATGTTTCTGACGTCACCGCACCTATTCGCGCCCTGCTTTAGAACAACTCTGAATGGACGTGGGGCCCATCGCAGCAGTCTGCTTTCGGGAAGCTAAACGAACTGCTGTGCTCTGAACGGTGCGTTGCAACTTACAACACCCAGTACAAGACAACTGTTTCAGCAGATGCAAGCTCCTTCGGCCTGGGGGCCGTGCTTCTGCAAGAGCAACCATCCGGAGAGCGTCGAGCAGTTGCCTTCGCTTCAAGGTCTCTCACGTCGGCAGAAACAAGATACAGCCAAACCGAAAAAGAAGCATTGGCAGCCAGCTGGGCTGTGCAGAGGTTCGACCAGTATGTTCGTGGTCTGGACTTCATCCTGGAGATCGACCATCAGCCTCTCATTGCACTTTAGGCAACATGGAAATCGACCTCTTGCCACCTAGAATCCAGCGCTTCCGTCTGAAGCTCATGAGCTACCAGTACAAGGTACTCTATGTACCCGGCAAACTCTTGGCTACAGCTGATACGCTCTCTCGAGCTCCTGTGGATGCTCCTTCGTCGCAGCAGGCCGACCAGGTCGAACTCTACGTGCAAGAACTCGTCCGCTCCCTTCCAGGCCTTGTCTCCACACGGTGGGACGACCTGCGCCAAGCCCAAGCATCTGACGGCGAGTGTGACCTTCTCATGGAGTACTGTACCAAGGGTTGGCCCAGACAGTCTCGGTTGCCACTTCATCTGAAAAAGTATTGGCAACACAGGGGAGACCTCACTGTGTGTGATGGTTTGCTCCTGAAGAACACTCGCATTGTCATCCCCACCTCTCTTCAGCGGTACATGCTGGAACTGCTCCATGAAGGCCATCAAGGGATCAACCGCTGCAAGGCAGTGGCACGATAGTCAGTATGGTGGCCTGGCATCAACAGCCAAATTGAACACACCGTGCTGAGACTCGGGTCCAACGTCCAGAACCCATGATGGCTACAGTCACACCAAGTCTTCCTTGGGAGGAGGTGGGCGCCGACCTCTTCCACCTGAACGGCAGGGACTACATTCTTCTGGTGGACCACAGGTCCAGATTCCCCGAGGTCCTCAGCCTTGGGTCAACATCAGCAGCAGCAGTAATCACAGCAATCAAGAGCGTTTTCGCCCGCCATGGTATCCCCAAGTTACTGCGCACAGACAATGGTCCTCAGTTTGCGGCCAGGGAATTCGGGGACTTTGCACTAGCCTACGGCTTCCATCACGTCACGAGTAGTCCTCGGTTCCCGCAGTCAAATGGGGAGGTGGAGCGAATGGTCCGCACTGTCAAAGACCTCCTAGGCAAGTCGGAAGACCCGTACCTGGCCCTGCTGGCCTACCGAGACACACCGGGCGTCAATGGACATGGGGAGGTGGAGCGAATGGTCCGCACTGTCAAAGGCCTCCTAGGCAAGTCGGAAGACCCGTACCTGGCCCTGCTGGCCTACCGAGACACACCGGGCGTCAATGGACATAGCCCTGCACAGCTGTTAATGAGCAGACGCCTGCAAACTCGCATACCCAAATCCGGTAACCAGGCTGGCCGTCTTCGGTACAAGTGGACCAGCGGGATCGTGCTAACAGGCAAAGACAGGCGAAGGACTTCAACAGAAGACACGCTGCTCGTGAACTTCGTCTGCTTCAGCCAGGTGAACATGTTTGGGTCCGGGATATCAAGAGTCCAGCTGTCGTCTTGAGCCCAGCGCAGCGTCCCCGCTCGTATGTGGAAGAGACACCCAAAGGGGTGCTGCAGTGCAACCGCAGTCACCTTGTTCCTACTTCACCCTCACCAGCAGTGGCCACCGGGAGTGAGCAAGCGTCCCCTTCTGCGTCGCATGGTGCGACACCACCAACTGTGCGAGAGCCCACTGCGCGTGTGACACGTTTCGGTCGAACCATTCGCGAGCCAAGAAGGCTGGACTTGTGAGGGGTCTGAAGGGGGGATGTAGTGTGTCGGGTCTTGACTAGATGGCGCCACGGCGACCATCATCAGTGGACTCTAAGTGCTCTAATAAAGCAAGCTCCCCGCCGGGGCGGGTTATGTTCCTGCTGGTAGCATCGTGTCTGTACGTGTCTCTCAGGGCTGCGTGCTCTGCCGGGGCGGTCCCTCGGCATACCCGCTCGGCCGCCCTCAACAGCCACCACCGCCAATTCCAGGTAACGGTTGGCAGAATCTCTGGTTTCACTCTTTGTAGAGACACGTGTGTCAATTCAAGTGACGTAGCATACGCAATTGTTGTGGGTGACTTTCACAGTGTGGATTGGAGCCAATTTTTCTAACAACGCCATCGCCCTTGTGATTAGCATTACACAAGATAGGCGCCGGCGGAACAACACTATAGCCATAGTGATTGACAGAGTGAGAGTAGCACACCGTGCAGCATTAACTCGTTCATTTCGATATGACTCTTCAGGCATCGGGACCGAGTGCGGGCATGGTTATCCAACTAAATCTCCAAGACGTATGTATACATGTCTGCGAACAGCGGTGATTCATTACTACACAAAGTGACCCGTGGCGTTACCTAGGGTGGGGGGCCCAGCCCCAAACCGTCAAAATCGCCATAATTGGCCTGGAGAAATGGGTGCCACCGTCGGTAGAAATCTTTGTATTCCGATGACAATTCATCAAAGATGATAGTCTTTCTTGGGCTACTAAAACGCGTAAATGTTGGCCTGTCTGTCTGTCTGTCTGTCTGTCTATCTGTCTGTCTGTCTGTCTCCCTGTCTGTCTGTCTGTCTGTCTGCGACTTGATTCCGCCACCTAACCAAAGTGAAATTCTGAGCAATCGCCTCATACAAGCACAGCAACCTAAACGACTATATTTGGTGACAGTGTTCCTCCTTTCAACATTGTTGAACAAGAAAACGACATTAGGCACATATAAGAAATAAAATCAATAGATAAGTAATATTTGCAGTGCTCCTTTATAAAAAAGGCATGAATTATTGGATTTTGCGATAGCAAATAAAACAATACATCACTGGCAGAAACCCGTCGCCTGCTGTTGGCACCGCTGCCTCCTGGCGTCATTTGAGAAATCAAACGGTAATAGCAAAGAAAGGTTTCACTAGATGGGATCCACGTTCCGCTTGGAGCACTCCTCCTGTAGGGCACCGTAGTTCTATGAAAGTTGTAGTAGGGTGCATCCGTCCACGCGCGTCTCATCCGTACCGCAGCGCTGGCATCGAGACACCCGATTTGGAGCAGTAAAACACCGTAAATTTAAATTGACTTGAGCAAACATCTATAATGTTATCTTGGTAGGAACGAAATCAGAAAAGAACAGCATGAGAGGTGTGTTGGAACTTTATTTCCGCGAGGACAAAAAAGTGATCGCAGTTGCGACTAGAAGAGGACGATGAAGAACAATGGCGGCGGCCGGACGTGTTCTGTTTGTGGTGTTTTGTAAATATAGTTCATTTCCCTTACCGAAGGCGTTGTAGTCGCGAAATAGTGGTGCCGAAACCTGCGGGATGAACGAACAGCGGTATGTACGCAACGGTTGTGACCAATGCCTGAAAGGAACTGACAGCGACTTCATCATGACCGAGCCACGAACGAAGCCTACCGGAGATAAGCTATACCGAAAACGAAGTGTTCAACGCTCTACTATAACGAGTTTGATCTCCCAAGCGAAGGCTGCCATTTTCAAAGCGGACACAACGGATGAAGAAATTTGCGCCATAAGCCAACGCCTTGACTATGAGTCCGGACAACTACGCAACACCGACCGCGACATCGAACCCTTTCTGTCTGGCAAGTACGCTGAACAAGAGTTTATGGACACTTTTGAGCTCCATGACTTCATCGTAATTTGGCAATCCATCTTAAGGCAAGCGACGGAGTTCCCCCGAAGAGATCGCCACGCCCTTTGTCTCGAGTATGAACGAGCTCCATTTGAAATTAATATCCCTACAACCGATCAACAAAACGTCAGTGGGCACTGTGACGCTTCTCGGGATGATCCGCGTCTTAAAACTTCAACAATGTTTGTGACTTCCCCACTGAATGCTATTGATAGCTCAAGCCACGATACCGACATCCATGAAGTTATACCGACAGCTACAGTCAAAGCTGAACAGGAAGAGTCGGACATGTGTGCGGAGAAGGGTCCACGTCCTAATGTTGTGCGGGACCTCCCGAGACCCACCTTATATGAAACAGCCAGTAGCAAGCGTGGGTGGAAGGATTCAACAGCGAAGTTAAGTTTCTGCTTCCCTGACAACAAGAATGATAAAGTGGCCTGCGCGGAGAATATTCACTGGTCCAATCAAGATTCGGCAACAAGCGAAAACCGAGCCAGAATTATAGCCATCGCTTCTGACGAAAAATCCCCAAGACAGTTGTGGCGTCCATCTGACATGAAGGTATATGCAATAAAGGAATCTGTAACTAACGGAGCGTGGGGGAAGCAAATAGTAAAAGACCAAACAAGAGAGGAAAAACACATTCACCCCATCGCAAGATTTGCCTATAAGCTCTCTCGGTACCGATGCACAAACGTGAAACAAACGAATCGCGTCGCCCATGGTGTGCTTGGAAAACATCGGAGTTATCGCCACGACCATGACAGCTTCCACTCGCGAAGAAAAGAGCAGGGCAACGGCAACCGAATGGAGGCTTCTCCTGATGTTCGGCATACCTGGAAATACAGGCGCAAGAACTGTCAGCGGTGCTACCGTTTGCTCGGAACGACTAGAAACGGACCATACAGGAAACCACAGCGCTGGTGGAAGTACAGACGCAAAGACGGGTGCTAGGACTATCCCCTACGAGTCACTGTTTTTTTCGCCGCGGGGGAGGTTGTTGGAACTTTATTTCCGGGAGAACAAAAAAGTGATCGCAGTTGTGACTAGACGAGGACGATGAAGAACAATGGCGGTGGGCGGACGTGTTCTGCTTGTGATGCGATAGAATTATAGTTCTTTTCCCTTACTGAAGGTGTTGTAGTCACGACAAGGTGAGCGCGAAAGAGAAGGGACGACTTTACTTGGTAGGGGCGCCAGACGACTATCATCTTTCGGCAACATTTGCAACGAAAGCAGTACATATGCCGCCGTTTTATTTATATAATTATTTATTTTTTTATTTGTTCATTTATTATTTTATTTACTTATTTATCTATTTATTTATTTATTATTAAGTATTATTTTTTTATTCATCCATTCATTTAATTTGTTGCTACAATGCCCTAGGAGCATAGGTACAAGTTTAGAAACAAAAAGAACTACACAAAGGAAAGGGTGCTCTAAAAAAACGTGCAGCTTTAATGCCAAATGGAGGCAGAAGTTACTGGAAATGTATGAAAATAAACGTGATAGAGTAAACATAACGCTTAAAGCAAAAGGAAGAGGGCCACAAGAAAAGGGAATGCACAGAACGACAGTTGTACAAAATAACAAAAGTAAATATCGTTGAAAAAAATAAGAAACTCTCTAAAACACAGAAAGCAATGTACTCTAGAACGAACACCATTATAGGAGGCATAATTGTCGCTCGATCGTTGAGGGACGTTATCGCACATCAGTGATAGGGGTTGTCACGGCAGGCAAGCTGTTTCAATAGCCTGATGATTTATTGAAAATGCACATTAGTACCAAAATGAGGGACGTTGACTCTGACAGGGAGATCTGTGCTCGACGATATGTATGACGGACTAGACAGAAATTCATTTTTGAGCCCTGGATTAAAATGGCATGTTTTATTAAACAAATTAAACCATGACAGTTTACTACGGAATGAAACAAAAGGCAGGTTTAGTGTTCATTTCATTGAAGATATACTGGTATTGCCAGCGTAATTATATAGTACAAAGCGTATGCGCTAGATTTGTACAGACGCTAAAGCGTTAATAAGGAAGTCCTCCGCTGGAACGCACACTCCACATCCACACTAACGATGATGACGGATATGTATCTTGTACAGGACTAGATTTACTTGGAGGGAGTCAAAAAATGGATCCACTCCACGCTCTGAAGGTGGTTGGAAAGCAAAGCTCTAAACGACACCCACAACAATTGCCCATGCGACGTCACTTGAATTCACACGCGTGGCTCTACAAAGAGCGCGAAACCAGAGATTCTGCCCGCATTTACCTGGAATTCGTGAGGGTGGCGTCCCAAACGAAGGAGAGTTGGCCACGGCCGGGCTAGAACGCCAGACGACGCAACCTTTGTAGGCTGGCCATAAGTCGGCAGAAAATGGCGATGAGCGAATTTCGAAGGGTGAGACGTCGGAACCTAGTTGTCCTGATGTGCTAGCTAGGGGCTACACCACCGCACGGCAAAAGCGCAGACACCGAAACAATTCGGCCTGTGAGTTTGGTGATTCCAATTTAAACCGATTTAAAGTTGTTTCTTCAGTAAGTTTGGGTATCGCGAGAAAGCTGAAGGAACTGTATAGTCGCTATTTATCAGAACCAGTTGCTCCTTTCGCCTTTTGTAATGCGTGTTAAAACACAATCTAATTTGTATTTCCCATTTTAGAAAACGGAGTCCCATTCGTGCCATGCCTTGCGCAAAAAGTAGCGTGTCCCTAGCTGCCAAATGTCTGTATGTGATCTCTAAATTTTGTTTTCGCCCCCTGCAAACCAATTCTTAACGTATCTTTCCGTACGACCACTTGATTCCGCAAGTCCGGTTTACCCAGGAGGTGCTGTCGAGCAAGTTAATCAAGCTGTGCGAAGGAAGCGTGGAATGAACGCTAAGCACGCCTGAATAGGACAAAAACAACCGTGTCGCTAAAGCATATGAATAAGCCATCTCTCCAACGCAGCCGCCCGTGCGAGGAGGCAGATGTGCCTGGGGAACGCTGGGGAAAAGCTCCGTATCGCCGCACCATCTACACTGTGCTCCGGGAAGAAAAACCGCCCTTCCACTCCGCAACCGCGTTCGGAGTTTCTTGTCCCGCACGCCACGAAGAAATTGTTGGATAGTAGAGATAGAATGCTTTGCTTTAAAATTACGTCGCTGATATTTCATGGTTCAGGTAGAATAATTGACAGTTTACTAACATTTCTTACCCAGAATAAGTTGTTAGTTATCTACACTCCTGGCTACTTGTACGCAGATGGTATTTCAAGTTTTTTGCCCTGAATAGTCTGGTGTGTAATATCGGTAACTATTCAGCAAACATTGTCGTCAAAATGATCGTTATTTTACATTTGTTAGTAGTAAAGCGAATTTGCGAATTGTCACGACTATTTGCGACTTGATTAATGACTGACTGCCGTGTAGATCGGTGGGCTGCAGATGAAATCGCTCTGCATAAAACGAATTCGTTTGCAAGTAATCTGACGGGAGATGTAGTGGGGTTAGGCAGGTCATTGATGTAAATGAGGAACAAGAGGGGGCAGTGCACGAAACCTTCGGGTGCGCTGGAGGTGCAGAACAATAATATGATTCATAATCATTCGCTCTAAAAAACCGTGATGTGTCTGGTAAAAAGTTTTTAATTCATGCTAGAATGTGGGGGTCAATGTTTCGAACACACAGTTTCTGGCAAAACATGTTATCAGAAATGTGTTCAAGCGCTTCGAAAAAATTCGGGCCGCAACAGGCAAGTGTTAATATCGAAACGGCTGCCGGCAAACGACTGTATTGCGGCAATGCCTGGCAACACAAGGTTGTTAACCTCAGAAGACAAATGCGCTGCAGTGGTCTTTAGGAAGCGTGAGCTTAAAGGAGCCATGAAGAGAAAATACAACTTCGTTTAATTTGAAAGAACGAGGATTCAGTATCTCATTCAGCTCCATTACAGCCACAAAAGTTGTTTTTTTAACGAAAAAAACGCAAGAAGTATTTAAAAACTTTCAAATTTTGCGCCACAGTGACGTCTTATGAGCAAGAATGACGTCATACGGGCCAACAATAAAACATAATTTTCAGTGCGTTAACTGCACGTTAGCATTCAAGTGATGCGGTCAAATGGAACTAGAGGCCCCATTACAGACGTCCAGTCTTGTGTGGTCGCGATAGGTCAGTTAGGAGGCCGCCAATCTCACAAACAAGGTTCCGTGACGTCATAGAAAAGTTGCGGGAAATTGGCTAGGGGGTCGCGACTGCTTCAAACGTTTTCTTTAATATCTCCGTTATTTGTTCGAAGATTGCGATGATATTGGTATCATTGTTATCGGGACTAAGCACTCTTTCTAATAACCCCAACTTGTATTTTGTCTTCATGGCTCCTTTAAGCGCTAAGGCCTTGCAGTTGATGGGGCCACAACTTCATATACCCCAACGCAGCTACACGAGCTTGGGGGATATATTTCATAGAAGTCTCAAGGGGGCACCTCATGTCCGTCGAGTCAAGGACAAGACTGCATTATTGGCCCACATCATCGATACGGTCTCTTAAAACACTTGCGGTTACTCAGTCTAGTTCCTTTTTCTGCAGTACCAAGCGTTTTATGTCTGCCTAATGCGCTACAGACCATGATTTTGTCCACGCCAACTTCCTGTGGGTTTACACTGCCATAACAAAGACAGTAACCTCAGTAACCTGAGATTTCCTGATGACATTGCCTTGCTAAGTAACTTGGGGGACGAATTGCAAAGCATGCTTCCCGCACTGGACAAAGAGAGTAGAACCGTGGGCCCGAAAATATTATGCAGAAAAACTAAACTAATGATCAATAACCTCTGGATAGCACATCGATTTGAGATAGGTGGCGAGGCAGTGGAACTAGTTAGCAAATATACCTACTCAGGCGAAGTTGCGTTCCTGGACCCCACCGTGAGGTTGAGATAATTAGAAGGATAAGAGTGCGGTCGAGTGCATACGGCAGGTATTCTCAGATAATGAATGCCAGCTTACCATTGTCTCTAAGGAAGAAAGTGTATGACAGCTGCATCTTACCGGTACTCACCTACGGGACAGAAACTTGGAGGCTCACTAAGATGGTTCAACTTAAATTGAGGACGACTCAGTGGGCAATTGAATAAAAGATGAAAGGCGCAACATTAAAGGGCGAGAAGAGAGCAGAGGGGGTCAGGGAACAAACGTGTGTAAAGGACATATTAGTCGAACTTAAGAAGAAGAAATCGACGTGGGTAGGGCATGTAATGCGAAAGCAAGATAACCGCTGGTTATTAAGGGTAACAGAGTGGTTCCCTAGAGAAGGCAAGCGTTACAGGTGGTGGCAGAAATTTAGATGGGCAGATGAGATCAAGAAGTTTGCGGGGATAAATTGGTCCCAGTTAGCACAGGACCGGGCTAACTGGAGAATAATGCCAGAGGCCTTTGCCCTGCAAATAGAGCGTTGATAGGCTGGTGATGATGATCATGATGATGGTGATGAACAAGGACAGCGTCTACAATAGTAACGCTGACAGTATGAGGTCTTTGTAGACACTCAGGATTTGCTTGCTAAGGGCGCCGGTCGTCTCCCTGCCGCGACAGCAGCTTTTCTGATTAAGGAAAAAAGCGGACGCCCCCAGTGTGTTAGAGATTTCGGCGCACAATAACGATCCCCAGGTGGTCAAAATTCTTCCTGAGCCCTTCACTACGGCGCGCCTCATGGCCTGTGTAGCGTCGGGGTGTTAAGCCCTATAATCAATCAATCAATCCGTCAAAAAATTTCTTATTGCGTGTCTGAGGATTGTGGCAAGGCAACGCAGCGATCGTTTAGTGACGAGCTGGGCCAAAGACTTGCGCGACTCACAACCCACCTCCCCCGACAGCCAGACGCTTCTGAGCGCCCGCCCTGAATGTTTCTCCACATACAAATCACGTCCGCCTACTCCAACCTGATCAGCGATCAGGTCAAATGGCTGATCGAAAGAATATCTACGCCCTGGGAAGGGCAAAGGCCTCTCCTATGGCTCTCCAATTATCCCGGTCATGTGCCAACTCCGACCAATTTACCCAAGCAGACTTCTTCATTTCATCTCCCCATTTATTTTCTTCCTCACCGTGTCACGCTTGCCTTCTCCATGAATCCACTCTGTTACCCTTAGTGACCAACTTATTTTTTTTGTTCGCTTTACATGCCCGGCCTACATCCATTTTTTAAATGCAGAGCATTTCTTTAACTCACGATGTCGCCCGGCGTTGTCGGCGTTGGCGTGCCTCGGCGTCCGCAACAGCCGTTCCAGGTGCGCCCTCTCCCCCACTCCTCCTCTCCCGCATCACGCTACCCTCCTCGCTCTCAACAACAGGTCCGCACCCCTCCCCCTACACTATATAAAAAAATATTACTTACCGGCGCCTGGTTTCGATCCCACGACCCTGCGGGCGGAACGCAAGGTACATGGTGCTCGACCCACTGCGCCACAAAGCCGACACAGAATGGAAGGCTACGAACGCGCCTTATATCCTTGACTCATTCAAACTACGTCAAGAAGCTGCTGATACAACGCATTCACTACCTGTGGGCGGAACGCGAGGTACATGGTGCTCTTCCCACTGCGCCACAAAACCGACACAGAATGAAAGGCTACGAACGCACCTTATATCCTTGACTCATTCAAACTACGTCAAGAAGCTGCTGATACAACGCATTCACTACCACCAACTCCCCAAACACTAAACGTTAACGCAATACACCCACCCCCTATGCGACGCATTTACTCGAGTCCCCCTCGCGGGGAGGTGGGCCCTTTTTCTTAATTTCGAATACTATGTCCTGACAACGCGTTCGTTCCCTTAAGATAAACTGGGCGCACTCGCCATTGTGCTCTGTGTGGAAGACCTAAGGCATGTCTTGTGTTACTGCCCACAGCATACCACTCAAGGCAAAACAGCTAAAAGGACATGGAAACTCTTTAGAGCTGCGTCACTTTCTTGGTCGGTGGCAAAATCACGCTGACGCGGCGTGAGGGACAAAGGCTCTCTTGACTTTTGGCTGACATGGGAATAACCGATGTTCTTTAACCTTGGTATCCTCAGATTTTTTCTCCTAGTGCTGTAAATTTTGTCTACGTTCCGAACTGATCTTATTTTCTTCTCCCTCTTATTCATTGTTGCTGCGCACTTCTTCCTCTTTTGTTTTCTTTTTCTCACCTCACTATGTCCACCCTCATCTGAACTAGCAAGCCCCGCTGTTTGTGGGGCTAACCTCTTCCGTATTCATTAAAATTTTCTCTCTCTCTCTCTCTCTCTCTCTCTCTCTCTCTCTCTCTCTCTCTCCCTCTCTCTCTCTCTCTGGCCTATTGCTCTCTGCGTCGTAGTCAATGTAAGTTGAACCCTCTTGGTGAGCCTCCAAGTTGCTGTCCCGTAAGTCACTTCCGGTAAGATGCAGCTGTTCTTGCAGATGCAGCTGAGGTATTCTTGAATAACTCTTACGCCCAACTCTTCCAATCTATTGTTCTGAATGCCTCTTGTGAACATGCTATGAATAATATTGGGGAGCTTGTGTCTCCCTGTCTGATGCCGCTCCTTATTGGGTATTTTACTGCTCTTATTGAGGATCTTGTCCTGATAAGACTTGCTAAAGATACGACCGGGCGAAACCTGGGAAAGTCTGCAACAGCCGCCGCAGTTGCTACATAAGTGGGAAAGAGGTGTCGTCCTGGTTGCCGACAATGTCGCCGATATGCACTTTGGGACCCGTTGGGGATACATCTTCATGTTCAGAGCGCAAGAGAGGCAACTATTATCTGTGCCAACAATGCCACACGTGCCCATGGTTGCCCGTAGATGCCTTGCCCGACGTTGTTATCGCTGAGCTTGTGGAGTTTCGGAGGTGTTTTCTGAGACACCATCAATGAAAACCAACTGCTGTGGCTGCTGCGTTTCAAGCGCTGCTGCCTATGTAGCATTGCGTGAACTGTCATGGCGCGAAGGGCAATCACTGCGAGCACAAGTGCCAGTCAGTGTGATATGTAACTTTGCCATTCGAAATCCTTATCAATGTATCACGCTCCATGAGGGATTGCCCACCCCCTTGCAAAATTGGGATTCGGAGCAGCCGTTCTCTCGCTGAGCACCAAACTGTTTTCTTCTACAAGGTTCGCTAATACTGGCTCCCGAATTTTTTATTAGTTTTTTCAGCGCAGGAGCTTTGTTTATTGTCATTTCTTTATTGGAATAAAGCATTTCTTGTTTAAAGAAGTATTGTGTTAGTACCATCTCTTTCTGGAAAAATAAAAAAAATATTTAAAAGAGATTAAATGGTATCTTCTGCTTTGAAACTGGTGAGTTTAATGCTGATAATTATAGAAAACACGTGTGCTTTGAGAAACGGTTTTAAATAAAGGAATATTAAGCTTGCTTTGTTATAAAGTCTTATAAGCTGGCTTATAAAGCTTGCTAATAAATTGTCATGACGTGCCTTGCAGCAAGGGGAAAAGAAAGAAAAGTGGACGCGGTAGCTCAGTGGCTAAGGCGTTGTGCTGCTGAGACCAAGGACGTGGGTTCGATTCCACGCCGCTGTACCCGCTTGTCTAATATAGGCGAAAGGCCAAAAAGCCTAGGCATTCAAAATTTCGGTGCAGGGTAAAGATTTCAAGCTGGTGAAATTTGTTCTCCAGCTCTCCACTACGACGTGCCTTACCGCCTGCCTAGCCTGGGGGCGTTAAAACTCATAATAAATCAAATAAACAATGCCCGCACGAGCACGTTCCAGTAACTGCGAGCGCCAGACGAAGAGTCAGGCCAGCATCATTTATTGTTTTGAAAAACGGGAGGAATAAGGAAAGGCAAGAAGGCGCCAGTTTCCAAAAAGATTCAAACTCGACGAGGCCTACAGGGCAAGCGATAACCCCACACACAGGTGTGCTCGAATAAGTTGCATTTATTGCCTTCAAGCATTCCGTGAACGGTGAATTACAACTTGAATGATCCGACTGATCGAAATCTCTAGTAAACCAGCCACACCAGCCACCTGCAAGAAAGTGCTTGGAATTAAGATACATCAAGAATCAAGCTATCATTAGCGACGGAGCTGTTTTACTAACTACTAGCGTTTGAGTAACCGGCGTATCCCCAATATACCTGTTATTTATTTGAAGAACATCGCAACATTATGGGAATTGATCAAGAGAAAACCAGTTTGAGGTAATGTGAAAAATGAGAAGCATCGTGAGTGCAACGTGCGTCAAAGCAACAGTCTTGGTGAGAACCTTCGAGTTTATCCGATGATGATAAACTATGGTGAAACGCAGAGTTTGCGTGAGAGCAAAACCAAACGCTAGCTGAGACTTCAAGCTGAAGATCTCAAGAAATAGATTAGGCTGACTTCGCACGTCACTTTGTGGTTTCCGGTTCCTCATACGCACAGATGACAATGATAGCAAATAGAAGGCATCATCGCCAGATTTATTCTTAATATAGGATTTGTAATACTCTTATAGATAGATCAGGTACTCTAGATAAGAGAGATAACAGAGATGGACAACGTTCATTTTTAAAGTTGTGATGCTCATTCTTAAGATAATTTTTAAAATTAGGTATCTTTGTCTTGAGAAGGAATCTTCCTGCGATATCAAGGCGCCTAAGGTAATCTACTTGAAATCAAAGGACGGCGGACTAACAAAGCATAACATAAATCCTGAGAAATATAGAAGAAATACTCCGATTGTGTAAAAGTTCAAATATTTCCACCGCAACCAACGCACACGTAGAGTGCAGGTCGCGTATACAAACTTCATTACACATTGCGTTCTATCTAAACGAGATTGGACCGACAACCGCATCAATGCGTCTGCCAAAAACTTTGTTTTTTTTTTGTGCGGAAGCTACAAATTACGTCGAAGAACGAGAGTTTTCGGCCCTTTCTTCCCGGCACCCGCTCGCACCTCTTTCACCTCTCCCCTTTTGCTCTAGTATCCTCCTTTATGCCGGTCCTTTTGGATGCAATCAATTTCTCCTTTACCAAAAAAATTGTTTTGTTTTCGATTTTTGCGAAAGGAATTATTCAGGAAACCTTTTTAGCACGGGACATAAATGCCAGCCAAAATATAGGTGAAGTAACAAAAAATTGGTTTCTCATGGGCGTTAATGGCGATAATTGTCAACAAACATATAAAATCGCACTCACAGTTTTATTTTCACTCTCCTCCTCAAAAAACTAAAGCTGTGCCACTCAATCTGAATTTCTGTCGGATGTGCAGAGCACTCATAAGCTATAATGAGCTGTAGAGCCGTTATACGTTCACTGCTGCACTTCAAATTTCCCGCCTTCACATTGCTCGCGCGCCCCCTCCCTCAAAATGGCCCAGCTGGAGTTCTGTTCTTTTTGCGCTATCTTTAATTTCGTATGCTGGAGCCATTCTCCGTCATTTCGAATGCGGAAATTTTTTTTTTGCGCGGCTGGAGCCTTTCGGCGTCATGTCAAACGCACAATTCTTTTATTTGGGCGGCTGGAGCCGTTTTGAGGCATTTCGAACGCACCATTTTTTTCTTGCGCGGCCGCTTTTTCTTGGTTACTATTGTAAAAACCAAACCAACGAGCATTTCTAACTAAAGGAACGCGCGGGCTGCCGCTTATATACACCTTTTTTTGCCTAAAATGCGCCTGCATATTTCTTTGAGCTAAAGAACGGCATGGATGACAAGCGCCAGTGGTTAACGAGGTTTGAACAGTTGCGACTACTTAAACCTTGTGGTTTTCGAAGCCTCAGCGTGACTTGCTAACCCCGGTACAGAAGGCTCTACTTGAACCCGTTACCTCGATGCGCCGCCTGATTCTGGCAGTCGCATCGACTGTTAGCGATCTAAGACAACAAGGCGAGCCCATAAAGTTTTCTGCACTAAAAGCTGATGATGGTTGGATGTTTATGTCGCAAGGCCAACTGGGGCGAACAGGGCCAAAACAATAGTCATATATGAGAATGAAACCTTAAACACTAAGAAAAGTCAGCAAAAACAAAAGTAAAATCACAAAATGACAATGAGCATGGCTGGTGTATAGGGCCAGGGAGTGATCACGTGTGGTATGAAATGAGGTCTAAAAATCGAACTTCTTCTAAATATTTAAAAACGCACTTGATAGAAAACATGGGATCGTCAGACAGGAAAAACGCTGGGTGTAGTGGGACGTGTAGTCTGTATAGCTGTGGGAAGTGTTTGCGTCGTGTTGTGTGAAGTGCTTTGCATTGGAGGAGTATGTGAACTACGGGTAGGGCCTCTCCATACCTGCCACACTGGGGTCTTGAAGACCCCGTGAGGAGATACGAGTGTGTGGCATGTGTGTGCCCTATCCGTAACCTAGCAAGGGCAACTTCTGTGTATCTGTTGCGTGTGTCAGTGGTGTATGGTCCCAAGCGTGGTTTTATAACGTGTAGCTTGTTATCTGTTTGTTCACTGCAGTGTGTTTGCCATCTGTTGCGAAGTTGGTGTCTGATGTGTGGCTTCATGTCTGTGTATGGCACTGTTGCTATGTTCATTGTATTCAAGAGTGTATCTGCAGTGGCCATTCGATCTGCGGTTTCGTTCCCAGCAATTACAGAGTACCCTGGAACCTAACAGAAAGTTATTTGAAGGTTTGATGCATATGCAGACATGATAGCCTTAGAAACATGATTGATGACAAAGTTTTTAGAATGCTTTCCTGATGCAAGTGTTTGTACAACGCTAAGAGAGTCCGTGTACACGATGGATTTTAGGATTTGATGTTGGACTATGTGATTTATTACCATTAAAACACCATATGCTTCCGCTGTGAATATACTGCTACAAAGGTTCATTGTTTTACTGACGTGAAAGTTTGGCCCATGCGCAGCACAAGCCACAGCAGTTGCAGTCTTGGACGCATCACTGTAAAACTCTTCACAGCGGTACTTATGCTGCAAAAACCAGAAATGCTGCAGAATCGCAATCCTTGGTGACCTGTTCTTGTTAAATTGCATAAAAGACAGGTCACATGACACAGGGCGGAGATGCCATGGTGGAATTGAATAAATGATGGACGTCTTGTGAATGCCTGAAAACGAGACTTCAAGCACAGAAGCTTCTCGCACTCTTAGAGGAAACGGCATGGAGATTGATGGACGATTTAAAAAGAGTTGCTGTGAGGATGCATTAATGGTCGGTGTAAAAGGATGATTTGTCATAGACATGATTTTTGAGGCATTTAAAACGTCCATGTACACCCTCTGGTGATCTAGGGACCATTTATTGCATTCTACATACAGACTTTGGACAGGGCTAGTGCGAAAAGCACCACATGCGAGGCGTAGCCCTAAATGCAGCACCGGGTCCAGCATTTTTAGTGCCGTTTTTGTTGCGCACCCATATACAACACTGCCGTAGTCGAAGCGGAATCCCACGAGGGCGCTATAAACCCGCAGAAGAAGTTGCCTGTCTGCACCATATGACTGGTGGGAGAGACCTTTGAGAATATTCATAGTTTTCAGGCATGTTTGCTTAAGATGTTTCAAGTGTGGAACAAATGTTAGCTTGTTATCCAATATTATGCCTAAAAACTTGTGCTCCTTTTTAACAGGAATTGAAACGCCATTCAGAGTAATATCTGTGTCCGGATGGATCCCGCGCTTTCTGGAGAACAGAAGAACTTTTTTTCTGGATTGAGTTTAAAGCCATTCTTGTCTGCCCAGCTGGCAAGTTTTTTAACACCAATGAGGACCTGACGTTCACAGATTGACATATTACAAGATTTAAAATATACCTGCACGTCGTCTACATACATAGAGTAAGATATGGTAGGTGGCAATGCCTTACCAAGAGAGTTCATTTTAATATAAAAAGAGTACAGCTTAGAACTCCACCTTGCGGCACGCCGTTTTCTTGCACATGAAGCCTTGACAGTGCGCTACCAACTCTCACGCGAAACGTTCTTCGGACAAATAACTAGCAAGAGTGTTGAGCATATGGCCCGAAACACCGAAAGATTTCAGGTCACTGAGGATCCCGTAGCGCCAGGCGGTGTCATAGGCCTTCTCAATGTCAAAAAACACCGTTGTGCAAAACTGTTTGTCAATGAAAGCGTCCTTAATGCATGATTCAAGGGCGACAAAAAAGTTGGTCATTTGTAGATCGCCTGCCCTGAAGCCTGCCTGGCAGCCCTCGAGCAGACCGTTGTACTCAAGAAAGTACACAAGTCTCCTGTTTATCATCTTCTCGAGGAGCTTGCACAGGCAGCTTGTAAGGGCGATGGGCCGATAGCTAGCGGGAGAGGAAGGGTCCTTCCCTTCCTTCAGGAAAGCCACTACTATGGCCTCCCTCCAAGAGCGAGGAATGTGCCCCGAAAGCCATATGTTATTGTATAGATGTAGAAGTGTTTCAACGGTGCCTGAGTGTAGGTGTTGTATCATGGTGTATGTGATTTTGTCTGCACCTGGAGCTGAAGGCTTACATGTTCAGAGCTGCCTTCAGCTCATGAATTGAAAGAGGACAATTGTAAGAAGTGTGCGACTTGTTGCTATCACGCAGTGACTTCTTCTCCGCAGATATTTTGTGTTTCATGAAAGCGTTTGTGTAGTGTGCTGAACTGGACAAGTGTTCAAGTGTTGTACAAGTGTGTTAGCCTGGTTTGCAGTGTGTCTCCTGTTGTACTAACCAGGGGCAGGCTGTGTGTCTGTTGTCCTTTGAGCTTACGTATGTGTGTCCAGACTTTGTGTGTGTCTGTGTGCGAGTTCATGGATGTCAAGAAGGAGTGCCAACTCTCTCGTTTTGCCCCACGGTGCACACGTTTCCCAAACGCCTTGGCCCGTTTGAACAAGAGGGGGTTACTCGACGTGGGGCACCGACGAAGGATACTCCACGCCTTCTTCTGGGCCTCTCGCGCCCGCCTACAGTCCTCATTCCACCCCGGCCTCCTCTTGTTGCGCGGGGCACCAGAGGCGTGGGGAATGGACTTTTCGGCGGCGTCGAGGATGCGCGACGTGAGGAGTTGGGTAGCTTCTTCAACGTGTAGGTGTCCTATGGATGTGTGGTGTAGTTTGGATGTCTCTGTAAATGTATTCCAATTAGCTCATGCTTCATTGAACCTACTATGGGAAGATGGACTGCATTGGCCTTTACCTATGTATGTTAGTGAGGTGGGGAAGTGGTCACTGCCATATGGGTCAGTGCCCACACCCCACTCGAGAAGAGGAAAGAGAACTGCAGAGTCAATAGTCATGTCAAGATATGAGTATGTGTTGTGTCCTATGTTATGGTATGTAGGCTGTTTATTGTTGAAAAGGCATGCTCCAGAGTATGTAAGAAACCCCTCTATCAGGCGACCCCGGGCAACCGTACGAGAAGAGCCCCAGAGAGAATTGTGAGCATTAAGGTCGCCTCTTAAGATGCAGGGTTCGGGCAGCTGGTCAACCCACGCCTCGAAGTCAGAACTCGAAAGTGCAAGATCAGGAGGAATACATATGGAGCATACCGTTATCAACCTATTCAATAATATTGTTCGAATTGCTACAGCCTCAAGGACCGTGTTCAGAGTGACAGGGTGGCAGGCTAAGGATTTCCGGGTAATTATGGCCACACCGCCAGAAGAGTGTGTGCAGCCATCCCTGTCCTTTCTGAAGACCATGTAACTATTCAAGAAATTTGTGTGCTTGGAATTCAAATGTGTTTCCTGAACACACATTACACTTGGCTGATTAGCATGCCGTATTTCGTATACATCGTCAAGATTTTTAAGAAGGCCTCTACAGTTTCATTGAATTATGTTTTCTCTTCCCATTATTTAGTGTGAGAGCTACTGGAGTGTGTATGTTTGTTTATGTGTCCCCTTTCGGGGCTGTGACTTTCGCCTTTTTGGCTTGTCGGGAGGCTTTGGCGTCGGGACGCGTTTCTTACGGTGCACCGCAGACAAGAATGGTTCGAAGTCTATTTCATCCTCGGATGTCCTCGGAGCAACTGAGGGATCCGGCTCCTTGTACCGCGGACCCTTTGGGGTGCGCTTTTCTTTGCCCGCAACCGACGAGGGTTTCAAAAAGGCCTCTGATGGCGCAGGCGGTGCGGTGGGGGTGGGAGCTGCTGCTTGCTCCCCCATTTCCATCTCCGTGCCCTCGCATGTGGTTTGGGACGGTGCAGCGGAAGTGGAGGAAGCAGAATCACTCCCACCGGACGTGGATGCCACCACAGCCGCTGCTGGCCCAGCGAGCGGTGCGGAGGCGGGTTGGGCTGCCAGAGGCCACCCAGGGGGAGGGGTGGGGCGGCGGCGGGACCAAGTCTGACACTCGGTACTGGGTCGCCGCGAAACAAGACGCCGCTCCGCCCCCCGGCCAGCTGCGTCGACATACCTCCCCAGGGGGAAAGAGGCGAACCTCTTTCGGGCCTCTGGGAAGGTGATATTTTCGTTGACTTTCAAGGCAATGAACTGTTTTTCATGTTTGAACTTTTCACAGCTCCTAGAATAGGCAGCGTGTGGTCCCTGGCAGTTCACACAGGTGAAGTTCTCGGATTTACAATTGTCAGTTAGATGATCATGTGCTGCACATTTTTCTCACGTCAATTTACCACGGCAAGAGGTTGTGCCGTGCCCAAACCGCTGACACTTGAAACAGCGGCGTGGGTTCGGCACACATAGGGTCGGATTGGACATCTCAAGAAACCTGCGTTGACCGACTCAGGAAGGTTTGAGCGGTCAAGGGTCAAGATTATGTGCTTGGTAGGAATTATTTCATCATTTCGGCGTATAGTGATTCGCCTCACTGCTGTCACGCCCTGATCTCGGAGGCCCTCGAGCAGATCTGCTTCAGTCTCATTTATTAGATCCCGATCAGAGATCACGCCCTGGCAGCTATTGAGGCTGCCATGGGGCGTTATCTTGATAGCAACATCTACCATGCGCGTTTGCTTGAGGAGGTTAGAGGATTGTTGTTTGTTTCCTACTTCTATCAAAACTTCTCCCGTTGTGAGTTTCTTAGCCTTGTACGACTTTCCGATAAGGCTTTCAAGAAACTTGGAGATTAGAAACACAGACTGGGTAGTGATCGGCTTTGTCTTGTCAAGAGATTCCATGATCAAAAACCGCGAGAAATTATCAGGCTTTGGAAGTGAGATTGATTGAAACGGAGGAAAAGAGACTTCGGTGCGGCCCCTTTTCGGGGGCAGATCACGTTTGGGGGGGTTAGAAAATGCCATATATCATAGTATAGAAGCAGGGGACGGGGGTACTTTCTTCTTTGACTTTACCCTGATGGTCAAAGAGGTCCCGGAGTTCCCTGCCGGGTGAACAGACAGGGAGCCCATCCACCGGAGGTTGACCTGGGCTCCGACGGCCCCCAGGTTTCTACCCTTCACCTTAAAACCCATTACCACGGTCGGTTACAGCGTGAGTGTGGGGGCTCGGGGTCCGCGGTGCCGCCAACACCATCACCAAGATTGCTCAAGGTGCCCCGTGCGGGGCTCTGCACTAAAAGCATTCTGTCACTTTCACAGCTTAGATGCCAAGGTGGAAGACAAATCAGAGCTGGTGGTTTTACTCGCTTTAACTTCATTTTTCTTAGGTCTGCCCCTTTCTTAGTAAATTATGGACAAAAGCGCAGATTTTTTCGTGCAAACTGAGGTAAGTCAATAGCCATAATTGTGATAATATAGAAGACTTTGGTGATGTCTGTTTCAGATAGGCGTCGATGCCGAAGAAGTTAAGACGATGGGATAATAGTTGGTGGACAATTGCTTTTTACGGGTACGCTCAGAGAAAGGGAAGATGAAATCGTAACTGGCGACAAAGCAGGATGGATTCGAAGGAGCCAGGGATAAGAAGGCTGTCCGCAAGATGAGGTAGTCATGGTCTCCCGAGCCCATCGTTAAGATGCCCGGAAAACCAGCCGGGCTGCAGGCGCAGCCATGTGTTGTAGCTGTTGGTCGACCGCACATTTATTCGTCGGCATCGAGAGTATTACATGGGATCTACCAACAGCCGTCGAGAGCTTGGACTGTTTCAGCGCTTCAGCATCAATACCGCCCTAACGCGTGAGACGTGCAATCTATCGCGGTCAGGTTTCTAAACTAAAGTCGGAACTTTTATTACTTCGTTGTGGCCTCGCAGAGCTTTTTTTCTTTAGGATAGAGTTCAGTATCGCATTGTGCGTGTGACGGTAACGCTCGTGTAGTTAGTCGTCTCCTCTAGATAAATGTTTCTCTGTCTACCACGCACTTCTGTAATCCCTGCCTTATTTCTCCAACGCGATTACCGAGCACTAGCCACTAATACCACCACAGCAATCTACCTTCCTAAAGTTCAAATGCCAAACTGTGGAAGTCCGAAGCCAAAGCCTACTTCTATAAGCCAAGTTCCAAAACCAACGTTCGGACTACCAACCCAAACGAAATGCTTAGGGCCACGAATGCAACGATAGCGCAGTCACGTAGATGCAGGTTTCATAGCGCTACGGATTCAGGTTGAATTCTGAACAAATGAATTGGCTGCGCATAATATGGTTCTCCGTCGCTTCTAACGTCGCATCACTCGAGGTGTTGGGGTGCCCCAGTAATTAAGTTCCGGTTTCGCGTCGTAATGGCCCCGGTTAGATTTCCGGAACCTCGCTAACAACATTTTTTTGAGGGAAGCACTCGCAACACGTGCTCATGGTCTTCTTGCCTCATCGCCACTTTCCCTCCTCCTTCTTGGCCAAAATTTTCCCCCTCTCTACTTTGGCAATGACGATAGTTTTTGGTTAATGATGCGCAGGGACAGAACACAAGGTTTAACAGCTCCCCTATGAGATGTTCTTTATCAATAATAACTAATTCACTCAACTACAACACAAGAAATCAGACATAATTGCTTAGGTACAAATTATGGCTACCACGTCGTGTGGTGTTCTGTGGATGCGTCTTAGTACCACATTTCTTGGGAGGTTTGTTTTCGACGCCGCGCACTTGTTCGCCTGTTTAGTCGTATACTAGGTGACACACAACGTAATATATTCAAATATACACAAACCCTCGTTCTGAGTGATTACATGCATTTGTTTTGTGAAGTGAGTTGATGTTCCCTTTTTAACTATCGCAATTCAAGGCAGAGTTTCTGCTGCGACCTTAAGTGAGCAATACCATTGGTTTGGCGAAAAGCGTTTACTTTCTCCGTTGGCTG
The DNA here is from genome assembly GCF_048455015.1 of Haemaphysalis longicornis. Taxonomy (NCBI): domain Eukaryota; kingdom Metazoa; phylum Arthropoda; class Arachnida; order Ixodida; family Ixodidae; genus Haemaphysalis; species Haemaphysalis longicornis. Next base: position 104,358,872 of record NW_027526407.1, on the reverse strand, counting down.
TTCCCTCTAAGTTTTTAGGTGAGAGCTCTTCTTGTGCGAGAGCGAATATATGCCGTTTAATGCTGAGCCGTGTCTTTGTAAGCCGGCTTTCTCGCATTGCGTTGTTTTATTGCGCACGCGGACGCAATAATTTCCCGGAACTGACACAAGAAAGCCACGCTTTCGCGGGTCAAAAAGTGGAAGAGCTGAAATGCTTCAAATAGCTTGTCAGTTAGTTCATAGTTACATGCAATTGTTCGTACGACGCTCCTCCATATATAATATATTTATACCCTTGTGGTTACTGAATGGGTGTATTAAAAATTTTGCATCCTTGTTTCGCCTTTTATGTACTAGAAATGATATATGGTGCTCTAGCATGTGGGTGCTACAAAAATATTTCATGTATAATGGGGTTTATTGGCAGGTCTTGCAAGAGGCACGAACGAGGTCTGGCCGCTTCAGAGTCCAAACGAGGTCTGGCGTCCGCGCGCAGGTCTCGCGCCGAAGCACTCTCGATGGAGCTGCCGCTGTGTCGCTACGGGGACATATACCCACTGGGGGATTGACGCCGGTCGAGGTGCCGAGGTGTTGAGGTGCCGGTCGAGAATACCGTGTCACCCGCTGGGGTGCCGTGTACTGATATGCCTGAAAGGCGCCTGGCTCCAGTTGTCGTACTACTGAAGCGTAATTCATCGCAGCCGGTGAAGCGAGAGGCGCAGCCATGGGTACCGTTAGGGTCGATGCTACTGGGGAAGCGAGAGGCGCTGAGGCGGTAGTTGAAAAGGGCGGTGCCACTGCTGACGCTAAGTGTGAGGTCAAGGATGAAGCCACGGATACAGGCACATGTGGCGGTTGGCAGGCTGAGGGGAGTGCCTCGGCGACCTGTTCTTGAATCACTCGCCGCACAGTCGGGGGCAGCGGAAAGGCAGGCTCTCGAGCGCTAGGAAGCAGGGCCAGCTGCCGCGAAACTTCTGCACGCACGAACGCCTCGATGTGCGGCAGAAGAGGAGAAAGGTCGGAAGGTACGGCCAATGACGACAGTGTCCCTCGTGAAACGTCTTCATTGGGCAGTGTGCGTTGTCGAGTCACAACACGCTGTTTACGCAGCTCGTCATAGCTGAGGCACCAATTGAGGACTTCGTCAACAGTCTGCGGGTTCTTGCCCAGGAGCATCTGAAATGCATAATCCTCGATGCCTTTGAGGATGTGCCTGATCTTGTCGGGCTCAGGCATCGCAGGATCCACCCGCTTGCAGAGGTCCACGACGTCCTCAATGTAACTGGTGTAACCCTCGTCGTCTCGCTGTGCTCGCACGCGAAGCTGCTGTTCAGCGAGAAGCTTGCGCACAGCGGGGCGACCGAACGCCTTAATGAACTCGATCGTGAATTCAGGCCAGGTTTTCATGCGCGGTTTGTGGTTATGAAACCACGTGTTGGCGAGCTCGGTCAGGGAAAACTCGACGTTGTTCAGCTTCATTCCGTCGTCTCATCGGTTGTAGGCGCTCACCCTTTCGTAGGCAGACAGCCAATCCTCGGCATCGGCGTCGTATTTGCCATTGAAAAAGGCTGGGTCGCGTTGGCGAAGAGACCCGGAGCACACGATGGGTGCCTGCTGTGGCGACGCCATTTCTTCGTCGATTTCTCGATGCAGGGGCGGGAGCACTCGCTTGCTTCGTAGTTCCAGGCTGGGGATCGCGTGAAGACTAGGACCTCCACCAAAATATAATGGGGTTTATTGGCAGGTCTTGCAAGAGGCACGAACGAGGTCTGGCCGTTTCAGAGTCCAAACGAGGTCGGGCGTCCGCGCGCAGGTCTCGCGCCGAAGCACTGTCGATGGAGCTGCCGCTGTGTCGCTACGGGGACATATACCCACTGGGGGATTGACGCCACTCAGAAGGTCAGCCTCCGCTTTAGCCGAACACATACCCGCTCGGGGAGACTGGTGCTCTAACGGTCGCTCACTATCTTCGTTACACATGTAAAGAACTGTATAAAAGGTTGCAGCAGCTAAACGGGTGTGGTCGGATATGTTTGACCGATGAGAGTTTTTACTTCAGGCGTTATCGTAGTGGTGCCAAAACAATGGGTGCAAAATTGTCGTTCAAACGTTCAAAACGGCACAAAAACGGATGGGGTGTTTAAACCCTACCTTCCACAATGTTTTTTGACCAGTGTATTAAAATTTTATTTTAATGTAGGGGTAAACTCTTTTCTTGGTTCCTGCAGGGCCTCCACTGAAATCCCCTTGGCGGCCCCTTCGGAAGCAGCCACAGGACGCTCAGGCCGCTCTCCACTGCCGCCCCTGCTGTTGTTGCACGTTCACGACTGATATTAACCGTTTGCATACGTTCGAAACACATATTAAAGGGGCACTGAAGTGAATTTGTCAAGCTCCCGTTTTTGCTTACACTGCGTAGAGTGGCTCAAATTAGCACACTTTTCATCGTTTATTCGGTTGACAAATTGGTGATTATTTTACAAAGCGCGAAAGAAGAAAAACTACCATGCGCGGTTTGCGGCGGCCGCACCAACTAAAGCTGTGACGTTAGGAGGAGCGGGCACCGTGATTGGACGATGCCCAAGGTGAGCAACCAAACAAGTTTCGGTTTCGGTTTCGGTTCTGTAAAACACAACCGTTGGCGTTGTTGGATGGGCATTCTCAATAACTCAGTAATCATCGTACCACGCTCCTGCCATGTTGTCAGCTGTAAAAATGAATAAAGATCAGCCTCCTAGGACGGATTGGAATCGTAGCATTCACTAGCCGAAACCTACGCAGTGCATGAACGCCCTCCGCGTACCCGCAGACGCCCAAATGTCATGCGCTTTTCCCCCATATTTGGAGCTTGCCTCCCTCATGCCTGTGTCGTAAAAAGCGTGTTCGCACCAGGCCAAGGGTCTGTTCATTCTGGCCTGTGCCCACTGCCTGCAAGCAGTCGGTGCTTATGGCAACAGCTCGCCAATGAGAACTCGCTAGTGCGCCAGTGCCAGCCTGCGCGCGTTTTGTGAACTACTTCGTGGAGCCATGAACGTTGCGGCCCAAAAAAAGGTGAACTCAATATAGAAAACATCGGCGGAAAACGAAAAAGTTAACTTACAAAAAAAAAGCACGCACCCGCGGGGATTCGAACTCGTGACCTGCAAAATACTTGCGGTGGCATAGCTAGCAACCCAGACAACTCGGCTACGGAGCGGGCTCCGCTGGCATTGGTAATATAGGGTATACATTGTATAACCAGTTTACAATTTTATTTAGTTTTGGCATTTCAAGCAGCTTAGGTGACTATTTGTTGTATTGCGCTCGTGCAGTAAGCGTCGCAGGAGTTTTCACAATAGCTCACGTCTAGCAATTGCATTTCGTAGACGGAAAAGCGTTCGCAGATGCGTAGTCGTGCTGCTAACCGCTGTGCTTGTTCGCCCAGCGCAAAAAAAAGTGCTTCCCGCACCCTAGTTTTACGCTGTACGGTAAAAATATCAGTTGATTTTATTTCCTTAGTACCTATATTGACTTCGCTGACTCTTCTCCCGCCTTCAAGAGGCCTTATATTTTCCTACTGGCATACCAGTCAGCGAAGCGTCGCATGTGCGCTTGTGCAGCGCTTGTATGAAGCGACCTTGACTTGGAGCTAGATACAGTGTACAAACTAACCAAGTAAAGAAAGGCAAATTCTACCATTCACAAACGTGTCCTGGCTTCGTTTCAACTGAGCGAACGAATTGCGACGACCTGTCGGCGGCCAGCGGACGAAACACTGGGCCGACTGACTCTGTCTGAAGGCCGGGGAGCCGTGCAGTAGCGCAGCCAATTGCCAGCTTATCCCCTCCTGACGTCACACGAAAACGCCGCAGAAAATGGGCGAGCGTAAAGAGAGGAGGACAGCATTTTCGAATTAATTTTTCTACTAAATAAAATCGCGTAAACGCTCCCAGGGTGGTCGAAACATGGCCTGGGGACTCCGGACTACAATTTGCGCAAGTAATCCCGCAATGTTTACATATCACTTCAGTGTCCCTTTAATGTAGAGAAGTCACTCAGTTCGCAACTGTGGTGTATTTACAAGAGTGTAAACGTTTCCGACGCGATCTTAGTATGATACATTTGGTCTGCATGAGCGTGAGGTGTGTATTACAGACGAGCTCCACAATGGTAGCTTATTCATCGTGCTAATTGTCATTGCACTGCCTTGAAAACTACCTAATGTGTTTCCGACAACAGCGTTTCCTCAGATGTTCATGATACGGGTACATACAATGACGTAAATCAGTTCTGTGCTCTTTGACAATCTTGCGCAGCACTCATATCTGACAGCTTGCCAGTTACGCTTGCTAATGTCTTACTTCCAATATTGATTACTACCCTGAACAAGTAATAGGGCATAAATTGTACGATGATTTTACAAAAGAAGTACGATCGATAATACAAAATTGTACCCGAGGATCACCACCTTACAAAGAATTTAATGACGGGCTGTTTTTTCTTGAAGTGAGCACTCGCAATTGTTCATCATCTGGTACATATATATTTAATGAGCAGCGTGGTGACTGGATTATAGAACAAGCCGCGCTCACGACCATGCCCTTCTTCGAAACATCACCATACGACACAGGAAACCTGCAGAAACTATCACAAACTAAAATTATACGGCCTTATCAAATACCACACTCTTCCAACAACATCATTTTATCGTTTGTGAACTGTCTACCTTGTACTTCAAAAAATGCGTCCACTGGGTGATGAACTGTTTGTTGAAGTGGAAAAACAAAACGATTATGAGCACACAATTTCTGTATGATTACTGAAACTTTCGTTACTTGATTTCGTTCCGCATTCATTCCCAGAAGATATATTCCACAACCTCCCTGTTTATTTATATGTGGTTACATTGACTTTCCTTTGTTTTTTATAAGGCGAGAGTGCATATATTTAATGACGGGCAGCCTTGCACTATGCTCAACCGTTTTGTGTGGTTTCGTTTTCCTTAAAAGTCACAAGTGATCGTACGGAATTGGGATAATCATATCTCTGAGACAGATTTTTTTAGTACGTATATATTGGAAACGAAGCCGCATTCGCTGTTTCTGCTACAAGACAACACCAACCTGCCACTGTGCCTGATGTATTCGGGGGGCGGGTGCTCACTGTTGGGCCTGACATATTTGGGAGTTATCGAGGTTATTTGCTGCTGCCATTCCTGACGCTCGTAAGAGCGGCCAGAAACCACGCAGAACCGCGTTCCTAAATAGCGTTTGTTGACGTTACAGCACTCCACGAAGCTGCGACTGTTTTTTAAGTGACCTAATATACTATTTGCGCGCAGACATGGCCATACCAAGTTGCGTAGGGCGCGGAAAGGTAAAAAGAGGCGAAACAGAACGAAACCATTGCATGAGTACCTATAAGCCAGCCAGCGCTCATGCCGTAGACGCCATAGGGAAGCGGCCGCGGGCGGACCAGCTATCAAGAGCGAGGAGCATTGGATTGGATTGGATTGGATTGGATTGGCTTGGCTTCGATTGAATTTGATTGGATTGACTTGGATTGGCTAGGCTTTGCTTGGCTTGGATTTGGATTTGATTGGAATAAATTAAATCTGAGGACACCCCTCACTGATCCGGAGTGAGCGCAGTCACAAAAGATGAGATAGATAACATTTACCCTCCTCTCCTTACCCCCTCCTCGAACTCAAAAATTTCATCCTGCGTTCATATATTTCCAACATTTGATGCTGCACGTCTGATCTGTATTTTTCTCAGCTTTTCAATTACTTAAACAACAATTTCATAGTTTCTTTTGCACGAAGAGACGATGATTTTATGCTATCCGTTAGTTGAAGGAACATTTGGGAACGTCAACGCCTCAAGGGCCCACCCCATACGTGGTTATATATATATATATATATGTAATACGGCGATATAAGCACATGAAATATTAGATAAGGCGTAATAGAACCGCTGAATGATGAACTATGCTGTTATAACTGTGGACCCTCGTTGCGAACAAATTTAATGCGCACTTATGTGTATTTACCGCCTGCTAACCAGCCATCAACAAGCTGCGCGTAAACCACAATTTACTGTGGGCTTTTCAAAGTGCAGTAGCCACGGCTTCCTATCTGTAATAAAAGAGAAGAAAAATCCACGGGACAATACAAAGCCTTGAACACAATCTTTCTAGCTCTGTCAACCTACGGCTCGGCAGCAAAGCAACAGCATTCTATCAGCACCCCGTATCATTTAGAGGCTTTCCCCTACGATATAACAGTTCTGAATGACTTCGTTGCGGTATGTAGCAGATACGCACGCAAATAACGTTATGGCACATGTTTTTGCAAAGCTTCGTTCACGGGCGCTGAAGGCAGTCGGTGCGGCGGGACCGACCAGAGTTGCGTGGGCCTGCCGTGGCTGGCGCTGCGCTCGCACGACAAACTTCGCTTACAAGAGCCTATTCGCAACTCCAAGCAGTCTGGCAACATCAGTCAAAACAAACAAAATGGCGTCGCAAAACAGGTCCGCCTCGCAGTTTCGCTTGCTGCCGTACTAAGATTCTTACTGCAGCGTTTATTCGCGTTGTTTTGGCGAGGATGAGGGCATGATTTCAGCCGACGACCTTATCTTGATTGGCCCGTCAAAGATTGGAGCGAAGCAAACAGCTGAGATCATCGCTGTGTGCATGCCGCCGGGTGTGACTGAGGAACCGCATCTCATTTCGTTCAAGATAAGCTACCTCTTTATTGAGCCAACAATCGTGGAACGCAATGCTCGTGCGCACCAGGGCTGTCAGACAAGTGCAAGCACCTTGCTGCGGCTCTCATCTACTGCGACAGGTAAGTCGTGCAGTTCTAACTACGACTGTTCGGAAAGTGACAGAGCTTCGCCGTAGTGTCATGAATAATGATCTGGTGTGTGCGCTAGCTGCAGAAAAGGTATATGCGTCGGAAGAAACAGGAAAACAAGAACACTTTCGTTGTTTTGATTGCTGCAATTACGCTCGTACGATGTGCGCTCAGAAGCGGAGGAGCACTCGCACATGGCTAGAATCTAGAAGAAAGCGCCTTCAGAAAAAATGCAAGACACGTGTTCGCTTACATCTTTGCAGTTTTTAAGACTGTGGGCTGTATTGTGCGCTGCCGAAATGCGTCAGCTATTAGTGGGCTCCGTCGCCCTCGCGGAGTCTGTATTTCGGATAGTGGGGAAAGAAGGAAACGCCGTATATTCGAGGTATGGACGTTCAGCTCGCCAATTTCTGTAGTATCGGCAGGAAGGAGTGTGGGTGCTTCATCAACAGCGGCAAAATGAGCGGCAATCGACTTTAAATTTAAACAGCCTTCCATGTCACATTGCATTAGCAATGACTTAAGAAAGTTTGGTACGTGGTGTCGTTAGATGTGTAGAAGTATGGGTGGCCGAGCGGTATGAAGTGACTACCGCGAACAGTAGGCCATCAGGCCCGTGATAGACATGAGAACTTGCCGAGCCGTTTGCCCAGAACAAACTGTCTTTATTTTTCCAAAAACGGCCACTCGCCGCTGTGCCAGGCTTGCACGGCTGAACATAAAACTATCAGCGCCGCGTGGGGGCGCTGCACATGTGCTAACATTGTAACACTCCTCCTCTTTTAGGAGGAAGACTATGGGGAATACCTATTCACTGGTTTCCTCATCCTCGTGCTACGTCGCAACTTCGGTGTGCTAGGCGTAGGCACGACAGAGTCACTGTTCACGTGCACACCACTGTTGAGCCCAGTCCCGTCACTGTCAATGGCACAGCTACTCCCAGAGAAGCTATTTCCAGGTGGCTTTTCCTGATGAGGCACTTCCGGAAACAGCTGGTGCATGGAGAGGTGGCGGCTCCAGCTGTGGTGGAGCTGCAGCGATAGCAGTTTCAGGAGAAGTCAGATGTGCGTCTGTCTGCACAAGGCCTAAGTGGTCGCTGTGTCGTTTTCCCAAGGTGCCATCTTCAAAACGAACACTGGCTGATGACGGAGTGACGTCCACAACACTGGCATGCACCCACGGTGTACCCCTGCGGAAGTTTCGCGCATACACGTCATCACCTGGCTGCAGTGATGGGGCCTGACGGGACCCTCTGTCGGCATACAACTTCTGCTTGAGTTGTTTTAGAAATACAGATGCCTGCAGGCTTGGCCTCAGGACATCCAACGGAGTCTTGAACATTCTTCCCGTCAAGAGCTCACACGGTGGCCGACCTGTAACTTCATGTGGTGTGGTCCTGTAGTGGAACAGGAACCTGGAGATCTGCGTTTGGAAGTTCCCAGAGCCAGACTTCTTGAGTTTGTTCTTCACAGTTTGTACCACTCGTTCAGCTGCACCGTTTGAGGCAGGGTGATACGGCGGTACGAGCATGCGGCGTATTCCATTTCGAGTTAAGAACTCAAGGTACTGGGCACTGGTGAAGGCAGGACCGTTGTCCGAAACTATGACGTCAGGCAGGCCATGCTGAGCGAATGCAATTCTCAAGGCAGAAATAGTAGCTTCTGCAGATGTGGAAGACACAGTAAAGATTTCTATCCATTTTGAGAAGGCATCCACAATAACAAAGAACGTGTGACCTAGGAATGGTCCTCCAAAGTCAATGTGAAGCCTTGACCAGGGTCGTTGTGGGAAAGGCCATGGCGTCTGCTGAACCGGCTGTGCAGCTCGATGTTGAGTCTGGCAGGTGGCGCAGCTCTTTACACTGTTGGAAATGTCATTGTCAATGCCTGGCCACCAAACATGGCTCCTGGCAATCATCGTGCTCTTCTCGATTCCCGGGTGGCTGGCATGAAGAACACCAAGAACTTGGGCCTGCAGTGATCTTGGAATCACGACTCTTGATCCCCAGAGTAGGCACCCCTCATGGAGACTGAGTTCTGAGCTACTGGTATTGAAAGGGTTCCACTCTGGTCCCACTGGGATGCTTTCTCCTTTCAGAACAGCAAGAACAACATGACCCAAAACTGGATCATTTCTTGTGGCTTGAGCCACAACACCAGGTGAAAGCAGTCGCGGATATGCCTCCTCCAGCAAGAATATTTCAGCAGGTCGTGGTAATGCAGTGGTGTCAGTTGGCAGAGGCAGTCTACTAAGAGCATCGGCGTGGCCGAGCTCTTTGCCAGGCTTGAATACAAGTTCGTGCTTGTACGCAGAAAGCTTCAGAGCCCACCTGACCACTCGAGGCGAAGCTTGCACGGGAACGGGCTTGTTGGCACCTAGCAGTCCAAGAAGTGCCTTGTGGTCAGTGTGTGCTTCGAATGAGATGCCCCACAAGTACTGGTAGAACCGATCCACACCAAACACTAAAGCCAGTGCCTCCTTGTCGAGTTGACTGTAGTTTTGTTCTGCTTTTGACAAGCTCCTCGAGGCAAAATCAATGGTATGTTCCCGGCCATCAGCATCTTTGTGTGCCAGGACTGCACCTATACCATAAGGCGATGCGTCGCAGCTGAGGCAAACAGGCCTGGCAGGGTTGAAATGCACAAGAACTGGAGCTGATGTTACCAAGTGCTTGCAGGCAGTGAATGCATCTTGTTGAATGCATCAAAACCGCGTTGAATGTTGAATGCATCTTGTTGAATGCATCAAAAACCTCGCCTTATAACTGAATGCATCAAACGCAGTGAATGCATCAAACGCGACCACTAACCCATGAGCTTTTGCTAATAACCTGTTAAAGCTGCGAATTCTTTGGGCATGTGCGGCCTGTTTTAGGGCACATGTGCCTGAATAAATATTCATTGTGTCTGGTATATTTCACTAAAAATAGAAACAGCTATGCAAGAATACATGCTGTTGCTGCTTCAAACCCATGCTGACACACGTGAAATATTCACACAGACAACAAACGAATGGCAGTGCCCAACTAGGAGGTCTGAACGGTCTTGTGCCCCAGAATAATATCCCATATTTCGACGTGGCCCATTCCTTTGCCCCGGATTCTTCTACTCAATTTAAAATGCCAAGTGAAGGGCGTGCTGAATAAGAGTTTCCCCCCGGAGAAAAATCATAATCCCACAGCCGCATGTCAACAGATGTTACTGTTGCTCATATCACCATGATTTAATTGCTAAATATATTTCCCTTGTTGACTCTGCACTCGGAATTATTGGCTCGAAACTGCCAAAGACCTAGTATGCAGAAAGGTGCCCACTCTTCTGGTGCAAGGACTTTCAACGCTTGCTGTTGGGTGTGATGACTAACTTGTGGCACAAGCTGAAAGAAATTGATGTCCCAACCCTCCTTCCTCTAGAAAAGTGTTAATATCCATGATTGGCTCGATAAATGATGCCGGTTAAAGTGGCATCGAAAATGAGCATTGTTTTGTCACGTAAACAGCACAAGTGCAAGCAGTGGTGATCAGAAGCGTGTCAAGAATTCCTGAGCTGCATGATAGGGCTGCAAATATACCTGCCCTGATTTCAAGAAAGGTAATATTGACACGTAACACGGCGGACTCCCAGAAAATGAAGCAGTTTGTGCTACCTCTCGAGGCCTTCACTCCCTGGCATTCCCATCCGAGGAACCAGCGAGCAGGACGCTGCAGTTACTCCCACCTCCTCACACCTTCGCCAGCAACCAATCTTACGTTTACTGTTGCCAACAAACTATCACAATCTTCAATCACGCCACCCTACATCCCATTGCCCCACCATCAACCTTTCGCACTGACAGCCGTGCAACATATCTATCACTGCTTAACACCTAGTGCTCTCCTGCCCACACTCACCTAACCTCATTTCTCCCCCTCCTTGAAGCACAGCTGACCAGCCCAGACCCAGCTCACCAGCCGGCCCTGGTCTCCTGAATAAGCGCAGTCACGACGCGAGCTACCCCAAGGAGGCTTCCCACCCCCTACCTATTTTGCTGCAATAAAATATTCACCTTCGCCACCTCGGATCGCTTGTTTCAGTACGTGCTTCATTTACTGCTATCTCGTCTGCGCGCCGCTTCCTTCGCTTTCATTATTCCGTCTTTTACGTCTAGTTACTTCGATAAGCAGACTGACCACCCTCCACACAACTTTTCCAGAATCAGAATTCTCCGTCGCTGGCATACACATGTTCTTCCCGCATGAAGTCACTTTCAGTGTCACACGCCATTCATTTAGCTAACTTTTATTCCCCGACGCCAACGTGCTATGGTAGCGCGGGGTTAAAGCATTGGGATCCTATTCTTGAGAACCTGGTTCAAATCTCATACCAAGTCAAATGCGTTTTGTGTACTCTTCACAGCTTCGCCCGTTTTTTGTATCGAACAACTGATTGATTGTAGGGTTTAACGCGCCGACGCAACGTAGGCGATGAGGCGCGCCGTAGTGGAGGGCTCCGGATTAATTTTGACCACCTGGGGATCTTTAACGTGCGCCGAAATCTCGTACACACGGGCATTTTTGCTTTTCGCCTCCATCAGAAAAGCGGCCGCCGCGGCCGGGAATCGAACCCGCGACCTCGTGCTCAGCAGCGCAACGCCTTAGCCACTGAGCCACCGCGGCGGGTGTATCGAACAACTGCTACTGTGTTTCGAACAATAGAGCAGCTAAAGTTTTCTCCTTCAAAAACTCTGTTTTAAAAATAGGCGAGAGAACTGCACAACTGTAGATACTCACATTCCATTTCCATGATCGGTGTCTCAAACATAGTTCAAATTTCATGTGCTTTCAAAGTGAGTGAGTAGCTATCGAGTTACACATAAGTATACAAACAAAAGAGTTGTTGGGAATAAGACCTCTCAGAAATTAACAATTTTAAAATATGTCACCATCTTCCCGCAGGGGAATCCTGAGTAGTATGGGAAGCAGGCATGGGGTCGATTCAAGTGCCCATTAGTTTTCAGTTCATCGTTTCTGTGAGGTAGAGGTACGTAGCTACCGTTACATTTACCGTTTTGTTTCCATGGTAACTACCACACTTTTCACTTACTGGAACTATGAAATGGAAAATTGCGTTGACCCCATGGCTGTTTCGCATACTACTCAGGGTTCCCCTACGGGATGATGGTGTAATTTTATTGGAGGGGGTGGGGGTGTTAGAGTGGAGAGGCATTAGAGAGAGACGTTGTACGTGGTATGAGTTTGTCTTTATTTAGGCATTATCATCATCATGTTCAACGTAGGCGACGTCGAGCTGTGGTTGGCGTTTTACTTTATGACCGCCTTATGGTCTGTGAAGTGTAAAGTAAGTGGCTGTTGTAGTGGATGAACCATAAAGTTGCTGAAGATGAGATCGATGCATGTTCCCCAGATGGCTCTGGGCTGCTTGTAATCACGGCTCGCCGAGACTCGCCAACGCACGCCGCTGCCGACGACGATAAAACGTCGAAGGCGCGTGAAGCGTGCTTGCCTCGTTCCGGCCCAGGAAGACACCGGCAACACTGTCGCGCCAGGAGCCATAGAAGGGACCGGTCGTTCAGCAAGCCGAGCATGCACAGTGGGGGTGTGGACAGCGCAACAACGACAACGACAAAGGAGGGACATAGCCCCGAACATGAGATGTTTCACATCTAAAATAACGCAATGGTCACTGCAACAAAACATTAGAACTAAGGTGCAAACGTTCTTGAAAGTAACCGACTTGTGTCAGGCAGAGCTGGTTCTTTTATACTATGCATACCATCGTTATCTGTGCTACACATGCTGGCTTGCAGCCCGGTGTTGCCCGCTTGCTCGGCGGCTGACATTGCACGGGTTCGTGATATGGCGTTAAACATATTTTGGATGTTCACTTGGTCCTCTTCATCTGAAATCACCATAGTGAACATCGGCCCTGTCGTGTCGTCCTCTTGGAGTTTTTTTCATCTTTGGTTTTCTTGCTCTCTAGGTTTCTTTTACTTTGACTTTTTTCTTCGCGCGGAGAACTCAAAAATTCTTGCAAACGACAAGCTAACAATTCTCATTTATGAAAGATGAAGGTCGGACACACGGCCAACACCCTACCGTTACTAACAATGCCACATCATCCAGCGATAGTAGTCGCCTGGCTCCGCTGGAGACCACCCAGTTGACCGTTTTCAGTTGGCTTTTCTCGCTATCTGACAAGGTACCTCGAGTTAAAATGACGGTCAAAGAAATCGTGGCTACCGAGGAATACCACGTGCTCATTTATACTAGTAACAACAATGACAACACTGTTGCGCAAACGTTAGGCGCCACAAACTGCGCCATTGTGTTCATGTCATCTCGGCGGACAATCATGTGAACATGCTGAATGGAAGAAAACGAGATTGCACTCCGGATTGGTGCCATTATCCACGGACCGCTCTACCTTCCACGTGTCTCTAGTCATACAGCTAACCACTCTGTAGATGGATTGATCTAACAATACCTTTCTTGATGTCTTATTTATTCTAATACAAAGTCTTCCAATTTGGGGGTTCTCCGCTCCTAAGGCACACCTCGGCTATGAGTCACGCCGTATTGGAGGGCTCGTATTGCGACCACCTTGGTATCATGAATGTGTTTTTCTGAAGGAACACTAATGATTACTGACAGCAAGCACCTTCACGAGATAAAGCACAGCCTGCAAAATGCTCGAAGGGGATCACACCACTTTGTCTACAACTAACCGCTGCCTTAGAGGTCATTGAGCTGTACGTCGTATATGAGACTCATAGCCTGGCTCATTTACTCGTCCGCCTAGAGATTATAGTACCCTGAAACAAAGCTCATAATTATGTGATTAATTTATTATGGGCCTCTAAAAATTCCTAAAGCTGTGAAGAGAAATGACAACCTTCACAAGACACTCATATATTGGTTCCATTGTATATTATCCGCCTTAAAACAGCCACCCGTTTTCCTTACGTGTCTACGTTTTGACTATAACGCATGTGCCAAAAAATACCTTTAGGTCCCAAGCACACTTTATTTCAGCAGTTCAATCATCAAAACAATGCCAACACAGGGAGGCACAGGCAAGGAAATGTTAGTCACTCGTACATATAACACGCCACCGACCGTAGCTTGAGAATGGCTCGCCGACACTGTATTTCTCTTGTCCTCAAGTTGAAGCCTCTAGTTCAACAAAGCGAAACTTAGCAGAACGCTTTGGCATACTGAGGAACCTTGTGTGGTATCCGATGTCACCATGATCATTTTCGACTCTATATTTCCTCAGCACCTATACCGAAAGAAAAATCATGTCACTCCACTGAAACCGACACGGGTATTAGAAGTGCGTCACACCACATTTACGTGCTTTACGCAATGTTACTGAAAACCATTTTTTGACCTTTTACCAGAAGCAACTCTTTGGAGCTTATACCTTGTTTTCAAAAACCCTCTTTCGACCGAAGTGTTTTTAATCACAAATGCTACTGCAGAAAGGTGACGCAAAAAACCTCCCTGTTCGTCAAGATTTGCTAAACGTGTAAAAGCTTCCAGACGCTGTCACTCCTGCCCCCTCCTTTTAACAATTCAAAACTATATCATGGCACCAAGACAAAGTGAGTTAGACGCTATACGGTAGGTTGCACTGACTGCACGAAGATTCAGCCAATCCTTTAATAATTTTTTTACTCTCAGTTGCATGTCTAAACCTGACGCTACTAAGTTGTCCACCTGGCAGGAGGCGCTTCATCAACTTTAGCAGTGTGCCTAGTGAGTGGTATAATAACTGAGCCCTGCGCATTTTAGAATCAAAATTATGAGCCAGTCAGCCTCGTTTGTTCCAAACTTCCTTCTCTTCGACCCTGAGCTATGAATGTAAGTTTGGAACCCTGGAGAGCGAATGTAACCATATCGCTAAAGATAATGCCAGAAAAACACAGAATATGGAGAGTTGAGCCTGCTCAAAGCACTAACAAGTGACGAACATATGTATACGTGGACAAGCACCGCCGCTGTTTTCAGGCAGAAATCGGAAGTTCAGTAGCCTGGTGGTGGTTGACAAAGTTTTTCAGCGTTGACAAAATGCTTGAAAAAGTGTTTTGGGGTAACAAACACGCCTCCATTTTCTTGCCTTTCCAAACAGCAATATATATGCTTCGGCCAGACACTGTACTTTCTGATATTTTGGTGTAATTGTTATTGACTTAAAAATGTTATGCTGAAGTTTTTACTTTTAAGGAGCTGAATAAACGGCTAATTTTGGGTATACAAAGCTCAAGATAACCATATACGTCCATGCTATTCCACCAAATGGTGTCTTGGCACTTTTACTACTGCTTCTGCATTTCCAGTGCCCAATAAGCCGATGAAACAGTGCACGTTATTAAAGCTTTCGTATAAAGATTTAACTGCAGACAACACCTTTTTCAATACAAAAATACCAGCACTATTGTATCTAATATTCTCACCTTTTCCAGAAAAATTAACAGTTCCAGCTCAATGATTCTTTGACGGTTGCGCATTGCAGGTCCCATGTTCAACGGGATAGGAGCGAATTGATGGCGAATCCAGGCATCTCTGACTTCCTTCACTTTTTCACTTTCATCCGTTCGCAGCCACCTCTCCGGAAGAAACTCGGAAGCTTTCGGAAAATTTTCTTCGAGTCGGCCGCCCACGGATAAAACGGTTCTCACCAGAGTCTGCGAAAAGAGTTCTAAACTTTAGCAGAATTAACTTCCATGTACTAAGGAGTTCTCTGTGCATTTGTGTTGGTATTTTCTGTGCATTAGCAAATTATATTACTCGAAAAGAACACATGTCATTGCGCTCTTACCCACCGTGTCCCTTTGTCAAATCTAACAGTTTTCTAACCTGTAGTCCGAGCCCCTTCGTCTCGGACTACAGGTCACGTAGTGCAAAGATCGCACTTTCTAGTAGCGTGAACCACCGCCCTCGTTCCCCCGGATTCCGTTCGATGTTCTTTGCTTTATTTAGGTGGACTGTCCGCTTTTGTAGCCAAGTAATTGGTAAAAGTGGGGTCATTGCAATTCGTTCTGGCTATGACCTGAACATGATACAGAGTCGCTTAGGTGCACACTACATCTTCAGATTACGCACGTAGCAGTCGGTATTCTTTTATCACGCCCCTTAATTTTTTTTAAGTGAACTCAAAACACTTTAGCCCATACGTAAGCGAACACAAACTTAATGCAACCAATCGTGTTTACACGGGGGGTTTTATTGCTTTGGGCTTTCACTGACCTTCATTATTGACATCTGAAACAGACAATTTAGTTGCAAACAATACTTAATTTTCCGCTTTCATTTGACTCCATTCGGATAGCGAACTTCCCCTTTAGAAACAACGCACTCTGACATCTGAGTTTCTGAGTGGTAACATTGCGGCGGGGTTCCAATGGTATTTAAAATCCCGAAGCGGTTATGGCTACCTTCAATTTCCCCATTCGCAGGCAACATTTGGCGTTTGCAACTTTTCAGGATTTTTCTGGAGGCCGATTACATCTAACACATGTATGGGCGCAGCGCTTTAACGAATTCCAAACCCTTAGCACCGACTCTGATGTTCATACTGTCGTGAGCCATTTCAAAACACTAATTAAAGCTGCATCTATACTTTTATCCCCCTAAAAATTAATAAAAAGAACACCAAGCTTTCGTGGATGAACTGAGAGATCTTTCAGCTTACGCAATGTGTGCGCAGACTCCGGTGTGCGAAGCCCGCAGATAACGTTCGGAGAATTGAGTGGTTCATGTGGGCTAAAGAAGTGCTGCGCTGCAAAGGAAACTCGGAAAAGGTCTTCTCTTATCGTGACCAGCTGCCTGATCTTCAAAAACATGCTGGTGCTGGTCGTGAATATTACCTCAACACTCATCCGTAGGTTCTATCCTAGTTGGAAGCAAAATCACCAACGACCCAGTTTTACTGTCCAACGCTTTCACACCCTATTCCAGTTTATATTAACCTCATTAACAAAGTTATCACCTCTTTCCGCAAACTCGTGAAGGCCTCTCGATAACTGATATTCACGCCATAGCAAAAAGTGTTTTAAACCTTCTACTAAGGAAGGTTTGGCATCCACCTCAATTCAGCCATACGGCTACAAAGGAAAGCTGTACAGCTTTCTCAGAAACTTCGCCGTTGAAAAAGTTTGTCCTGGTCAAGGATTCCAACCCGGGATCACCATTTAACCGGACCAGTCGCATGTACGCAGGGTATGGGAGCACACGTGCATTCTGTATGACCTCGCAGAACTCCGTGCGCGCATTGGACAGCTGTCCGAAATGAAGCCAGATACCAAGATGGCGGAAGGTCCCGCAGCTTTTCAGAGCCATTGCACCGGACCTCTACACAAGCCCAGTGGCTTGAGTCGCGCGGCGGCAAGGTTGACACGGTAGGCGTCAAGCACAGCGGTGGCCGGTAGACAGCAGTGGCAGTTTTTTAGGAACTTAATAATTTTTGTGCGGTTTTTGGGGATACACTGTTCAGACTCAGAATCCACAATATTGGAATTCTGTGCTCAAAGGAGCACAGCGTGCTCGTAGGGTGCAAATGCGTCTGAAAAAATATTTTAGGGAACTTACATTAGCCGGTACTATGTGATCAGACGCAACGAAGTCGACGTAAACCTTCTTATAAATTTCATGTACCATGGGATGAAGCCTGGAAGAAACAAGTATTGTAAATATTCGTTCTCAGAAATGTGTAAAGAGCTCTTGGAAACATTCGCCGTCCAGTTGTTTGCTGGCGGCTGGAGGCAGAAGCAAGCGTACTTCTATGAACTGGAACGTTCTCAAGTGCCGTGGTGGCACTACGGCTGAGGCTTTGTGCTTGGAAGTAAGCTTAGCCAAAAATACATGGACCATATTTTGACAACTATAGCTAATAGCGATGTGCTTGGAAATAAGCTTAGCCAAAAATACATCGACCATATTTTGATAACTATAGCTAACAGCGAAGCGCTTGGTTCCGTTATCAAAAAATGCCCGATCACAATTCTGTAGTTTTAAAAGTACTAGGCGAGGTAGTCTCAAGAGCGCAACTGGTGCCCGAGCATGCGGCTGTATTCAGTAGTGATATTGACAAACTGATGAGTCCATTTATTTGAAATGCGCTCATAACGAAGCTTTCAAGCTAGCCGTTCCGTAGTTCAGGGAAGTATACAAAAAGGCGGGGAAAAAGAGAATTTAAAGCAAAGAAACCATACCACCATTTCATAGATAAGCAAATAATAGAACTTTTGTTACTTTAAAACTTAACTTGAACGAAGATTTCATTATAATCCTGACCATAAAGCTGCAAGATTACAATTTAAACAGTCGATAAATACCATAACGTAAAAACACGATGGACAAAAAGCACTATCAACTAAACCATGTTTCCGCACGCCGTAAAAATGAGCGCAAAACCTGGGACTTTCTAAATAGTATTGTTGCAAGCCACCAAAACGAAATATTGATAAAACACTCCAACATGCATCTCAAAACACAAGTTATGGGATTCTGGCCAATAACTTCAGTCAGCATTTTTTGAATCTGTCAGCAATCTGAAACCTAACAAAAACGAACAATGTGTTGATGTAATCGAAATCTACTGTCACTCCTTGTACGCACGACAGTCAATAAGAATGATTTGGGGAGAGTTCTACAGTCGATGTCTATTACGAAGTCCCCGGGAACTGATAAAATTATGATCACAGATTTGATTTTTAATTTCAACAGCATAAAACCGCGTCTGCTGTACATTATCAACCAAATAAAATTGACAGGTTAAATTTTCAAGCAGTTCAAAACTAGTGCAATCAGGCCCTTATAAAAAATGACCCAGATGAAGCTTCAGCAGCGATAGGAAAAACTCCACAGAACTCATTGGCCTGTATTCTGGAACAAATCATACAAGAGAACATGTCCTTATTTTGAAAAAATATGATTTAATCATTATTGCCCAGTACAGATTCAGCATCGGACGGAGCCCCACAAGCTAGCTTGAAAATTTCAATACTGTGTTTATGAGACATTTGACAAAATATTTCCGTTTACGCTGTTTTTCACCTAGAAAATGTTCTTGGTACCATTGACCACTCGCTGCTTGTTCAGAAATTAGAAAATTTTGTTTCAGCGGTACATACCTCACAATTTTTCGAAACTATTTTTCGGACCGCGTAGAATATGTTAAGACGGGTGACTGTTTCAGTAAACCGTTGAATATAAAATGCGGGGTGCTGCAATGCTCAGTTCTCGAGCCTCGGCTGTTTAACCTCTACGTTAATTATATCACCAGTGTGACAATTCCGCAATATTTTTAATGATGGCGACATTTCACTTGCTGTGACGTGCTCGGAGGATAATGAAGAGCTGCGCATCTTTCAAAAAGACATTCTTTGTTGGTTGGTATAGGCCTAACGCAATTTTTTAGACAAGTCCAAAACAACTTTATATTTGGTGGTGGGAAAACATTTATTTAAAAAAAATAGGTTCGCGCTTGAAAGCGACACAAGCCCCCAACCAGGGCCTCTGCGGCGGCTGCGGTGCTGGATGCCCGGTCCACCAACTATAGCTTGTCGTGAGGGTCCGCCCTGCACATCACAGCCTCCCACTGCTCGCGGGTGAGGGTGCGAATAACGGCGGGTACTGGTGTGTTTTGGCAAGCCCACATAATGTGGTACAGTGTTGGATGTTCGCTGCAGTGTGGGCATCTAAGTGGATATATTGGGGGGTGTATGATATGCCGGAATCTAAGGTGTGGTATGTTTAGTGTTAGTTCCCGTCAGGCTACAGCCTCCTCTTGGTTAAGCTTCTGGTGTGGTGGTGGGCAGCAACATCTGGCAAGGTGGGGGTGCTGCAGAAGTGCATGGTAATGCTGCTGGATAGGCTCTGAGTTACGTAGCGGAGGGTGCATTCTCGGGCTGTAATGCGTGCTCGCTCGTTTCCGTCGAGCCCTGCCTAACCTGGCGTCGATATTAGTAGAGTAGGTTTTAGGGTATCTTTATGCTTTTTAGTAGTTGGAAAGCGGATATTGAGGTGCGACCGCTGCCACAGCATCTGTATGCCTGTTGGCATCTTGTGATTATGTGAAGTGGTTTACTTGAAGATGGAGATGTCATCGCCAGTGTGATGGCCGTTTCTTCGGCTTCAACGATGTTTCTGGTTTTCATGGTCACAGTGCGAAAGACATCGCCTTCGCCGTCGATGGCGTTAATTGCTGTGGCCGGGTGGATGCGTAGTGGGTCGCGTCCGTGAATCGCACATGGGCTGATCAGAGTACTTCGCTTGTAGGAATTGCACATTGAGCATCACGCACAGCGCAGACAAGCACGGGTACATGTAGAGACCTATTCTCTACGCTAGCACAGTAAAGACCACCCATAAAAGACTGACCACGTTTGTCACGGGTACTAAATTCTTAGAAGGCGACCTGCCCTCAGAGGCTGAGGAACTATTCAACATGTCCCGTTTGCTGCGACGAAGAATACCTTCTGTAGAAAAACTCTTCCGCACTACATTAAGCATTATTGCTTTTATATAAGCACAACTAAGGAGTTTTGCGTCCTACTATTTTTAAGTATTCCACACTACTAAAGGCTCATTATTGCAGGTTTGAATAAGTACAACCCAGTTTCAAGACAATTAAAATGTAGGAGTCAGGTTTTGGAGACTTACCGAAGTGACTCTCTGATGCATGCGTAAAGGTAAGGTAGATTTGCAGGCAAGTGTTCTTCCCGGCTTTCTCTGATAGCAGAGAAGACCTCTTTTCGGGCCTTTTCTTGGGCTTCAGGGTGCATCGCCAGCCGATAAAGGCAGAATGTGGCCGCCGCTGATGCCTAACAAAACATTTTTAAGACGTCAAACCAACACACATAAATTTTAAAGCAGTTATAACATAGCTCGATATACCTATAGCATACATATATAACATAGCTCCATATATAAATTCGAAACAAATTCTGGCGAAGTAGTCTTTAAAGAAGAACTAGCACTTTAAAGTATGTTGGTAAGATTCTGCAGAAGCATAGCGGAGAACCAGTGCTAGCTTGAAGTTACCATCAGCAGTAATGTTGTTTTAATGGGGGTTTGATGCTGATGAAACGATGGATAAGTCCCCTTTGCTGAGAAGTTATTTCGGTTTACGTCAGTATAAACAGCGTCTGGTAAGGCCCGGTCCGCAACTCCGCAATTCATTCGAAACCAGCCCTCGCAAATTGTTGAATGTTCCGCCAAAATTGGCTGTGTAATAGCTTCCCTTTGTAATTTATTTATCGTGTTATAAAAGATTCGCTACTATTTTCAGACGCTCATTTCTATATATGATTAATATTTGTAGTGGGCTATATTACAGCCTAATTGTAATTTGCGCAAGTACAGATGAGTTTATTGTACTTTCAAGAGTTTTCTTAGATGAGGATGTATTACGACCGTTGAACCACCACCAATCTGTTTCAAACGACAGAAAGCTTTTTTTCGCAGTCTATTTCTGTCCTCTACCCCCTTATTTCAATTCCTCCCTTAATTCAGTAGAAACACTATCACTCTCCCGTTAAATGTTTTGCAAAAATTCACCTCAACGATTTTGAATGTGCCTCTCAGCGAACCTGCTGCGTGTACTGATCAAGTAATTTTGAAATGAGGATAAAAAGAGAAGTTTTAAGTTGGTACTTCGAGATTAGCTTGGTGCCTTCTTACAAGTGGAATAGCATTCGCACAGTAAAGACCTTTCGTGCCGTTGGGAAAAGTGTTTAGCGTTGGCATATTTTGCCGAAATGTGCACACAGAACGCAACCTCCTAATCTTGAGTGGCCAACACATAATATACTATGTTCTAACAAGAAACACAATAACAGGCGTTTCTCGGGGCTTCGTGTTATATGACTTAAGTTAAAGTCATCGCTGACTGGTCAGCAGTAAAATATTGCTATTTTCTTTTATCTACAGCGTAATATTGCTGGAGGCGTCCAGAAAAGAGCACTTCTGAAAAAATCACGCACTTACCGTGTATGTGTTAGCTACGAGGAACTCGTACACATAGGGAAGCATTTCGTTGAAGTTGAGCTTATCATTCTGAAGATGTTTAAAAATTTTGTTGTTTCCACTGGTGGCCTCCTGGAAAGGTGTTGCTGAAGTAGCTTCCTTGAAAACTTTTAACACTACCCTGTGAAAGGAAAAAATACGGCCGTGGCTCGGAAAACAAATTCGGGATGGCCCATATTATGAAAGACAGCCACCTCTCCACCCTCACTCCTCCCCCCATAAAATTATTGACTGCATGCCATCACGGCCATGTTACCGATCCAGCGACCCCGCATGAAATCTCCCTACCAAAGACGTGGATCCAAACGTACACAAAGAGAGGCAATGCGACAGAATCATGTTAATTCGAGGAAAGTCGAATATCATGAAAACACATGGTGTACACCAATACCGCGATGTACGAAAGTAGGCGGTAGCAATTGTCGTAGCGGACTACTGTGGCAATATTTGCGTCTGAGTGGCCCTTCTACGTACAGAAACAAAGAAGCGGAAGTTGGAGCCATCTCTTGGAAATTCGACAAGCATAGGTATCAAACAGAAGGTAACATCATTACAGACTCTCAAAGGGCATTAGAACTGTTGACCGCAGGCAGAATACCTATCACTTCGGTAAGATACTCTAATCCACAATCAATAAAATTAACGACGCCACCGGATACCCGGGCACAAGGGTTTGAAGAGACCGAGGCATCGACCAATAAGCACGCGAACTCACACCATGCTGCTCGCGACCACGACTACCACACCTTCTCCCCGAGAATAGTGAATCGTAATCGTACGCCTAGGAGCACAATCTCCCCCCGTGCGGCAAGGGGGTCTCAATGGCTAAGAATTACAAAGTGTGTGTAGGATAAACTATCACAAGTATCTACAAATAAATGTCCGCGAAGATTTTGGGTGGGAATATTATGCATTAGCTTTAAAATCTGCTGAATTCGGGGAAACATCCACCCTCCTCCACGCAACGTAGGCATACACAGGGGCGAACAAATTAAACAATACTAGTGCCACTTCCATTGAGAAATGCGAGCAAGTCTTGACCACCTTGTTACATCAAGATCAGCTCGAGCTGATTGGGAGGCAAGGAAAGAAGAGAGCTGCTGTATCCGTGGCCCTAGACTGTAAGTTCCACCTTCGACCTCTCTAACTTCACTTTACCCGCCTTTCAAAAAAACCGCGGTATTTCTTCCCCAACAAACATCTTTCCTGTCTCCGAAAAAAGTAAAAAGTTTCAGTCCGACACAGACATAAGAGAATAAACACTTTAAAACACTTCCTCTGCTACAATATTGCACAAACACCCCCCTATGTAATACCCTCCTACGGAGGGCCTTTAGGGGTACCTGAATAAATAAATAAATAAATAAAACTAACCGACACCCTGACGCAGCAATCTTTCACATTCACATCTTAAGCCACAGAAGTACAGAGGGCTTAAGCCCCTCCTGGGCCACGGCGAATAAGTACCCTTGCTGCTAGTCTCTCTCTTCGCTGACCTTCAGTGATCTTGAAGCATAGACCATAAATGCGGCAATTCCGCAACAAAACGCACCCTTGGAGTCGAAGTGATGCTATCGCCTAGTACATTTTAAGATCGAAACGTAGATGTCATCTGAAACTTATTCTTTTATGGTACACTTGCTTAGGCGAAGCTTATGAGGCGAAAGACTTCACTGGTGCATTGGACGAAAACGCTGGAGTCCGATGTCAAGGATAAGTGGGGGAAAAGACTTGGAGACAAGCGAGAGATACGGTGAGGGGGAAAAGAGGTTTGACACAGTGTTGGGAAGCGTAGGAGACTGCGAGAAGGGGGAGGGTTCACAGAAGTGGTAGTGTGAGTGAATAATGGCAATAAAAGCAAACGGGAGGAAAAGAGAGCAACGGGGGAGGTGAGGGATTTACATGGGTGGACGAGAGAATAAAGGTAGAACGGCAGAGGGGAATTGAGCGCTTCAATAAGGAGCGAAAAAAATAAAGGTAGGAGTAGGGCAACTTGAGAGGAGGAGGGTGTCACGACACGCGTCCTATTTTATTACTGTTAGGGGTGTAATATTAACAAGAAAAACGGCCATAGGTCATACCCGCACAGGCCTAAGGGCCAACAGCTACTTCCGGGATTTCTGTTTCCAGCTAGAACCAACACTCACAAGGGGCTACAAACTCGGACCAGCACGTACTCACATCACCCCATGGTTAGAGTTATTGATTTGATTGATTGATTGTTGGGTTTAACGCGCCGACGCAACGCAGGCGATGAGGCGCGCAGTAGTGCAGGACTCCGGATTAATTTTGACCACCTGGGGATCTTGGACGTGCGCCGAAATCTCGTACACACGGGCGTTTTTTGCTTTTCGCCTTCATTAGAGAAGCGGCCGCCGCGGCCCCTGGCTAGAGTGACCAGCAAGCGAGGCCGCTCTGCGCGGTAGTACCTACCATACTGGTGGGGAGTGAGAAGCACCTAAATCATTGCCACTTGCCTGAGATGTAGTGAGAGGGGAACGTCGACGTCACCACACCACCAATACACCAAGGCGAAACTCCAACGTTACTCCGAGAATAAAACTTGAACCGCTCAGCGGCGTTTAAAGGGACAATATCACTTCCGCGTTCACTGCTCATTGGTGCTTAGCTTCATCCTATAAGCACCCATTTTGTTGTTGTTCCTCTCTAGTAGAATTTACGCAGTAAAAAATATGAAAACTGAAAAACAGCTCCCTGAACATGTGAAAAAACAAATGACGTTTCGGGAGCCCTATAGCTCGATTGTTCACTTTGTTTCTTGGATTGTTCAGCGAATGGGTTTCCAGTTTCTGTATTATGCTGTACACGTGACCAAACGATAAGCCGTCCAACCCTCGACATCAGTCAAAAATAATGGTCTTACGGTGCGAGATCGCCGGTGATTGTCTCGAACGCTTTGACCTTTGACCCGCTGAAGCGGTGGGTCAAAGGCCAGCTGACCGCCAGCTGGTCCATTACGCTGGCAAGACCGCCTGTGCAGCGCAGGATCACGCTGGCATCCGAGTCACAAGAGAGTTGGCGCTCCAGCACACCCAGCCTCTTGTTCAGTGCGCAAAGTATAGCGGCTGAAACGTACGCAGACAATCAAGCGTGGTTCGCAGGATTTGTTGGATTTTAGCACAACCGCAGCAAAATAACGGGCCAATGGCCACGCGAGAAAATTTCACGAACTTAGCCTTTAAATCATCGTTGGGCCTTCAGCATTTGTGAAGTTTATGGCATCTACATTCGAAATAAATTTCCTAATAGAACTTTATGAATAAAAAAAAAACTCATTGCAACGAACTTGGTTTGTGCGTAGGGAGAACAATTCTTTAGGTTCGCTAAAAAATCATCTTGGCGCCAACATGTCTACCACTAAAAATCGTGTAAAATAAAAATCTAAAAAAGTGTAAAATAGCTGACACTCGAAACAAACTAGGCGCATCATAAACTCAGTTATAAAGCATTGGCACAAGCTCACAATCATTCCTGATTACAGCGTCCTAAACAGTGACCATGCTATGCTTGCAGCACAGTTTGATGACTTATTAATAGAAGTAGCAACCTAGCAAATATCTCCTGTGTTGAACAAACCCCATACGGCTCGGTCGATGTAGACAGCTTCGCGTTCAGAGAGATAACCGCCTCAAAAATAATTCCACGACTACACAGATGCAATCAAATAAGGCAACAGGTCATGACGAAAATCGATTAAGGTATTCAAAGATGACATACACAGTGCGTGCTACCCACTGGATACGGTATTTAATAAAGCTTTTTGAAAAGTATTTGCCCCCCCCCCTCCAGCTAAATATCGAGTGGTGCCTGTATTTAAAGGTGGGGACCCAAACTTAGTAGAAAGGCACCACCCTAAAACGATCTTATCGTGCAATAATATATTGTTTGAAAAGCCAATGGCATAAAGCGTGATAAAATACCTTGGAAAATATAAAATCTTAACATAAAACAACACGGTTTTTGCAAAAATGACTTATCCACAATGACAATAACCAATGTAACGGGTGTAATTAACCAATTGTTATATAACAATTGCATAACACTAGGTATATTTCTTGGTATTCGAAAGGCTATCATTTCCATTGAGCAAAACGTCCTGTTGCAAAAGCTTGGCCGTTATAGACTCCAAGGACCAACTTTAAAATTTCCCATAGTCTCCTGACAAACCTCCAACAGTTCGGGAATATAGCTGACAGCAAATCTGATTTTAAAAAGCCCCCAGGGTCTCTTCTCGGTCCCATATATTTTATATTTTTCAACGACTATCCAAATTCCCTAAGAGACACCTACACCAGTATCTATTCCCATGATACAGCTTTACTCATCTCTAAACGCTGTTTAAATAAAGCCGCAAAAACAGCCAACTTAGAATTACGTAATACATTACAGTGGTTTGCTAGTAACAAGTTAGCATTGAACATAACAAAACAAATGTTTGTTTTCTCGTCTATCCGGAAAAACGAAATGGAAGGCTGCAACTTATTCATGGGAGATGCAGAACTTATTAGTGTTGAGAAACAAATATTTAGTAGTCCAATGATCAATGACAACACCGCGCAGCTCACATTGAGACTGAGCAGAAAGTTGTCTTTTGGAGGCTACACATTAATTCAAGCGCGCAAACACTTATTATTGTATACTTCAGTACTTCTAACTCTCATCAAACTCACTGTGTGGAGTCTTCGGGCTATACATATCAGTCATACAGTTCTATTATTGCCGAAATACCAAAAGAGTGATCAGAGTAGCGACATATCCCCCACCTCTACACCATCAACCCAATTTTTGAGAACTTAGCATTATGCCACTTAACATAGCAAAATACTTCCAAGCGACATTACCAGGTCAAAAAATTTTAAAAACACCTAACCATTCATTGAATTCAATCCGACGTTGTTTACATACCAGACACGATCAATAGCACTTATATACACCAAAAATACGTAGTGTAAATAGTCGGGGCGCTGTTTCTATCGTGGAAGACGAACTATTGAATAATCTACCAATCAAAACAAAACAAAACAACACCCATTCGTTTGAAAAATTTTAATGTGAGTAGATGCCACCATGTGAAAAATACACACTATTTATCTTGGCACATTGTAGTGCATCCTCGTAAATATTGTGTTTGGATAGTTTTTTGGGGGTGTGTGTGGATATTATGCTACAGATCTACCCCTAACCATGCCGGCTAAGGATCCAGATGACTTTTCACCTATTGTCTGCATCTGTTTTGTTCATAAAATATAGCTTATAATTTTGATATAACAAGGCCACTTTACTGCAGCCCGTCACATATGATTACGCAACGATTTCCGTCGGATTTGCTGAATGGCGGGGAGTGTTCTAGCTCCAAAATTGATTCCAAGCCCTTAGTTTGCAGTCTTAATTGCTAAATAATGTGTAGATGGTTTAAGAGCTGGGTATGTAAGCTCCGGCAGCGGAAGAGTGGCGTTGTGCTTGCACGCCTACGATAAATTGCCCCTAAATCACCGCCGTTGTGCAGTAAAACTCTCGCACTGTAACCAGGCTATCATTTTTCTAGCAAGAGTTTTCGATACACTCTGTGTTTTGAAACTTCGCCTGCAAGTTGAGGCGGTTGCATTGCAGATTTTTCATATAGCGAACAGACAGCCGAAAATGCGTTAAAATCAACTCACATTCGAGCGACCACCTTTGCATGACCGCATAGCAGTCGTCCACTTCCCCATTGTCGTCTCTAAACGCATCAATCAGTTTCAAGGTGTCGTCCGATATTTGTCCCATGTCGTGAGCATACGATTCAATGTCCTTTCCCTGGAAGGTGGGGTGTGGAGTCCAACGCTGAACGTAGCCCCACTCTTCCATGTCGCTGAAATCACGAAATAACAGTTGGTGGAACAGATCAAAGCACTTTACAGTCACCAGTTTATGACAACTTTTTGGCCAGTAAAGCACGCTGAATGAAAAGTTGATTACGAATTTGTCGAATACAAAGGAAATTAATCGAACGAAGCTATTTTATGCGAATTATATTGGACGATTACGGCAAGAGATATTCCCCGCTTCTTTTGGAATAATAAAGGATGTGTTATATACACAATCACCCCAGCACGTAGCTGGACTAATATTCTCAAGTACGGAAACTAAATATCAGCTACATTGTTGATCCCTTAGTGTACATGCAGTTGTATTTATATATATTGGACTATACGCCGTTATATACTTTAGGTGTCCATCGAATTCCGGTACACGTTAAAGGTCTTGTCTTAGTCTTAATTCCAACCCATCCACTGCGCCAATGCTCGTAGAGCAGCTCCAACTTCGGCCGGGGAATCCACCCGTTCCTTTAACACCGACGCCTAACATCTGAATTCACAGGTTTTTTTTTCTTTTCTCCAGGGCGTTTATGCTAATTTTTAGATACGTTCCTAGGGGTATAACGTCTGTTGTTGCGGACCTAAAACCTCTGCTCCGCTTTTACACATCTTTCCAAGCCACATAGAGCATAACAGAAATAAAGTGCACATCTATTATTGTTAACCGCAGCTGGCGAAAACGTCATGTGGGCCCAGTACCAGATCCGAAAGCAAATTAGTGTAAAAATTTCAGGGAAGCTTCCACTCTCGCGGAAGACTTGAATAGCGAAGCTTTTCTAGGTAATTATTGAAAGGCACTAAGTTAGCTTCTGGTTCCTTCTACCCCTAGTTTGTTCCTAAAGCTAAGAGCTAATCTTACATTATAAAGATCGAAAGAAGGATGGATTGATCATGATATATTCAAGGTGCAATAGGATGAATAAAGATAGACAGATGAACGAAGATTGCTTAGGCGGACTTTAGGTGGAATAAGGAAGGAAATAAAGTGGAGTAAGATGAATTAAGGACTATTAGGGTTTGTTGGGGTAGAATCAAGATGGGAGCAAGGGGAAGTCAAGGTGGGAAAAGGCAAACCAAGGCAGGGAAAATGTGGGCCACCGTAGACTAACCTGGGTTAGGGTACATTAGGATGGAATAAGGTATTTTAACGTGCGTTATGATAGATTAGCTAAAACAGATCAACAGGGGTTAAGGTGGAATAATATGAATTAACGATGGCAAGACAGCGTGGCTGCTTTGTCGACAGGCGAAAGTGTATGAAAAAGATAACCGCTTAACCTCCCCAATATAGTACGCTACGCTTTCGCATTCCACGCAGACTGCTTCGAGGAGTGTTTCATTCTCATGGAAAGTACGTACCCATTCGAGACTCCATAGTCAGGAGACAGCTCGCCTCTGGCCTTCCTGTGGGCTTTGAGTGGGTGCAATCCTGAGCGGTACAGCACCTTTCCTTCGTATCGGAACACGAATCGAAAGTCCTCGGCGCTGAAGAGGTGCACTATGGTTTCCCGGCCGGGATTTTCTTCAACCGCGACTGGTCCGTAGCGCCGGTACATTTGCCATGCTGCCTCGTGCATGTCCCCAGGAGTTCCTGCGTGCACGACAAATATTAAATGGACCCTGCAACACTTCCCATAAACGCTTGCCCTCGGGTCTGGAATAAATGTGGAAGCTATAGTTATCACCAGCCCAAACCGGCACTGCACGGCACGCTCATCGCATGAGATCCACCTGCCTTTTCTGCTACCGAATGCGCTTATTCCTACAACAGAAAGGAAGCCGTCCGATAGGCGGTACATCATTCTAATGACGTAATTCAAGCACTCGAAGAACGCCAATGCCGGGAAAGATGGACAATTTTTTTAGAAAGTTTCTAGGCTATCTGATGGGCATAAACCAATGATGTTTGGCTGAGGTACAGGCGCGGCCACAATTAAAGGTAACACGTAGCGCGTGGCCGAGCACCGTGGAGTGCCACGCCGGGTGCCCCGGGAAACTTGCGGCACATGAGCAATCAGTGCCAGACGCGGAGATAGCTACGCGTCCTCTGCTACGGTTCGTTCCACTTTGTTGCGCGTGCTCTTGTACGAAAGCACTGCAGTTATGGCACACTGTAGAAAGTAGGAGAAACCCGAAGCTCTCAACTGCTCCAAGCCTAGTAGTACAGGCGTAGTATTCGCATGTAAAGCCTCAATTCAACTAAATCTTTAGTTCACAACGCTACGGAAAGCTCCGTTTGTACCAGGCAGCTGTTCATCACACATTAACGGTGATACGTAGCTTCCTACCGTCCTCTGTTAAAAGCTTGTACTTTGAGAACATTTACCCCAGCTGAGTAGCTGTCAATTGATAACTAGACTACTTGTAATCCGGACACAATGTCCATACGTACAATAACGATACATTTAAATACCGATAAGGGAGGACGTGGCTTTCAGTTCGCAGTGCGCATCCCGGTAACTGCCCACGTGTGTGCTGTAGAAAAAACTTTTCCATCTCTTCCTAAAGATCGTTGAGGGAAGTGGGCAAGCTTCGTCCAATCCAATGAAAGTGCGTCCAATCGATCGTTAAACCTCGAAACATCCTAATCACAAACGGAGAACTTACCCAAGCGATGATTTTTAGCCCACTAAGTAAACTCGTCTACGAACAATCTAAATATGCACCGATAGGTGGTTTTTGGGATAAAGGTACACTACTTTACTCCTTCGTGATCGATACGCCCATTGTCTTAACTAAAATGGTTCCTTTTTTGTGATTTTCAAGTAACCGTTTTCACACATTCGAAGCCCGGTTTTAAGCACTCGCCATGTGTCCAGACATCTTATCAAAGCTTTTCGGTCGACCAACAGGTCTAAGGCGAAATGCACTGGTTTTTTTACACGACGCTATAGGTTCCAGTAAGAAAGTTTTCGCTTTAATGACTTCCTTCAGTTTGTTTTCAAATTTAGTATCGAACGAGCATCGTTCAGCATGTGAGCATTTTTACTTCGACATGGTAAAAAACTCGTCCCGTGTCACCGCCTTTTTCTTGTGTCCTCGTTTTATTGCGCTTTTTTACCATGTCGAAGTCCCATCAACAACTAGCCCAAATTTCTGCCCTGAAGAGCATTTTTATTTAGTCTTTAGCGCTGTTTGCCGATAGTTCACGCTATACAGTTAGTTTCCGACTTCGCAACAGCGTAGAGTGAAAACTTTGCAAGTTGCTGTAGTATTTGGGACTCCGTTCTGAGCGCACGGCAAAAAATGCACAGAAATTGAGGGAATTGTCTACTAATGCGTAATTTCTTGTGCCATAGGTATGCATTATTAGTTAATTTTCTAGACAGACTTCGTTGTAGGTTGCCCAATTTAGCTTCTCTTCGGTTACTTTTGCATTTGGTTAGATTAGGTGTCACTGCGTTCTGAGGGAATTTTGTTTTTTGTGTTTGTTCAAAAATGGTGTACAGTTATTATTAATACTAATGTGTTAACTTTGCCTGTTATGCATTTTTCCGCAATTCACGGGTGTCGGTGCTGTGTGATACTCGGCGAGTTAGGCTTAGGATTACGCATGAAAAGTCTGCCGAGACTTCACAAGCTTGCCAGCGCAAGCGTGTGTTCATCGTTATTCACCTCTTGTAAAATGTGGAAGAATACAGTGAAGTTCGAAGTTTTTACCCAGCGCCCGAACGAAATAATATACAGGTACCGTGAACGAGCGCCAAGCTCATGCCCAACGATTGTCTTTCTATAGCAAGTTTGGACGCCAACAATCATTGCTCATTCAAACCACGCATACGCAAATTGTCACCAAAATGTTTATGTTCTCAAAGCCACGCACCACGTTGTTGGTATTTCAACAACGTGTCTCATGACTGTTCGTGCAGCTATGACCTTTGGCTTTCGTGTTGTGTTTACGACGGCAAAAACTAACTGCTGCGGCGTCTGCCTGCCACTAGTCGACATCGTCATCTGCTGTCGAGGCCGGCGCTGCTTGTCGGTATTGTTATTGTCATTGCTCGTACGCGACTATCGCAACTGTTCTCGACTACGTCGCACTCCCGACAATCACCCCCGGGGGTACATCGTTGGCGAAATTTCTGGCTACTGTACACCATTGCTTCTGAAGAAACGGAGAACTAACTTAATCAGCAGTCAGCCTACCCCCCTACCCACCCCACTGGCTCGCTCTTGCCTATGAAGACACCTGTAATGTACAGAGGCTGCTGTGAGCGGGCTACTCTGCCCCATAAACGCACCTGCAATACACGCCAGAGCTTCGATAAGTGGATCCCAAATCCTTAGCAGCTATCGCCCATACCTGATGCGCAATGTCGATGTTTTGTTGAACACGCCATAAAATGTCGCTTCGTAGGAAAACGGGCGAAGATATATAACTCTTTCCTTTTTTATACAGACCATTGTTGGCCGGCCACGACCATTGTTGGCCGGCCACAAAATCTGCCATGGCGTCGTGTGATCCTCACCACTTAAAAGCACCACAATTTGATCGCAGCTTTTTTAATCACGTCATTGCTCCAGACAACTTCTTGCTCGTTTCAATGGCTTTACGCGCGGTGAAAGTTGCTCTTGATAACTCAAGCAAGGCAGTGGTGGTTACGTAGCCTACATTTTATGAACAGAAGCAGGGTCGAATAAGTGAACTTTTGTACAAATGAACAGCACTGACGTCACTGTAGGCTGCCATGTTTGAGCACCGCTTGCACGCTGAAAGGCTGCCAACTTATCTGCCGCTTTTATCTCGAAAAGCACTGGGGAAACAGATATCAGTACACCAGAGAGGGCTGTGGAGACGTCACAGGCAAGATATGCAAAAAACATGCCATGTAGTGAAACGGGGCGTCTGCTCTTGTAGCACAAATCCGTGTAGCGTGCCCACAGCATATGCCCAACCCTTTTGCATACACGTTGAGGCGAAAATGATTTAGAAAAAGTAGGCACTGGGAGAAGGGGAACGACCCCAACCATCTCCTCCCGAGGCCTCTGGCAAAAATGCAAATATGTAGCATAAAAAACAAGAGCAACACTAAAAAGAAATCCTTCCTTCAGAACGTGTTAAGGGCTATAGTCCTGATGTCTGAAACTCGATGCTTCGCGTGCAACACGCCTCTGTGAAATTCAAATCAGTTGCTGCAGTTTAGCCTCAAGCACAACGTCGAAACATTGCAAACAAAATGTTCTCTTTATGAAGACAGCGCTTTGTCATGCTGCACACATGTAGGGTGTATAGTTGTTGCACCATTATTATGTGCTAGGTACCTTTCAAAGAAGACTAATGCTGCGCTCATGACGTCGTGTACAGGGGCGTTTAAAAAAATACGAACAACGGAGCACACAGCCTCAGACGCAATCCACACCGTCTGGCTGCACTGTCAGTAAACTGCGCGCATGCGTAGTTGTTTCGGGCGTTTGAGAGGACGGCCTACTGTTAGGAGAAATGGTTGCTAAAGAAGTGACGTGGGTCATTTATTTTGAGTCGTCGTTTTATGCTCTGTAGCCACTGAGCATCCGGTTATCTACTACATTCTGGTGCCAAGCGCGCAGCTGTATGATTGCAGCTAGCATGTTTCCCTTCAGCGATCATTCTGCTCAGTGGCGACACAGTGTGAAAAGGCGCCTCAAAATAAACGACCAGCGTCACTTCTTGATCAAGCCTTTCCCGTAAACGTAGGCCACACGCTCATACGCTCTTGAAGAAGTGCGCGTGCGCGCCGTTTACTGACTTT
The DNA here is from genome assembly GCF_048455015.1 of Haemaphysalis longicornis. Taxonomy (NCBI): domain Eukaryota; kingdom Metazoa; phylum Arthropoda; class Arachnida; order Ixodida; family Ixodidae; genus Haemaphysalis; species Haemaphysalis longicornis. The sequence goes on along the minus strand of NW_027526407.1, from coordinate 104,325,422 downwards.
GCAGCCAGATGGTGCAGCATGCGTCGGAGGCTGTGCGCTCCGTTGTTCGCGTTCATTTTAGTCCCCCCTGTACGCTGTGTGCAGTAGCTATCCGCACGACCCCACACATTCTTCTGCGTGGGTTTAAAAAAAATAACTGCCTGCTTGCATTTCTGGGGTCAAAATACCGTGCACCTCCGACAACTGTGTAGATTTTGTGACTTCAAATCGCGTGTACCCTGGTCTTTTTTTTTCTTTTGTTTTACGAGGGCTAGCATTTTGTAACTGAATCACTCAATTTGATATATTTTTTTAATGTTGCTTAGCTGAAGTGGGATAGTGAGTTCCAGGTCGCTATCGCACAGGGAACACAAAGCACGGCACAGGGCATAAAGTACTGCTCGGCACTTCGGGACTCATCCTTTTCGCTAAAGGCAGTCACTCGCTTTTTACTTATACACATTACTTTGAGAAACTGGGGTGGTACCTTTTAGGCCTCTAACATTATAACGCATATTAGAGCAACCTTCTTTTTAGTAACATGATATAATGCAGGAAGTGGATATACTGCCGGCAGCCGGCACTTTAGCCGGTAGAGATCGGTTTGCTGGCACTGTCATCTGATTGGTTGTTAAGGCTTACTTCATTGTGACTGTCATGTCTGCTTCCGCAGTGCGCTGAGTCCGCCGTGGTTACCGCACCGCACTGGTTTCGCCTCTGTTAAAGACGATAGTCTTTCTTGGGCTACTTAAACCCAGAAATTTTGGTCTGTCTGTAAGTCTGTATGTCTGTGTCTGTCCGTCTGTCTGCCCGTCTGTCTGCCTGTGACTCGATTTTTTTTTCTTTATTGCCCATCTCGGACAGCAACGCCAGGTACGAGGTACAATGACAAAGAAAAAAATCACAGTAATGCCGCCATGCACCCCAGGGCCGGTATTGTCATTTAAAATTTCTTAAGCGTAGTCAGGGGTTCAATTTTAGACATCCACTCTGATGGAGAGTTCTTCGCTCTCTGAACTTCAACAAACTGTGACACACTTTCCCTAAAATACTGTCTCGTTGGTCGCGCGTCGACATCGCAATGCAGCCAAGCCATGCGAGAACGCCAAATGCTGTGCAGACCCAACACCATGACACTGTCAAACGGTACACCATCCTCTCTATCAATGCACAAAAAGAATACCGTGTGGACTAAGTGGAAAATCTTTCTGGAGTGACCGTTGGGGGACATCCCAAAGGAACACTGCGGCCCAACAATGAAGAAAAACATGCTCCACAGTTTCGGGTTGTTTGCAAATGGGGCAGTCGGTTCCACATGGAACCGAGAGCCCCCTTTCATTCATCCAAGTAGCGACTGAAAGTGTACTCGCGTGCAATTTAAAAAAGAAAGTATTTGCCCCAGGTGACACTTCCATTCGTTTGACTCTTTTTAAAACATCTTGTCCTGGACCATTGCTGTACAGAGCTCTATACAGTGGCACTGGGAAGACTACGTCACATACATCCTTATATACTTTTTCCTGGTTACACTGGCCAGATATTGCATCGAAAAACGCGTTGATAAAAATTGGAATGACAAAACAATTTCTTTAAAATATCCATGGACACCACCTGGCATGCAACTTGAAGAAACCACAAATTCTGGTAAAGCACGCATTAACCGTACTTGGATTACAGTGCGTAGAAAAGGGTACATCGCGTAAAAATAAAAATCGATTTACGAGTTGCCGTACAAACAGATGAGTCAGTCCTAATCCGCCTTCACGGATTCGCTGAAACAAATTCGTCCTACGGCTCCTTTCCCACGTGGACCCCCACACAAAAACAGCAAATACGCGATGCAGCTTCTGGACATTCAAACGCGAACAATGCAGCACTTGCATAACGAACCAAAGTTTTGCCACGAAGAAAAGATTGCAAGTCGTGGCTCTCGCGAACACTGACAGCCCAGCTGCTTTCATTTTTTCCGCTTTCTCTTTCAGTGATTGCACCTGCCCCCCCCCCAGTAGGGCTCACTGTCACGATAGTATTCCAGAGGGGTTCCCAAGTACTTTACTGGGGTGGTTACCCAAGCTACATTAGCAAAGATCACTGGCGTTGACATCCATTCACCGTGCCAAAACCCCAGGCATTTTCCCCAATTTACCATACTCCCCGTGACCTCCCCAAAATGCTTCACTGTTTCCACGGCGAACATATCGCTTTCTTTGTTCGAGCAAACAACGGCAATGTCGTCAGCATAGGCGAGAAGTTTTACCTCTGTCTCCTGTAATTTAAATCCGCTTATTTTAGCATTATGAATGATGCTGAGGCACAGCGCTTCTATGTATACACAAAACAATAAAGGGCTTAGGGGGCAACCCTGGCGCACCGAACGCTGCACCTCGATGACCGCTCCCAATTCCTTATTCACTATCAACCGTGTAGTGCAGTTCCGGTACGCCATCGCCACTCCCCGTACAATGACAGAACCAAGGTTGATGTGCTCTAAAACATAAAACAGGATCTTGTGCCTCTGACTCGATTCAGCCACCCGGCCAAAGTAAACTTAATATTGCGCCATTGTCTTATATACTCACAGCCACATGTAAACGTCTAAGCCCGGTTTATATGTTCATACTTGTCAACTTTGTTGAACAAGAACAAGACATTACGCAAATATAAGACAGGAAATTAGTACACAAGGGATATTTACAGTGTTCCTTTATTAAAAAAATTATGGATGCTTGGTTTTTTGATAGCAAATGATGTTCTACATTTACCGCAGAAAACCGCCGCCTCCTAGCAGCATATGAAAAATCACGCGGCAAAAGCAACGAAAGGTTCCACTAGCTAGGTTCCACGTTCTGCTTGGAACGCACGTGAAGCACGGCCACGCGGCTCTATAAACCTTCTAGTAGGCCGCCTCCATTCACGCGCGTCTCCACCGTACTGCAGCGCTGGCATCGAGGAACCCGGCCTGTAGCGGTGGAACGCGGTAAATTCAAATCACCTTGCGCGAACCTTTAGTGTGTTCACCTTGGAATGAGCGCGACGGTACAGGAACAGCATGAGAGGTGAGCGGGAAAGCAAAGGGGGGCATTGCCTTGGTAAATGTCTACAAATACTATCGTCTTTTGACGACATTTGCAACGAAAGGAGCACCTACGCGGCCAATTTTTTTTAGAGCGCAGCCCTTCGGTTCCTGTATCTGGCCTGAGACCGAATAGTGGAAGAAAGCAAAGCAGGAGAGTGTCGAACACCGAATAGTGAAAGAAAGCAAACGAGGAGAGTGTTGCGAAATTATTAGGGGAGGGCGGTCCGCCGTGGCGGCGCGAGCCAGCGCTTTCCGGAAGTGCGCGGTGAGGGAAGGGGGGTCGTCTACATGAAGCTGGCGAAAACGTAAGGCGGGGGGGTGCGTGAAGATGGTGTGCGTTTCCTGACGAAGACGCGGGTCGGGTCGCGGTTCCTTCCTGAGACGCAATTCGCGCCGCCGACGCAGATGCTCATCATCGCTGCTGTCGAGAGAACCCGCAAGTGTGTGCTGACTCAGCGCACTGCTGCTGTGCCAAAATATCGCACTAGGGAGTATCGTAATCGCCAGCCACTTTTATTTTTGTTATGTAAAAAAATAACCTGTTTTGAAAAAAATTAAGCCTCGCATAACCATTGCACATTGAGGAAATGCTGCTCTTCCGTTTATTCTCTAGCGGTCCATTTTAGATATATTTATTTTCTTTCTCCGCTTACTGGTGATATCACGTGGTGTGCTTGACAACTGGAATATTGTTTACTGTTCAACGTTTCCTACAAGCTACTACAAAGAGACCTTGGCTCTAAATTGTATACGGTCACACATAAATTTATCATAGAAGCAGTGAACATGAGACCCACTGTTTTTGAAGCCCTTGCTCGCGTGTAGGGCGCACTCAGCCACAGAATGAGGGTCCAACGCAAAGTATGACCGAGCTGTACACCCGGCAGCGCATTATTCTGAGTCGGCAATGAACCTTTGCACTGCTTGAATGAAGGCACGCGTTGCTTATTCTCCAGTGCAAGACGCACAATACACTTGTAGTTTTTACCTTGTAGCAAACTCTGATCAAATGTACGTTTTTCGTGCTGCTGATACACATGCACAACTATTTATGCTCGTTATTAAACGCCTAAACATTCACTGCGAGTGCGGGGCGTACGAGTTTGAAAACAGTTTCATTAGTCGTACAGGTGCTGTAATTGGGGCTGTGGCCGAACTGTATCGGAGCGCCGTGTAGCTGCACCGGCGGAAAATGAAAGGACGAGAACACGCATGCGCACCTGCCGACGGCGATAGCCCATCCATAGCCTCCTTTAAGTAGGTTATAAAGGAGGCTATGGCCCATCTATACCTCTCAAACCCCTTTTTTTAACCTGGCTTGGAGCATTGCTCGAGGCACAGTGCCGCTCTCGGCGACGGCGCTGATAGCACAGACGATTCTGGCAGCGTCTCTGGCGCACTTCCAGCTGCCGGAGAAGCAGCGCGCTGTCACAGGAATTTGTCGCGAGTTATTCCTTCAAATATTTTTACGTAAGTGCGCTATCAGCGCCATCCCCGAGACCAGTATGCTGCGAACAATGTTTGAAGCCACGTTAAAAAAAGTGATTTGAGAAGTATAGACTGGCTATCGCCGTCGGCAGGCACGCATGCGTGTTCTCGCCCTTTCATTTACCGCCGGTGCAGCTACACGGCGCTCCGATACGGTTCGGCCACAGCTCCCGTGCTCCAATTACGACGGCACCTGTACCTTCAATCGGAACGCAGAGGACCTTCTTTGTAGTAGTGCAATTACTGAGTGATCGCTTTGAAAAATAAGAGTCTCTGAGTTGTAGGGTGGTACGTGTGGTATGTGCCTTGGCTGACGGCTACCTCAAGCGTGCCATCCCGCTCCAGGTCCCAAAAATGGTGCGCACGAGTACAGACAATTTCGTAATTGGTTAAAAAATACCAGGAGAAAAAACAACTGAAACTGTCGTAAATTGAACATGGAGTGGCGTGTAGGTGTCCCAAAGGTCAGCCGCGTGTATTGAACGGGCTTAAAACAGTCGAAAACAGCGGGCTTACAGAATGGGCTTAAAACCATTAATAAATTGCAGAAACTGACCAGGCAGCAAACTGCAGCGGTTCAGCCCAGTGTGCACGAAATAATCTGTATAGCCCCAACCTTCTAATCTAGTGCCTGTAGTCATTATAACGCCTAATAACCGCTTATTGAAAAGCGCTAAGGCACATTTTAAAGGGGCAACAATACAAAGCGTTTGTTTTGCATTTTGTTTTCTTTCCGCTTGATCTATGCACGCTGCTCGTAAGCCGTGAACTACTATCAACTCGTCCAGATGTGCAACTATGTGTTCCAATAAACCGCATCGTTCCCCACGTTACGGCACAACGAGCGGGCAAATTTCAATCGGGTAGCCGTCACACAATTCTCACGCATAAAATAAATACGATGACGTACACCGAACCCTCCCCCAGGTCGTACAGGGCTATAGTACTTGTCACGGAGTAGTACTTGTCGAAGCTGTACTTTTACGCGCGCCGATTATTTTCGCACAAAGTCTAACGTGTACTTCGAGCTTCGGCTGTTCGTATCGCGTGCAAGTCAAACCACTTACCGACAAGGGGGTAACGAAGCCAGGAAGTTCCGACGAGCGGTAGACATCGAATCCTGGGAAGCTTGCTGAAATCCTTCGCGAGCAACACATGCATGACACGCATTTTGTCGCTCAGGGTAGCACACCCTTTCGGAAATGCCCCGATTGCCGGCTTCAGCTTCAGAAGACGTCTCGATGCACTCACACGCAACATTGTTCTGACTGCGTTTTCCCGAGCGTTGTCCTTTGCCTGGGGCAAACTTTGCTTGTGCGGCTTGCAGTTAACGTATGCCTCCACCAACTACTCAATGTTCCAGTGCTGCCTGCTCCCACACGACTACAGCGCCCGCGCCTGTGTTTTGAACGCCCATTTTTAATCTCACTCGAACATTTTCTTATCACCTAACTGGCTCAGAAACAAGCCGCGCATGTATTAGGTTATTTTATCGTAGGGCCAGTTTCCGTGCCATTTCAAACATTTCTATGTTGAGCCAGTTCTTCCGCAAGAATCCTTCGTTCCCCACAGCTTCGATTTTTGCGCTATCAAAAAAAAAGTGCGACACCTTAGGTATTTTTTGCATGGTATCTTTTGCACCTTAGGTATTGCATTTGGGTATTTTTTAGTTTTTTGGTATTTTGGTATTTGGTATTTTGGTATTTGATATTTTGGTATTTAGTTTTTTGGTATTTTGGGTATTTTTTAGTTTAGTTTAGGGCATTTAGGTATTTTTTGCACCTTAGGCTACTTTTGCATGGTGGATTTTTTACCCAGCGAACACGCAGAATTGCTTGCAGCGAGAAACTTTCCCAGTAAAAGGCTGACATGTCCCGCTTTTTCGCGAATTAAAAATGCCACAGCAAATTGGGAGTTTTTCTGAATTCAAATTATCAGGTTTGACTACCCCATAATTATGACTACCTGGGGATCTTCAACGTGCACCAGAACTTCTACACACGGATGTTTTTTTTTCCATTTGAATGTTTCTGTATTACTGGTAGCACCAGGTCTACTTACGCTAAGTTATCTGAAGGTTGGCGGTAAGGGTATTCAGTGAACTTACAACCTGGCTATACTATTTTGCAGAAAACTAAAATGTTGAAAAAAATTGAAAATTTTATTCAGCTGAACAAGGTTCCTAGTACAAATTCGCTACAGAAAGAAGTGAAAATTGTTTGCAAAATCAACGATTTCATATCAGGCTACAGACCAACGTTTATAGGTAACGTTGCTCACACGCTCATCGTTGCTCCAATAACGTTGGCTCAAACTATTTACTGATACAGTAAAAGCTCACTAATTTGAACTCGGTGCAGCGAAAACTACAGGACATTCCTGACAACGTCATTACCATTCACTATCGCGGATCATCATCACTGCCATGCTTTTAGCACACCTCATCTATCATCATCAGAAGGAGCTTCTGAAGAAGAGGTTCAGCTGGCTCGGCATCAGCCCTTGGCTTTCTGACTGCTTCCTGGGTGTTTCTGAGCACCAATAAACCCCCTTACAACTTGGTGTAGAGTTCGGAGTCCTTGTACCGACCCTGGAACTTCGCAGTCGGACCATCCCTACGGTCATACCTGACCCTCCCGTAGTTCCTCCGGCCCCAACCATCATCTGCTCTGGCGCGACCCGGCAACGGGATCCTGCCAAGTTCAGCGGAGCGGAAGACCAGGATGTCGAGGACTGGTTGTCGGCGTACGAACGCGTGAGCTACACAACAGGTGGGATGATGTGATGACATTCAACAACGTGGGCTTTTATTTAACTTTACTCGCCGAGACGTGGTTTCATAACAACGTAACGGGCATAGACACCTGGTCAGAGTAAAAGACGCGTTTCTTGGGAGCTTTTGGCTGTCCCGCCGTGCGCAAGCTGCGCGCAGAGCAACGCTTGCGCACCCGTGCGCAGAAAACTGGTGAAACTTTTACCAATTACATCGAGGACGTTCTGGACCTAAGCAGGCGTGTCGATACATCCATGGCCGCAGCTGATAAAATCAAGCACGTCATGAAAGGTATACACGACGATGCCTTTCAGATGCTCTTGGCGAAGGACCCACGTTCAATTGCTGACGTAGTAAACCTTTGCCAGAGTTTCGACGAGCTTCGGGGACAGTGAAGCCTCACGCGGCGGCCTTCAGCTCCTGACTACATTATAGCAAGTTTGATCGGTGACCACGAAAGCCCGTCCTTGTTGTCGCGCATAAAGGAACTTGTCCGTGAGAAAGTCGCTCGTCAGCTGCTGCCTTGCGTTGCGGAGACTCTGTACCCTGTTGTGCTGACACTCAGGAGGGTGATTCAGGAGCAAGTAGCTGAAGACCTGCCGCGTACTGTCGTTGTGGATCCTCATCACATGACTGCGATAACCGCGCCGATGACGTATGCAGAAACTGTCGCCCGGTCGACCCAGGCACCGATTATGACGTGTGCTGACACCATGGGAGTCTCTCCACGTCAGGCCGCACCATCTTATCAGCGCCCGGTACCACCGATGACCTCATTTCCTCCTGTTCGGCCTCCTCCTCAGTTTAACAATGGCTGGAGAACGCGGGACAACCGCCCCATTTGTTTCCTTTGCCGTTATGCCGGACATGTCGCGAAATATTGCGGCCGCACACCGCCAGCCACTGGTGTTCTCCGACCGCCGACTTATGGCTTGTCCAACCGGCCGCCTGTCCCACACGATGTCTCCGACGGATATCACTTCAGTACTTCGCTTAATCTCTACCGGGCATGACCATGCATGGCCCAGCGGGTATAGCAGTGGTTTCCCCGTTCCCTAACCTTATTTCAACTCACCTCGTTGAAAGTCAACCTTATGGCAAAAAGCGCGACGCTGAAAAAACGCGACACAATTGGAAGCGCTCGTCATGTGTTCCCTTCGTTTGTGTCGCGTTTTCTCAGTGTTGCGCTTTTTGAAGGTTTCATCGGGCAATCACACCAACTAGCCCAACTCGCCATTCTGCTGCAGCTTATGGCATGTGATCTGTCTGCAGCTGTCCTTGCGGCAAGCGATGTTTGGCATCACTGCAGTGGTCATGGGGACCAGACCGTTCGTAGCTACCCCATAAATCCCGGAAAAGTTGTCATAAGCTCGTCGAAACAACCTTTTGAATCGTTACCATATCACCGAATAGGTACATCTAGGAACGAGCTTTCTTTGTAATTGGAATTTCCGACGCAATGTGACTTGGTTGAAAGGAGGGTAAAGAGAGAGGGATTAATGACACATGAAATATCGTGTTGGACAAGGAGCCGCAATGGAATGGTAGAGAGACGGGTAATTAATAGGAAATACGAGTTGTGTTGTGTTGTGTCTTATGGCACATAAGCAACTGAGGCTATCAAGCGCCAAACAGAAGGTTTTGTGTATTTGAGTATAATAACCGTTTGTTACAACACGTTAAAATTTGTTTACAAGCGCTGCCTCGTTTATAAAAGTAAAAACGGGGGAAATTGAAACCGGAGTGTTTTCTCCTAAAAGTACTCAGGTGAAATTGAATGTGTTCGTTGCAGAACAGCCTAAAATGTTTTTTTTTTCAGGACCTCAAATTTCTTACACAAGAGTAAGATGTGGTTTACTGTTAGCTCTCCGTCGCATTCCTCACATCTCGATTTACCCTCTTTCATCAGAAGAAAGTTGTGTGTCAGATGTGTATGTCCAATGCGGAGACGACATAAAACAACTCCTGTGAGGCGTTCTCCATGTCTGCTTGATTCCCCCTCTGCTATAGTGGGTTTAACTATGTGAAGTTTATTAGATTCGTTATCCCTTGAAGAAATGTGAGTGTAATTCACAATATGGCGTCAAAAAAACCCGCTTTTTGCTGTCCATTTAGTTTGAACAATTTTTGAAGAGACCATAATTTATTAAATAAATATTACGCGCTTTACCCATATGAACTGACCGATGTGTACCTAGACAGGACGTCTACCATGTGGCGGTGCAAAATGTCTGTGGCGTTGATGCCGAATACAAAATCTAAATGTCCAAACTCAGGGTCTGAAACCACGTAGTCGGCAACGAGCACATCGCTCAGCTTTCGACTCAAATCTTCGATATCTTCAGGGTCTGCGCAGATGTCACCCAAACCTCTGAACAGTGCCACAGGAACGCGAATCCTCTCCAGCGGGTAGGCCGGTGGCGTTGCCTGAAAAGCAATACATTCGTTACTACAAACAATTGGATTTGTGTTTCTTAGACTATGTGGACAGAGAAAAGGATGAATACGTGTCATAATAGGGAAATTCAAATCGAGGGCCATCAGGCGCACCGTAGTGAAGGACTATCAATGCTACCAATTAGTTTAGGCATCCATATGGTCATTCGCCGAATTTTCTTTGTTGTCATGGGTTCATAACTCTACCGAATTGTGGAAAGCTAAATCAAAACAATGCCACAGGTGCAAAAATTTACTGTATTGTATAGTTAACGATTTCTTCCCGGGGCTGCTACCTGTTTAATTTAGCCCAATATATACATCTCTGAGCCACATTGAACGTATCTCTCGGGTATTTTTTAGTACCGCAGTAACTATCGCATTGACGATAACTATTACAGTTCGTGCACACAACGAAGAACGAATAAACGATGTAAAGATAAAACCAAGCTTCCTTAAAGAATATTAATTACTGCGAAGCAGCATACCTCTAACCATCGAAGGAAATATCCGTGTCCGCGTCAGCAGAAAACTCCCAGGCTACTACTGGCTACACAAAGAAACATCCCAGGCTACTAATGGCTACTGGCTACACCCCGGCTACCCGAACAAACTACTTGCACCTCCAGGGATCAAACCTGGGCCCGAATAGAAGCGGAGCGAGAACCCGTCGTCTTAACGACGCACGTGGAGACGGTGAGACAGACGGTGGTTTGAATTCCGCGTTTGGGGAGATGGAGGACGCTTTTTGTGGGCTACACGAGAAACAACAGTGAGGGGGAGGCGGTGAGAGAGATGACGCCATAGCCGTACGTTCCGCCCTCCTCCACACCCTTGGAAACACGTATTCTTTCTGCCCATGCTGCTGCGTTCGGAACCCCGTCACCGGGAATCCCAGGTAACGGCTGGCAGAGTCTCTGGTTTCACTCTTTGTAGAGCCACGTGTGTGAATTCATGTGACCCCGCATGGGTAATCGTTGTCCGTGTCATTTGCAGCTTCACAGTCCACATTTACAGCAGAGATTCGGGACAATTTTTTTTCAAAGCCGTCAAGAAATACTGCATTGAGGCACAGTAATGCGTCATACCACCAAGCCAAAAACGTATGACGACAATGATACGTAGGCTTACCTCCAAACAATCAACAGTGAAGAAATCACTTCATTAAAAACCTCCGACGTACATTAGTGTAACCATTTTGACAAATCATCCTATAGTTATCTGGCTGCCAGTCCGCCCAACAACATGATGCACATACCTGTGAGTAGCGAGCAAGATTTTCTTCTTTGCCGTGGTCAAACCTGACGAAATCTTGCTTCCTGCACAACTGAAAGAAAAGATGAGCCACATTTTGTTATTGAGATAAGACTGAAGTCGATCTGTAAAACTCATTGCCTGCTCATGTGGAAGTGGTAGGGAGCAAACAGAAGAAGGACTGCGGAAGAAATCTGAGGACGAGCGCTGACTCACAACTCTTCCTCAATAAACTTACTCCGTTCCCTTACTTTTGAATGCGATGCAAGCTATCTTATCTGATGTGGAGACGGTCTCGCCCTGCTTTGCTAGAATGGAATAATCACAAATTTTATTTATCTAATTCAATGGTTCGAGAGCCTACACGTTGAAAGATAAACGCTCGCAGGGCAAACAGCGCGGCATTCACTTACCAATTCTCCTACCTGCCAGCTCCTACCAATTCGCCAACGTCTCGCTCAGATTTTGTAAAAATACAGGTCGATATAAGCACGTAAAGACTCACCTTAGATAGCTGCATGGGTCTTTTCCAGAAATTTACTAAGATGGACAGGCCACATTAAGCACAATGTTTTTCTACAATACACACATCGTCACTCAAGTAAGCTATAAATATTTAACAAAAAGTTGCATAATTTTACGGGAATGCTTTAACAGATGTTAACCTGGGGATTATTTGTCTAGTGTAGCTACTGAACAAACCGATTTTCACCCTCCGCGTGACTCAGCGGCTAAAGCGTTGTGGTCATAAGCCCAAGGACGCGAGTTCAATCCCGGCAATGGCGGCTGCTTTTCAGATGAAGGCTAAAAGTTAAAACGCCCATGTGTCGAGATTTCTACGCGCAATAAAAGTCCTCAGGTGGTCAAAGTTATTCCGGAGACCTCCACTGTGGCATGCCTCATCTTCCTGGGTGAGTTTCGGTGGGTTAAACAAAAAAAATTTTTTTTTTATTTTGAACAAAAGGAACGAACTCTTTTCAGCAGGTACGAACTAAGGTTCAGTTACAAAAACCAAATCATGCTATTTGCTAGATTACTGGCTTCGGTTTGCGTAAGTGTTCATATCGCGAAAATTTTTACTGTGACATATTTTTATTTAAGACATTGGCTCTCTACACTGCTTTGAACGTCTTCCTTGTATTACTCAACTAAACACTCGGAATTGAGCTGGCAAGATTAGAACTGTCTGAATTCATGTTTAAATTGCCCCTCTAGCTTCCAAACAAGACGCAGAAAAATTAAATTATTTAACACATTTGTTTTTAGCCGCGTCTTCACGCTCGCACTGAATTGACGAGCGGCATCTTCATGGGTGTACTTACACGACTCGCTGCTTTCAACTCAAGCAAAAGAAAAAAAGTTTATGCGCTCAACAAATAGGACTAAAGGAAGAAACAAACTTTTCAAACGTCATGGACCTAGATTTCTCATTTTTTACATTTATTGTCGTGGTGACTAATTTTTCAGGCTATTGTGTACACTTCTCCGAAGGAAGCATCCGCATACATTACAATGTAAAGTAATCATACCTGTGTATAATGAAGGGCGTTTTGACTGGATGTCCCAACTGGTATGTTCGCGACGTACACGGGAATCCTCGTCTGCATCGACAAAAATAAAATTACCCCGTCTTTCTCGTTTCTCTAAAAACGCAGACTTTGGTAACCGCCTATGCTTTCTCATAGGCTATAAACTGTCTCTTGCGACCGGTCCAAATATACTGATCTCAGAATACCAATTGTAGAAACAGCAACCATGTCAGAGATGCGCTATAGATACTACCAGTGGCGTATGCGGGATTTTATTTCCAGGTCAGTAGGGGTCCTTCCCCAACAAAATGGGAAAGAAAAACTTGAAAGGAAAAAAAAAAGAAACAACAAAACAAGAATTCCATAGCAAAAGAATGACATCATTCATTGTTTCTGGTTTTGAATAATGTCGTACTTTAAAGTATTTTCATTTTTTTCTAATTTTTCCCGATAAGCAAAATTTCTAATTGTACTGGTAAGACCTTACACTGAAGCACTGTACGGTGAATGCGTATCTTGCGAAAAATATTATTTTTCGTTAGTCGCCATTTATGGATAGGTCGAGTCCATTGTTTCTTGCATTTCTCGCAAGGAAGGAGGGCCACACCGCGGCCCCCTTCGCCACCTACCGCAAGCCAGTGGGCACTGATACCTTTGCAGAACAAAACGAAGCATTTCCGTTTCAATGTCCTCTTACGTTACAAAGTGCATTAAGTAAGAGAGCACAAATAAATGTGATTCATATATAAATTACCCTTGCTTTAACAAACCCCTAAATTTAACAAACTAATGCTAACAAGATATAGTGCACCATGGGCCAGAAATTGATACACGTACGCCGGTTTACGTGGGAGGATACGATAGCCTAGGTGAGCTGCGCTATGTGTGCGAGATTTTTTTACGATTTGATCTGACACATTCGAGCGATATTCCGGAAATTCTGCCAGGTTTCACCATTTTTTCGACAACCTGTCCTTTAAAGTTCAGTGGCAGGCCGTCGCCGGCCCATTTCTATCTGGCGCGACCCGCGCCTTCCTCTCCCGTTGCGCCGCCAGCATTTGTACTGACTTCCTAACGGTTCCATGAAAACAAAATGCAAGTCTTGTTCATTAACGACTCCGTTGTCGCAATACCAATGGTGCCGATTTCATCGCAAACTTCAAACAAAAAATTGCTGTGGTTTAGCTTTGGTTAACCCTAGTTGATAGCGAAAGCTTGGCTGCCCTGGCTAGGTCCATTGTGGAAGTGTTGTCGAGATGTGGTTTCGCAATGATATACAGACATGTTTGCAATGAATACACTGCTTATTCCTCATCTTTTTTCGCCTCACGGAGTTTTTTAAGCTCGCAGCTGCACCAGGGGCCACAGCTGGATGTTCGTCTTCCTCCATCGCACACGGCTCTGCGCCGCCCGTGGCCTCCTGGCCTTCCTTTGGTTAGCGCGCTTATCGCTGCTGCGGCGGCCTCCTCGCCTTCCTCTGCCAGGTGGGCGACCCGGGTCCCACGCACGTCTCCGTTCTATCCTCGCCTATTTCTCGCCAGAAGGGTTGCAAGCTGGGCTAATTGGGAAGATGTATTCTTGGATGAAACCAGCGCAAACTGAAACGAAGACAAAGGAAGTTGAATCCAAGTTGTATCAACGTGCGTTTGAGAGAGCATGAATTTTCATTAAAGGGACTCCCATCATTCCATCTTTCTTCACATTGTACTGAGCACCACGTATATAAACCTAATTTTCCTGCCGCTGTAATTTTATTTACAAGGGGACAAACACCCTATTAACAAACGCCCCGCGAAATTATAATTATGGAAGAGTTCCGCACAGCAGAAAGAGCAGACATGTATGTCAGCCACACAAGCGTGTGTCTTCATTCCTAAGAGATTGCATATCTGCGTGGGCCTTGACTGTATCCGGTGTCTATCTAGTTGCCTTACACTGTGGCTTTTGTAACCTTTTTTGGCTCATGCGCAGTGTTTTTTATTGTTTTGTGTGAAGTGTTCATATTCACCCTTCTTGATAATAAACTTTAGTTTTTAGACCAGCGGCTGTCCTTGCGTTACATTTCCTTGGTTTTTGTTTAAGTTCACACTGGTTTAATTAAAGAATAAGCATATCTCTTTCCACCGCCCAACTTTCCCCGCGATCGGGTCGCTGCTCCGTGCCCGGCGCTTGCGGAAAGGAGTATGGTTTGGCCTCTAGCTCTCCAGGTCAAAACTGGTCACCCCGCGAACAGCGCGCGAGGTCGCGTAGTGTAGCTTTCGCTACAATATTCGAGATATTGAATAAAACAAATGAAGCAGTGGCGACTACGCAGCCACTTTTCGGCGAGTGACGTCACGGAATCTTGTTTGCGCAGTTGTGTGCAACCTCAGCCACTGCCAAGGAGTATGACTGTGCGATTCATTCCATTTGACCGTAACACAAGAATGCTAACGTGTAGTTGAGACACTGATAAATGTTTTTGTGCTTGCGCATAATAATCTGGCCCATATTACGTCACTGTGACGCGAAATTTGAGTTTTTCTATACTTTTTGCGTTTATTTTTTGTCGATAAAAATGGCTTTCGGGACCGGGATGCGGCTAAGTGAGATACCAATGCCTGATTGTTTCAAATCGAACAAAACAGCATTTTGTGTTCGTGATTTGTAAACAACGATGATGCCGTTACACCTAACGATAGGTCTATCGTCGGCCCGCCGCCTACCCACGTCACGCCCCACGCGCATAATTGCATTATTTAGCATCGCCAGTTCATTTCTCTTACACCACGCGTCACATGCGCAATGGAAGTTCTACCTTTCGCCGATCAGTTGCGAAACTGTGGCAACGTTTATATTAGTCCGAAGAAGTAGGAATTTGTTCTCACCCTGTTATGCTGGCTCGAGCTCATTCCGAACACGGTTGCCAATGGCTTGTAGCAGATGTCCCGGAGCGGGCTGTCACATGCAGTGGCTATTACGTCTTTTTGGCCTAGGCTTGACAAAAGCAGACCGCCGTTGGTGAAAAAGTCGTTCACGGCCTGCACCAATAAGAGTCCCATTACATGCACCAGCTCAACTTTGTTTGGTTTGATAAAAGAAACAAATGAACAGTTTTCTAACCCAAGGAAATTGACGCAGCGACAAAAGTAAGCAGTATTTTCGAACTTACAATCGACAACGTTCCTAAGTGGTGAAAAAAAATGGAGAACTGAAAGTGTCGTTCGCAATCACCCTATCAGCTAGGATAATATGCCGCCGACCGCTCTCAAGTACCGCAACAATCATTGTAACTATGCTTGCGCAAGTTAGCATAAATGTCGATCCTCTCCGTTGTATGAATGGTCGAGGGTGTTGTTCAAAAAATTTGTCCTCTTATTTCCGGTCGCCGGAGACAAGGCCTGAAGCCGTGAAGACATCTGCGGACTGTCCCACGAGGCGTGTTGAGTCTTTGCCCTGGGATGGCGGTTTCACCCATCATATTCGGCCTTCACCTTGCCGATAACCTTGAGAGACTCAACACAAGAAGAAAAATAGTGTTTCCAGCATGTATAAACGGAAAGGTAACCCTTGCATCAGGCCGCATGCCTTCCCCCGGGACATTTGCCGCATATGCATGAACAACGCGTCAGTTTTCGCGGCTCTTCCCTTTTCCGACGAGCAATCATGCAAGCTTCGTCACTTTGCGCGAAAGCTTATTCGTCGCTTTGCTACAGTTTACATCTGGCGGCCCCATTAAAAAGTCAGACATAACAGTCAGACACGCCCGAGTATAAACTGCAAAAACATTGTTTCCAAATGGACCAAGATCCGCTATTTAGTTTTGGTTGGTTCGTTCAATTTGACAAGCCGTCATTGAATAGTAGCGAGGAGCCTAAGATGGTCCCTGACTGGTATACGAGTCACTTACCGAAAAACGTTGCTCATTAAGAAATTGCACGTTGTATAATTGGCCTCTATAGCAGCGGGGAATAATATAAGTCATGATAAAATATTATTCCGCCGTTAGACTTCAAAATGACGCTAAACATGTACAAACAAACCACACTATGTCTTATCAGCGGAGGAGTTTACGCCTAATATTTTACCTGATCGTCAGAACCTGTTGATTTTAGGTCGCGGGTTTGATTCCCGGTCGCGGCGGCCGCTTTTGTGATGGAGGCGAAAAGCAAGAACACCCGTGTGTACGAAATTTCGGCGCACGTTAAAGATCCCCAGGTGGTCAAAATTAATCCTGAGCCCTCCACTACGGCGAGCCTCATCAACTGCGTTTCGTCGGCGCGTTAAAAGCTACAATCAATCAATCAGAACCTGTTGATCCTGTGCTATGCACCACAAGCTGGCAAATGTTTTTTTTATTCTGTTTTATGTGTGTTCTATTTATTGGGCACACGCCCAACTTGCCTTCAATCTTGAAGGCCGGTGGCTGAGAACCATTAGCAATGCCTGGAACAAGCGGATGACAATCCTTCACTAGGACCATTCGGTCTTAGGAGGTACTACTATAGTGCCTGATTACCATCGCTGGCCCGCAGCCATAGTGAACCAATAATGCGCTATTTTGTTAACATTGCTTAAGCGCATGCTCCTCAACTAATAGCAATAACAGAATATATACGCGTGTACAGCCGTGAACAAATGAAATGCGAAAAAACTACCACCTCCCCTCGCGGGAACCTCTGTGTAGATGCAACGCATAGGGGGTTCACGTTGCAGCGTTGGACAGCGGAGGAACGGCGCTGGAACGATGGAGCGGAGCGGCGCAGGCACCGCGTTTTATAGCGTGCATAACGGTGAGGGGGCGCGCCGGCGCCAGTGCGTGTGCCGCGGCTATGACGCAACACAATCCAACACAATCCACTTTAATCCAATCCAAATCCAATTCAATTCAAGCCAATCCAAGCCAATCCAAGCCAATCCAATCCAATCGAATCCAATTCAATGCCCTTCGCGAGAGAGTGTTCGCTATCGGAGAGGAGAGGGGGTGAGCGGCGGAGAGCGCAGCTGGTGCGGCGAGGAGAATGGGGGAGGGGCGGACGCCGACAACAACGCCGACGACGCCGGATGCAGGGACAAGGCGGGTGAATAAGATGCGGTCGCATCTAAAAGGAAAATGTGAACCAAAACACGCAAAACTGAATAATAGTATTCGTGTGGGTCCCTTCATGGCGCGTTATTGGTATATTTAGAAAGCCACATTTCCCAACTTCGTTACTGTAATTAAGCCGTGCATAAATTTGACTTAAGTGGAAAGAAATTGCTTTATTTGTGTGTTCCGGTTAATATTTTCCAGTTCGCGTTTCATTTGTTTATGGCTGTACAAGAGCTTGAAGGTTGTGAAAGACAACGTGGCTTGAAGAGAGGCAAGATGTTCTTGCCTCTGGTCGTTCAGCCGGGTTTAGCGGAAAAAGACATATCTAGAGGATACTTGTATGCTACAAATGACGCTGGCGCAGTGCTCACAAAGAAAAGTATCGCATGTTCTTTTAAGGCAACTTACCATTAACGACTCCGCAAGTGGCACAAGAAACCTCACTGGTGATTTCAAATGGGTGAGGTTGGCCACGGGACCATACCCGACGATAATGTTCACCTAAAGATTGAAAGTAGAAACGAATTAGTTTTTATAAGGTTTTTACACGACGGCTTTATAAGGTTTTTATACGTGTTCAATTTTTCACTGTTCTTACAAAAATCACCTTTACACAACTGTTCGTCTATCCGTCCGCACTTTGAACAAGAGCATGATTAGCGCTAAAAAAACTACGGGTTCGTTAGCACTCCGTCAATCTGTAGCCAGGAACGAAATTTATTCAAAAAGAGCCACCACCATGAGAAAGATATCACTTTGCATGCAGTCATTCCCACATTTATCACGCCAGTGTTTACGCGCATTGCTGTCGTATAAGCAGGTCTGCTATCTTCACTTTCACCCGCCGCGGTGGCTCAGTGGCTAAGGCGTTGCGCTGCTGAGCACGAGGTCGCGGGTTCGATTCCCGGCCGCGGCGGCCGCTTTTCTGATGGAGGTGAAAAGCAAAAACGCCCGTGTGTACGAGATTTCGGCGCACGTTAAAGATCCCCAGGTGGTCAAAATTAATCCGGAGCCCTCCACTACGGCGCGCCTCATCGCCTGCGTTGCGTCGGCGCGTTAAACCCTACAATCAATCAATCAATCATTATCTTCACTTTCATGTTCCTTCTTTGTTCTTATCGGTTTTTGCTGCGCTAGCGAAAAGTCACGCCCTTGTATTTATTTTACGTGTCCCCCAGTTTTCACTGTCTTGTTTAATAAACAGTTGCAAGTCGCGCTTCGTCCCAGTACCCTCAGTGTCCCGTTTGTTTAGTCTAAGTATACCCAGCGCATTTTCGTTGTGCAGTATAAAAAGCGGTACACGAGAAAGAAGATACGAACAGGCGCTACAACTGCGTCCCTTTTGACTCGGCACACTCTCAGTTAGTTAAGAGGGCAGTTGCTAGTATCTGCCTGGAATCTGTCTTGCGGTAGTCGTGCGCCCACATGATGCAGGGTAGTTTTGACAATCAGGTGCAGCGGCTATTGTCGGCTTGCTTCCCGCTTTTGGTCGTGGATGTGGATGCAGAAGACTTCCTTGAGAAAGTGAGGGGTATTAGGCCTAGGACGATTGCTCAACAAATAAGTGAAAAGCGCCCTGAAGTGGTTCCGTAACTTCACAAGGTTTCGCTTGACCTAAAAAAAAGCTGCCATGAGGTACGGCATCCCTGCTGTGTTTTCAGACCCGAACAAGCTAGCCCAACTCTACCCTTGTATTGCTTCTGATAGCAAAAAGAGGAACTGTGATCAAAGACATGACAAGCCGTTCGTTGATTGCACGGAGGGGGTGGGGGGGGGGGGGGGGTTGCTTTTGAAATGCCCCTCGCTTGCACGAAGTTCTATATGTGACAAGCTGTAATGTGTTGAACGGCCGCCTCAGGGAGCATGTGCAAAATTTAAAAACTGATAATGGGGCACATTTCACAACGCATTGCAAATCCTGCAGCAAGTGCGATCCATGATTTTCCAAAACCAAGATACTAGGCAGAAGCAAAAATCAGCTCAGGGAACTGATCGAAGCGCATCGCCTAATATTGAAAGCTAGCGATTGTGTTAGTGAAACATCTGTGATATTGCTCAAAGCGGAGTTGCGGTTTCTAGATAAGCTCTTTTGTTGACGCGTGTTTGCACGTTTATGCTGCTGTATTCTTTGCGCATGTCTGGATGTTGGTATAAATGTGCAATGCTGGTATCTGCAGATAAACAGTTGGGAGTAAAAAAGTAGCCCCTGTCCGTGTCTTATTTCTCCTGTGTCGTTTTTTATCGGTACTGACCTTGCTCTTAGACTGTAACCAACAAGCCCAGCAACACGTTTTCCTGAATCACTTTAAACAATTGTCTTATCTCTTCACTATTACTATCTTTTTTTAATTTTGATGTACAGAAGTGTTGTTTCCGTAACAAACAATATTGAGAGCACCTTCCGGTATTCCTAATCAACTACTACTTTAAAAGGGCATGAAGACAATATACAACCTTGTTTATTTGAAATCGCACTATACGTACTTTAAACCTTGAAATGCGTTTTCTTAACGAATAAAGATGTGAAAAAATGAAAATGAAAAATGAAATGTGAAAAAACATTTTAAATATCGCTCTGCACTACTTCAGAACTGCCATAATAAGGTCATCAGTGTATTGAGTTGCATTGGAAGGAAATGATTATTTTAAGTGCGAATGCACTTCTTAAGCGAGCCTGAAGCGTCCGCCGCCGTCCGCATAGCAACAGCTGCGGGTGCGCGCGCTCCTCGTCTTCCTTGGCAACGGGGGGAGATGGGCGCGCGCTGCCTGGCCGCTGACATGGCACATACCCATGTGGGGGATTGGCCAGGAATCGGGCGTGAGAAGGGCTAATGCACCCGCTTAAAGGAGTACTGACACAAAATTTCAAAGCTGAGATCCGCTCTAGCAATCAAGTACAACGACAACACAAATAGGTGTCTGTGAATAAATGCATCTTTCTTTCTTTGTAGTTGTGTGTGTGTGTGTGATCTCTCTTTCGCGAACATTACCGAACCGCGCAAATTCAACTCGTGCATTCGCACTTTCACATTCTTCCCCTCGGGGAAATGCGGGGAATTTTTTTAATGTTTTGCAACACAAGAGACTACCATCGAACTACGGCAAAATGCGACATGTGGATTCGCCCTATTACCGTCCCTTCACTCCGCACTGCCAACTGCGAACTTCCAACTGCACATTTCCATTAATGTAGTGCGACGAACGAAACTCTTAAACCACCACAACCGATATTAAGCACAGAACGTGCCCTTCCATCGCTGCGACTGTAGAGAGGACACAGACCACAAGATTGCCTCCTTTCCGCGACGGCGAATGCTCACACCTAAATATGCCTAGTTGTTTCATTTCATAATTTTGTTTTTGAAGTCGAACACCTGGACAGTGTAAATACTTCACAAGAGAGACCTCCTCGGGTGTCCCAGTGGAAAAGCTGTGAGCTGTTGACCACAAAGATCCTGATTTTATCAAGTGTGTTTTTTATATTTATTCCGCTGCTCTCAAATTATTCCACAGCCCTAATACCGTACACGTCGTAGCCGCGAGGCTCCAAGAGCACCACTATGAATGCGAAAGCAATAAATTCCCCATTGCGTGAAAACTCGGTACCCGATCTAGGCGTGACTGAGTGATGGTACCAAAAATGGCCGATGGCCTAAAAAGGAGCAAACTAAACGAAAAATTCGGAAAAAATTCGGCCGCTATTTCACTACAGCGTCCGGGGTGTTTAACGGGCGAACAAAGCAGAACTCCACCTTTCGTATTTTAAAAAATAGGCTTTTAGAAACTTAATCAACCTCATTCTGCAATCGGAGAACGTTGCTTTTAAAAAGAAATGTAAGAAAGATTCAGAAGTTTTCTATTTTCAGGCTAGTCTACAGCAGTAGCGATGTAATAGGGGAAATAATAAAACACAGCTGCCAGGGTGTCAACTCCTTGTTGGCATTGAAGTGAAACGATCACACGGAACTATAGGCCCCACTAAGCACAGTCACGTTTTTTAATGCTGGACTTATTGTCTGTATTATTATCTAGTTCCTGTGACGACATCAAGCCTGAGAGAGAAACTGACTGGGGTATCGTCACTATTTTATCTGTTTTTTCCGAATATGTAGCCTCCGAGTTTAGCGTTGACGTTATAACTGCATCACCTTTTTGGCACAAAGTAGTCTTATGAGTGAATCAAACGTGGTGCTCATGGTCACCTTCAACTACAAATGTTCTCACATTCGGTCTCTCAGTTAGTTGCCAGAGCAGACTTAAAGTAAATTTTGGCGCGAAATCGTATTTGTCGCTTGCTTTTCATGATCAAACTGCTTAAACGGAGGCTCCACAGCAGAAAATCTGATTAAGTTGAGTTTTCTCAGGGTATGCTACAAGGTAACGAAGCGCTTTCACTTTAGTACCATTTAAAAACCAAAACAATGTACGTATTTAAATACTCCTTCATTCCACGGACCATAGTAGACTGCAGTGACCTAACAACTCACGTTGTTACGGAAGACGACATTGGAAAATCCCAGACTCGTTTTGAAATCTTAAATTGATTCTGTTAAAGTGCATCAGACTCTCCATTTTTCTTCTATTGGTGTGTTGATGACTATGCGTACCTACATTTCCGAAAAATCTGAAATATCGCTATTAATCGATGTTCCTCGCATCTTGTGAAAAATGCACTTTTGTTAAATTTCCAGACAGTACTCAGGAAATTCTGTTGTTTACTTCGAGAGTTCTCTGGTGTTTACTCAAAGTAATCGCAGGTTATCCCAACAAGTAATCCCAACTTATACACACGTAGTCCATGTATGAAGCACTCTGCTACAACACCTTGCATTGTGGTTAGCAGTATTAAAAATAAATAAATAAATAAAACTTTATTGACACAAGGATGGCGACTCGACCTATGTGGGGGCGGGTGGGGAGGGTGGTGTCAATCACGGTGGTGTCAAGCTGAACATCGCTGAATTAAGTAATTATTAATTAATTAATTGATTAATACTGGTTCAACTTATCTAGCCCGATCTGAAACAGCAGTATTTTCGGATAAAATCTAGAATGCTTATCTGAACCTTGGCCGCTTGCCTTGTCGTTGTAATCCGGCCGCATAGAGAGAAAAACCAGGGACGCGGTGAAGCCTTGCGAGAAGGTGAGAAGGCCGACTTTGGCGAAACCTGACTCCTTCAGGATGTGGTCAATGACGGCTGCAAGGTCGTATCTTCCAATCTCGTCGAAACTGCGAAACGGCGGAAGCGCACCCGGTACATTCATTTACGCCGGAAGCACGAACCTAAGGCACAAATGTAGGTAGGTAATATAAATAAATTCTATAACGACGCAATTCCTATAGCGAGACATTGGCAGAAAGTTAAATAAAATTGTTAATTTTTTCTTTCTTCCCTTTTGCTTCTACACATTGAAACTAGTATCATTGTTGTTTTGAAGCGAAAGTGCTAGCCCTTTATTTAAAATTAGTTTATTTTCCTTCAAAAATGCAGCTGTCGTTTTCTTTATTCAGCTGCCATGCTCTCGGCCAGTCAAGTAGTGTGCGCGTAAACGTAAACTCCATTATTGTTACACAATGCGGTACCACGAAGGTAAACTCTTCAATTAATGGTATGGGCGTTCGCAGTATTCCGTCTTTAGGGGGGCAAACCCGTTTCATTGTAGGGGGAGAGGAAAAGGGCGGGGCGATGGAGGCATTTTTTCTGGGGCGGTATTCTCGTAACTGTCCCTTTTTAAAACGTACCTTTTTCGTCCCTTTCATCGTGACGTACTTCCGATTAAGCATTGGGGCTTTGATTCAAATACCGTAACTGTTCTTGCAAACGCATTTTAAAGAACTGAAACCGTATCAGAGTATATTTTATGTGTTTATTGTTCCGCGAGCGAGCCAACAATAAGGCGACGAAAAATTGTCTGCTCCAAATCATCTGCTCCGAGTAGCCACGGCGCATAGCTCCGCCGTGCTTGCCTGGCGTCACATCCGGGTGTACGCTTTTAGCCAATCAGGGCTCGCTCAAAAGGGACACTTTTGAAAGGGACACAAAAGGGACAAAACACGGGAATACCGCCCCTGGTGTGGCTTGAGGGATCAAACAGTGCTCATTTTATAACCACCTGCTGACACCCATGCTTAATGGTGCTACGCGATTTTTTGACCTACTTATATCACTACATAGTGGGTTTACGGGGGCTGCCTTAGTACTCCGATTGGGAGGGAGAAAGGTTACTGGTAAACACAGAATATATCGGCCACTTGAGGCAGACTAGCAAAGGATGGAGGCTTCGAACAAGCACAAGGACAGTTATAGCGCTCTACAATGCCCTTTGGTTACTGCTGTCAAGAGCAAGAACGATGTACGCGCAATACGGAAGCGATCATCAAGCAGGCGAGTTTTTTCCTATTACAAGCATACTTGAAGCATGTATTTGTCACGCCCTGAGTAAGATGTATATGATCCCGCGTCTGCGAAGTCATTTGCAGGGAACATTCGAAATAGCAATCGTCAAGGTGCGTAAACAAATCGATAAACACCAACTGTACAACCGAAGTTTTAATGAGGAGCGGTCTGAAAGGCTCGTCCTAGAAATGAGTTTGGTCTACACGTTCCCTTTAATTGTTTCATTTCAGTTCATTTATTTGCTCCTCAAATGCCCGAGGGCATTACATATGGGGGGATCACGCCAAAGTATAATATATACCGGGAAGACAACATCAACACAAAAGAACACAATAGAAGCCAACATCACCTAGGAATAGCGGAACTATTGCAAACATGATAACTGAAAAGAAAAAAGCCAATAAGATAACAACAAAATTTGCACAACCGATCCGGGAGGAGTCTCAAGTGAAGGCTGATAGGTTAGTACTTTCAAGTTTTTTGCGAAATGGTCTACGGTTAGTGCACGAAGCTATGCCATCGGTTAGTGAATTGCCATTGCGTGAGGAAAGAAAGAACTATTCATTAATTATGTGCAGTACTTAATTCTAGCGAATGGGTGACTGTGGTTCAGACGGGCAGAAGCTCTTGGTGGTGGCGTTAATGAAGCAGGTCTTGATTGTGACGGGTACTGAAACGTATGTAGAAGGCACAAACGAGCGATAATGCGGTGCGTTGCGATTGTGGTGAGGTTTATAGACTGTTTGAGTGATGTAGCACTCACTGTGTATGCCACACTGATTGTTTCGTTATGTATGTGCAGCATTTACCACCAATATGTATATTGTGCAACAACGAACAAGCGGGTGCCCAGACACTAAATCGGGATGAAGACCTCGAGAAAAAAGTACGGAATTTTTAAGGTAGAATGGCTTCTTTTTGTGTTTTGACTTGTGTTAAGTTCTAGGTTATATAGAGGTCGATATCACTAAGGGAGATTTGAGGTAAATGTTTCGGGGTGACATTGCGCTTCAGGCACAAATTTGGATTAAAAGTACTGGTAGTAGCAAAAAGCAAACGTAATGCCTATACACCAACAGTGTAAACCCCCGTTAAATCTCATCTTCGAAATCAGCGGCTCAAAATTTTGATATACCTCTTATCCATCTGACTATGCTGGTGACAGCAGTAACTTTCTGTAAATTGCGGTGGCTGTTGACACAAGAAAAAGCGACATATACCAATCTTCCTTTTGCTTGGGTGCGTACGAAGACCTCGCACTGATTACATAAATCTTTCGTTTACTCAAGGACACAAATCCATCAGACTGTATGCAAATCCGAAGAATTATTTTCCGTTGCCACCCTGAAAACTTTGGACCGTTATTTTTGCCAAAGCTGCACCCGCGCCTGAGCTTTGATGAGCGTTGTGGTGGAGGGCTACGGATTAATTTGCCCAAGCTGTGACCTTTACTCTGCGCCGAAATGCACCTTCTCAACTCAACTTCGTGCCCGACACGATGTTTCTTACACTGAACCTGTAAGTAGGACTGCAGAAAAGGTGTGTTTAAACACTGTTCAGATATGAGATGCGTAACTGAAGTGTGATACCGAAACATCTGACTTCTTCTTCAGAACATGAAGATGTTTTAACCCGGGTTGTTTTCAGACTGAAAATGTTCTTGTATAACAGACAATAATTCTTTTGTTCTACTGGAGCACTGTATTATACACGCTGTAGTAGGAGAACATACAATAGAACTACGTGCAGTGTAATGGTTTTTAAAACAATGAGAACTGCGTTGACTGGTATTACGAAGTTTCAGTTACTTAGCTGCCTTCTTTTTACGTCCAGGTAGTCAAATGGCACATATTTCGCTAAACTACTTCTAAACCCGCCGCACACTGCATCTTTTAGAGGCGAAAAAGATGTACAAAGTGGCTGGGGACACTTGCCTCCATGCCCAGAATAGCGGGTCCTCCATTCCCAAGCTCTCGTGGTAGTTGGACTCCGGAGCTCCCCTAGTATTCACAAACCATACATCGAAACCAGCGTCGGAAAGAATGAATCCTGAAAGAAGAAAATAATTGAAGAAGCTAACGAGCGTGCAGGTTCAGACCAATGGTTAACTAATCGTAATGATTTAACGAGCGCACCTAAAGATAAACTCGTGAGGGGAAATGGGGCTCCGAAATTAGGTCTTCTCTGAAGGAGCAGATGATAAGAAGGCGAAAAGACAGTGACTTGAAACTTTATTTGCACTTACCTTGTTTTGAATTATGAGGCAACTTATATACGGCAAAATTTCTTGTTGCTTTGGAGGCAACTTGAGTACGTACAAAAAGAGGGTCCAACATGACAGCCGTCGAAGCAATACGTGTGGCACATTTCTGTTGTTAATAGGATTCAATAGTCGTTTAATCGCATCGATAACCAACAATCCAATACTCGGGCTCTGCTACTACTGGGTGAGCATTACAGGCCCCCTTAAAAAAACTTAATCGCGTGTCACTATTCAGTGTGTACATTAAACGACCATCATTGTTCTTTCTTAGATATATGACATTGTGTTAGTTTGGATGGTGCCGAATTCCATCCTAGCGCATGGTGCTGTAGGACCTGCTAATTGTAGGCCACAAGGCTTGCCTGGGCTTTGTGAAGGCTGATTGACCACCCAGCTTGCTGCGTTGAGAAACACCCCGTGCACCAAGAGGACCGGGGTGTGAGCCACCTCGGTGCCATCCTTTCGCCTCGCTGGCATCCGATCAACTTCCAGAATGTAGCCATCTTCCGTGGTCACCCTGTGAACCTCGACGTCGTGTCCAAATCTGCGCATGAGATCAGCCTGCGATAGTCTTAGACACACCAGAAGCTTTTTATTTCACGTTCGCAATGTGAAGCAATAGCTTCAACGCCTTCAGTTCAGCCTTCACATTTGTGTCTTATACCGAGTGTTCATATTTTGCTTTGCACGAAATAAACTTCTCTTAGGATCGAATTCGTTTCATAAATTACTTATTGCTAAGAGGTTATCCTTAGTTATCCTTAGAAGGACCGCACTGCTTTGCGCCATCAGACGATGTTCTTGTCCACTAGGAGCACTACCGGCCACATAAAGCACTCAACTTTCACCAGAAAGACTTCTTTGCACCGAATGCCGCCAAGATCACCCAACAGTTAGCCACTTGCAGAGGTCATGCAGGGCCCTCAATGGCATTCAAATCAAACACAACTCTACTCCATTCGCTATGCCCTAAAGGTGCGTGTGACAGGGTCCTATGGGAAGAACCCCTATTTCTTCAATAGAACTAAAGTTTGAAGAACATTCGCCCTTGACAACTCTTCCCCCTCCCCCCTTTTTTTTTCAAGCGAGCCAGATTGCCATCTTCGTGCAATAGATATATTTCACCCATGCTACTGAACATTATGGGGCGGTCCGAGTTGGGGACGGATGTAGGCCGACGTTCTGGAAATTTTTCTGCGTTGGCAAAAGCACATTCCGCCAAGTCCAACTTCATCGCTGATGCTCAGCAGTAAACGGCTGTAACTTTTGTTTTATGAGCTTTCCAAACAGCAGTTATATGATAATTGGCTGCTAAGACGACTACATCATTATGGAGAATTTTGTTTACTTTTCATAGCTGACAGTGAAGATGCAAAGTCAGTGGAACTCCCGTTTGCTGTCAGAAATGGGCATCTGCGGAAGGGAAGCGGACAGCCGTCCCTGTTTGTGTGCTAGGATAAACGTCTATTATTTAAGCAAGCACAAATTCAAACGCACTACCACTACCAAATGATGCGAAAATAAATACGCTTACATTCTCTATCCATGTGTGTAATGTGTATTTTCGAATACCCCTCTTCTTCAGCGCCGTATTCCGTATGGGCCGTCTCGACCCCAGTCCACTTCCCTTTGTAGACTGTGGTTGGGAGTGGCCTTCACGAAAGCCTACTCCTTCCTCATCGAGATGGCCAGCAGCGCCCGCTGTGACGCCTGTGGGGCGGAAGAGGCTATAGAGCATGTGCTGTGTCCCTGCCCCGAATACTCGTCGGAGAGAAGCGTGCTTGCCACCGCGCTCAGCCGATTGGACAATCGACCATTTACAGTAGAAACGATCCTAAGTCATCGGTCTTTAACACCGACCTCGCAGAAGGTGACGAAAGCCCTTTTACGTTTCCTGGGCGAAACGAACTTGCACGAAAGACTATAGCGCCCGAATGGGACTTGAGTGCGCTCCTTTCCACTCCTATCTCTTCCCCTTCTCCCGCCCTCTTTTTTATCTCTTTTTTATCCCCCAGTGCAGGGTAGCAAACCGGGCTCTGCACCTGTTTAACCTCCAGGCCTTTCCGTCCTTTCTTCTTCCTTCCTTCCTCATATAGCTTCCCTGGTCATCCGCTGTTAACGACTGGAGTGGCTCCTAATTTGTACCATGGCCCGACTCGACTCTCCTCCTCTCGCGGAAAGGGAATCGAGCTCGGCCGTGCTTGTACAGCAAAGCTGTGGGTAGCTCGATGGGTAGGTAGCTGGAGGGGTAATTCGATGTCCGTCCCTCTGCACATCGTGTCGACACGAAAAAACTTTGTCTCCGTTTCTCGCAAATGTTGATACCTCTCAATCCAATAAAAGTAGGTTAACAAAAAGATGTACTGAAATTAGCCTCCGAGGCGACTTTAACATTACGAGGAGTGTGTCATTGACTTTTTGTAGTTACGTTGTTGAGAGTCAGGTTGTAAATATTGTGGAATCCCCATCTGCTGTCGATACACGGGCTTCCACAGGATGGAAACGGACAGCCCTGTGTTAGTCTGCAAAAATAAAACTCTAGTCCCTCCCAAGGTTCCTTGAGATGATTAGCTAGGAATTATGCTGAATCGCAAATTCAGACAAACGGGTTTTGTTTAGTGCACTCTTTGGACTGCGCCCCGGTTAACGTATATCATTGCTGGAGCTTCGCTGCTCATCCTTATACACAGACTAGAATGGCTCCTTTATTTACCTGCAGTTAAGAGTGGTCTGGCGCGAGTAGTATGGGGCCGACCCCGGTGAAGACTTCCAGGCCCCCATAACAAGGATTCCCTCCTTGATTAGTCATCCCCTTCCTTTCATCCCTCTCCCCACCATACGGCACACGCCCTCCTTGCTCCAATAAAAGATTATCAATCAATCAACCTACTGCAACCGTACAGATTTAATGTGGTCCGGCGCAAGTTGAGTGCGGGTTAATTTAATGACTGAGTGCGGGTTGATTGATTGATTGATTGATTGATTGATTGATTGATTGATTGATTGATTGATTGATTGATTGATTGATTGATTGATTGATTGATTGATTGATTGATTGATTGATTGATTGATTGATTGATTGATTGATTGATTTTGATGTTTAACGCGCCGACGCTACACAGGCGATGAGGCCCACTGTAGTGGAGGGCTCCAGGTTAATTTTTACCGCCTGGTGATCTTTAACGAGCGTTGAAATCTCCAACACACGGGCGTTTTCGCTTTTCACGTCCATCAGAACAGCGTCCGCCGCAGCCGGGGATCCAAACAGCGTACTTGGGATCGCCAGCACAACTCCATAGCCACTGAGCCACCGCTGCGGATAAGTAGGCTGTGGGGCTCCGCCTTCGTGGAAAACAGCGCGACGCTACGGGGATTCGTAACGCATGCCAAGGTCTTGTTCACTCGTGAGAATCATCTGTCCATCGAAACCGCAACGTATTCAAGGATAGCGTTCGGCGATGCACAGCGCCTAAGCCAGCACGCCACTTCAACCAGACTTTTCATGAGAAAGCATTGTCTGCCCAATACCTCACACTTGAAACTGTGCGACACCCTCCAGCTGCACAAACAATTATAGCCCGTCCACTACCGTTAAGATGTAAAATTAACGAAGATGTACTGGGGGATCAGTATATTATGTATGGTTACTTACTTAATTGATTGGATGAAGACACATACACATTACTTTCTCGGAAATAATTATAAATTACCTCTCAAATAATTTCTTTTGGCATAGTTTCATTAAAAACAGTTACCGTGTTACAGTCGCTTTCTTTAACCATACTCCCCCTTTGTGGGGACATATCTTACAGGAGGCGGTAATTCTGTAAAGTTCGCAACCTCACTTAGAATTGCGGAATTAAAACAAGCAAGGGCAATCCGGCGTAGTTATACAGTCGTATTAGCGGGAAATTTCCGTATAACTTCTCCCAGGATGCTTGTATTGGACTGAGAGCGGCAGAGCATTTTTCATTTGCTCTGTAACGAGCGCGGGCGATTCTTTGTCGACGCGCGCACCTTTGATCAATACCTAGCCCGAGAGTTTCGCTATAAAATGTGTAATTCTGTGTTTGTGTAATTAGCGAAGTTAACCCTCTTTATCTTTGCAATAGTGTAAATTAAAGCCATTGGTCCAAGGTAATTTTAAAAACAAAAATAAAAATGAAAGCCAGAAACAAAATATGAGTGAACGAGATCGAAAATATAGCTTATACACCACCTCGCCATGACGACGACAAAACTTAAAAAGCCCAGAAAAAATAAACCGAAACAATAAAAAATCCTGAAAAAGCCCCAACCACGTAACGCCATATTTTTGCGCAAAAATGCGTAGTTTCCGAAAAAAAATCAAAGAAAAGAGAAGCGGCGTAGAAACTATTTTTAAGTATTGAACAATTCCCGATATTTCTACACAATTTCTCTCCATTAAACCCCTAACAGTAATAGGTACTTGTCCCCGAAAACCCACTACATTCCCCACCAAAACGCGAATGAAGAGAAGAACTTTTTTAAGCAGCTGCATTTCCGAATATCTCTACGTCCTGCGTACGCTTAGTTGGCAGTAATTAAAGTAATAAATAACCACAACTAATCTGCCGGTAGTGAAAGACGCGAATGGAAGTCACGAAAGAGAGCCAAACAACTTTGTTTTCTTTCGCACTTACCGGACAGAGTCTGGCGTCTTCCGCGACGTCGGAACCTCCTACGCTTTGTAACGAAGCTAATGTAAGCAGGCTCGCACCCCAAAACATTACGAATGAAAGCTCCGTCCCATCTAAGGGCAAAAAAAAAACGGCGCGAGTCAACAGCTCAAAGCCTCTTTCAAGTGACGACTTGCCCTTTACAGTTCCAAAGCTCACCTGTTCGTGCAAAGCGCTATCAGAAGTCACCTTCGCGTAGGCTCAAGTAGCTCATGGGAAGGAATCCCTTTGGCGCCCTGCATAGCTTCGTCCAGTCGCGTATGCAGAGACCTTGACGATTAATGACGAAGACGTCGGAGCGTAGCCGTAGGGGACACACCGCGTCGTGTTGCGCAATCTCGGAGAGAGGGGACCCGAGATTGCGCAACTCCAAGCGCCGACCGGAACGCACTATTTTCCTCAAACCGCACCCAAGTTAAGTGCCTTGTCGCTCTTTCTTGTACTTACACAGCGTTCCGCCTGCTGCTGTGTAACATATAAGGTGTAACTATCCCTCCTCTTTCTTTGAAAACCAGTGCTTTTCTTTTCTCGATTTCTTCTTGTGCGCACTCAGTAAGGAAACCAGACTGCTACGTAACGCGTCAGAAGTGATGGATTACTTGAGTCAGACGACAACTTGGTAGTTACGGGATTCCGCACGTAGGCGATGCCAGACGAGAAAGCGCCTAGTGAAACTGGCGTCAATGACACCCGGCCAAAGAGAAAGCGAACGACGATCCCGCTCCGGCCTGTGAACAACGCGACTTGGACTCTTCCTGTCTCTGCAAAGACTGCCCCGTCTGCTAATGTAAATGCTCTGTAAATATAATGTACATCTACCGCTGAACGCCCTCCAGCCACGTAACACTTGTAATTGATTGCATTTTACTGTAATTTTGTAACGTTTCAGTTACCACCTTTAGGAGTAACGATCCTGGTAATTTAATTTCCTTTTCGTAGTAACCGATTGCGGAATTACCCATACCGATATTTCTCGACTCTTTCTTTGCAATAGAGGTTAGATGTGCTGGAGTCACTTCGTCAAAGTAACCTTTTGACGAAAATTAGAGGTACGCACCTGCAGGTCCCGATTTTTCCTACTCGATTTACTGGCGGCCTTGCTATTTACGCCGCGATATATATGTATACATTCGCCGCTACCGTAAATAAAATGTCGTATGAAAAGTAACGTGGGAAGTAATAGATTACTCTAGACTAATTTTTAGATTACTTTTGGGGGGCTGTAATTTTGTTTGTAGTCGGTTACTTTTTACAGCAAAGTAATCCTATTTGTAATTGGTTACTTTTTTCAGTAACGTCTATACGTCCGGAGGAAACCCTTCTGCCCGTCTATAATTCTTAATGCGTCACACCTTCACTGAACAAGAAAAGGCTAATAATAAAAGGTTTCCGGCTTTTGTACTTTGACAGCACGGTAAGTATATTGTTCAGCATGAAATATCTTCCCAGCAAAGCATTCGTGTATAGTAGTGAAACCGACTATACAGGGGCACGCTGTATATTGATTAGTGAGAATACACGAGGCTTTGTGGATTTATTTATTGTAAAGCCATATATCTTTCATATTTTCTTGTAGAAGCTAATATATTTCCACCTAAATAACGTATTCCCAGCAGTGCATTTGCTTACAGTACTGAAGCCAACTATAAAGCCCATTGTGCATAGCGCCCCTGAGGGATACACGGTTTTTCAGAAATGTTATAATAGACCCAAGGGCCTTCCTACATCAGTATCGGGCTTCCCGCCTAAAAATTTCTTCGCAGGAATGCATCTTTGTGTATTACCGAAGCGGTACATAACAGTGCGGTTGAGACATTGATTTGGCAATTGCCACTTCAAAGTCTGTGCAATTTCTTTTCTTGGAATCGGTGCACCACTATACACTATAGCGGCTGTTCGGCGTGCACCATTAAAAATGGGGGGAATGCATTCAGAGTAAAATTATCGCTTGACTTTCGTAAGCATTTGATCACTCCCTCTTGACGCGAGGTACGATCGAATAGCTCGTTCATTCCAGTGGATGAGGAGAATACAACAACCTGCGAAGTGCCCTCCTGAGAGGCGGAGTTTAAATACTTTCAGCTCCTATATGAACACAAAAACACTAGGTAAGGTTGGAAATGGTTTGTACGAAGTCGCCCTGAATAGTGTGAGTAGGCGTAGCTTTTTGACCTATCTTCCTACAACAGACCAAAACAAAGGTCACGAACAAGGTCCACAGACAAAGGGTCAGCTTTAGCAAGATAGAAATCGCAGTGGAAGTCGTGGTGCCCGCAGCGAAGATAAAGTTACGAAGATAAAGTAAAGGATTACCAACTCGCCCAATCCTACAGCCTACTAAGCTACATTTCTAGCTCGCCTGTCTTCGTTAGTTTTTTGCGCAATTGAAGTACAGCATGGATTACCAACTCGCCCAATCCTACAGCCTACTAAGCTACATTTCTAGTCTCTCCTGTCTTCGTTAGTTTTTTGCGCAATTGAAGTACAGTAAAGTTACGAGTCTGATTTCACGGACGCTCTTGTAATGGATCAGAAACTGATCGCCCATACACAGCGGGGAAAAAAGTGTGTGCAAAAATTTAACTTGGCAACGAAGACAAAACACAATTGTGCTGAATTCCGAAAGAACTGGGCTTTAGCAACTTTCTTGGCTTCGATTCAGCCGCAAGACCGAACCGAAAACAGACCGTTTTTTACAGCAGAGCTGTTTAGCTGGCCGTAATGGGTGGCGCAGGACTCAGTAAAAATACCAAGAAAATGCTGAGCGCTCGTGAGCGCGGGCCTCGCGGCGACCGCCAAGCGTCCCCGGCTCGCGCAGTGGCTTTAGAAAAGAAATAAAAATGTCGAGAACCCCGAGAAGCGCCTCGCGTTGCCTCGCAACCACCAACGCCAAAGATAGCGCAATACCTGCCCCACGAAACCTGGACGCGACTCCAGAAATGCCGCGCAAGCGTCGATCGTGCACGTACGCGCCGCCGCTGCGCCCCAACTGTCGTCAAGTGCTACCGCGCATGTAATGCTTGGCATGCGGAACACGACGATATCAATGCATATGGCGATCACTACTGCTACCACACTGCAATGCGATGCCGGAACATGTAAATAAACAATTTCAAACTTGTACAAATGCGTGGCGATGTGTCCTTCAGTGCTCACGTAAAAAACAATGATTCGCTATGGTTCTCGCCTTGCGTGCCTTAGTGCAAGCTTCGCCAGTGTTTTTACAAAAAACAAAAACGCAACATCAAAAATTACGCCCACCTCCCCTCGCGGGAACCCTGGTGTGATGCGACGCTGAGGGGGGTTCAAGCGCAAGCGGAGAGCAACCGTCGACCGAAAGGCCGCCGGAGAGCGGCACACCGGTTATATGCGCAGCGCGCCCGAAGGAGAGGAGACCGCGGAGAGAGAAAGTACTGCACATGCGCAGCACCGTGCACAGCACCGCCCACCGGCGGAGTGAGGGCGGGCTGGGCCGCACACCCGCAGATGTTGAGAGAGTGTTCGCTCTCACCTGGGCATGCGCCGGCGCCAGTGCGTCTGCCGCGGCTATGACGCAACACAACCCAACACAATCCACTTTAATCCAGTCCAATCCAAATTCAATCCAAGTCAAGCCAAGCCAATCCAATCGAATCCAGTCCAATGCCCCTCGCGAGAGAGTGTTCGCTATCGGAGTGGAGAGGGGGTGAGCGGAGGAGAGTGCGGACGCCGACGACGACGACAACGGACGCACGCAGGAAGGACAGGGCCGCCGACAAGAGATGCTCTCAGCGTCGCATCTAAAAACTTTCAAATGTCGCTGTACAGTGCATGTGTTTTGCGCACGTGCGTGTCCGCGTGCGTGCCTGCGTGTGTATGCGTGCGCGTGGTGTGAATGTGTGTGTGCGTGTGTGCGCGCGGGCGCGAAAGCACGCGTTCCTTATGCAAAGGTTTGCTAATGATCATTAGAGGTATGCCCGTTCCCTCGAGGAGGACATGAAGGACACGTGTCACATGAAGGATATGGTCACATGAAAGAAAGTGCGATGCCGAAGACACAAAGCCCGTGGTCGGCGCTACTCAACTCTTCGGCACCTCCAGACACCCGGAACTTTACACTTCACCATTTCATTCTCACTTGCACTTGGTTGTCAGCTCACACTATCACTACGTGCATTGCAGGGATGCTGGATATTCGTACTCGAAAGATACACCCCTGTCTGCCCACTGAACGTCGCGCGTACCAAGTTTTAAGCTTGTCACACACTGTCTCCAGCGCTGCAGACATGATTCGTCAGTGCCACGTTGCGCGACGAACCAACTGCGGCGTCAAACGCCACCCCACACCCAGGACTAAGGACCCTGTATCTGACGCAAAGCTCTGAAAAGGAGCTCGCGGAAGAGACACAATTTTCCTGTTTGATACCGATGTGAAGTTTACCCAGAAAGAAATTGGACGCCTTCAATGCATCATCCGCAAGGCCGTCAAACTGCATGGTCATGTGTCTCCCCCGTCACACCATTACTGACAAGATTCTTAACACTAGGACATACAATTCCTTCGAGGGGCTGGTTGAATGAAGCCCAGCGTGTTGGCCAACTCCACCGTCTGGCCTCTACTCCGACGGGTAGCTCCATCCTAACAAAACTGGGCATCTCCTCTGCTACGCAGCATGGAGTGACTCTTCCGATCCCGCTACAGCGTGACCCCCATCCCGCGGAACATGAACCCTGCCTTCGATCAAGAACGCCGCCTTACCCGGGCCCACGCCGTACACAAGGCCCACGCTTTGCACCGCTCCACCCTGTATGTCGACGCAGCGGAGTATCCCGACCGTGCAGCCACAGTCGCCGTAGTCGTCAACTCCCAAGGAGACTCTGTTGCTTCGTGCTCGGTGTCCACGCCTCACCCTGAAGTTAGTGAAGAAGTCGCCATTGCCATGGCCCTTACAGCTACCCCGGCAACCGCAATAATCTCCGACTCGCAGACGGCTCTTCAGAACTTTGCGACGGGTCGTGCATCCCCCATCACCGCACGTATCCTGCAGAAAGCACCGACTCCGCCTGCACATGGTCCACGCCTGATATGGACACCGGCCCATTCGTCCCTTCCGGGTAACGAGCTGGCTGACGAGGTAGCCCGAGATTTCTACTGCCGGGATGCCTCGCATGCTGCCTCTCCACCTCGGGCGGCAGGGAGGGATCGCCTGGTCACCTATAGGGACATTACGCTGCATTACCGCCTTAGTCGTATGCACTTCCCTGGCCCCGCTCCAACCTTAAAGAGCAGGCAGTCTGTTCAGTGGCGTCGACTGCAGACTAACACCTTCACGCATCCCGCATTGTGCCACCTCCAGTTACCCCCGCCATACTGCCACACGTGCACATTGTGTGGCGCACCCTTCGCTTCCCTTCAACACATAGTGGGCGCGTGCCCTTCGAAACCCTCCTCCATCCTACTCTGTCGCTGCCCCTTACCCCGCTAGAGCAATGGGAGGCTACGCTGCTCAGCTCCGACCCCCAAGTGCAAGAGTGTGTGATCCAGCTGGCCGAACTCGCCGCTAGGGCCCACGGGCTGCTGGCCGTCGACTAGGGGACTGTAATGTGCCGGTGCTCCCAGCCGGTGCCTCTTTCTATATAGCGTCGGATAAATAAAGTTCGGATAAATAAATGAAAAGAAACCACCACCACCTCCTCCCATTACTCCATGGCCACATCCCTGGGGAACTTCGCAAGCCGGCGTCTGGGGAAGTCAGCGCATAAACGACCGCTCCATTGAAGAGCGTCTCAAGACACGTGGCAGGGCCAGCGGTCTCCCTGTTTTTCCCAAAGTCGAAGAAGACCTTCGCGTGGGTAGGAAGGAGGCGAAGAAGGGAGCCTAGCCTCGTACGCGCGAACTGTGTTCCCACGCCGTGCAGTGTGGACGAACCCCAGAAGCAAAGTGCTACGGAGGAGAAAAGGGGAATCATGGCATTCCGGTGGGACAAAGGGTAAAGCAGCTACACAAGGGATGTCTAGTCGATTTAAGGGGCCATTATAAGAAAAAAATTACACCATCTTCCAGTAGGGGAACCCTGAGTAGTATGCGAAGCAGTCATGGGGTCGACTGAAGTTCCCATTAGTTTTCAGTTCGTCGTTCCCGTTCGACGTTCAGCTTCGCGTGCCTTCGTTGTACAGTCGAACACGGATATATCGAACACGGGTATATCGAATTATTGTCTATATCGAACTCATAAATTATCCCCTTGAAAATTCTGTGCAAAAGTATAGGAATTCGTACGTTTATATCGAACCGTATTTTTCCCGACATTGGGTATATCGAACGCCGCGCGAGCTGGAAGGTGCTCTTCGGCGGTCGCTGCACCCCCGATTGAGGTTGAGGAGGATGTGGAGGAATGCGCGGGCATGGCGAAGACTGGCTCGCGGAACTAATTCCCCCAACCGGAACGAATTTGCGCTTGCACAGTCGGGCCCCGCTACCGGCCGCCGTAGCGTTAGCGGACGGAGCCCGGTATGCTAAATTTCTCTAGGCACACAAGTCCGAACGCTCGGAAAATGTGACAGTGCGAGGTAGGGATGCCCCGACTGCGCACGTCCTTTTTATTTTATTATTTTTTTTTTTTTTTTGCGGCTGCGTACGTTCCTCGGCTTGCCGAAAAAGTTTTTAGTTTTTTTTTTCTCTCTCTCTGGGTCTGTCTTCCCCCGATGTCGTCTCGGGAAAGGGAAGAGGGAACGAAGGCGCTGGAGGCCTCCTCCTTCTTTTGCATTTTGCTGCTGTTGGTGCTGTTTGGCGAGTTGTCCCGCACCTTTCGGAGATCACTGTTTCTCTCGGAGATGACCATCGCGAGCGCTTTGTTGGAGTCCGTTCAGAGAGCCTTGGAATTGTAATTGTTACCTTCAAAGTTATTGTGGTACGTGCGCGCTGTTCTTTTGCGTGCGTGTTGTGCATGGTGTGCGAAGGCGCAGCGTACTGCTGGAATTTTCTAGTTGTGCAGCCTCGAAAAGATCGAGACCAGCGTCTTTAATTTCAATTCCTGGACGAAGAAGCAGACCAAGATCAGCGATTTTTTTTTTCACGGAAATAAAGCGTCCTGTTGCGTCGTGAGTGCGGAATTAGTTTTCATTCTTGAATGCGACGATCGGTAAGTGATCGTCCGCCATAGGTGAGGTCTCAGAGCCCATATTTTTTTATATCGAATTTTTTATATATCGAACTAATTCGCGATCCCCTTGGAGTTCGATATATCCGTGTTCGACTGAATCAGTAGCTTCTTGACGTAGTTTTAATGAGTGAAGGACATAAGGCGCGTTCGTAGCACATGCACCCGTCTCGGTTTGTAGCGCAGTGGGAAGAGCGCCACGTACCTCCCGTTGCGGCCAGAGAGTCGTGGGATCGAAACCGGGCGCCGCCTATTTCTTTTTATAGTGGACTGCGCTGACATGATCCCAAACGCTGACGGGGCTGAAGAGACGCGCATGCGCAGTAGAGTGCGGACGGCGGACAACGAGGAATGGAGGGACACAGCCCCGAGCATGAGATGCTTCGCATCTAAAAAAATTAACCCAATTCCACCCAGTGTGACATCGGCCGAAACAGCACAGCTCAGGTTCTCTTGTGTCGGATCGACAGCTAATTGTCTAGAATCTTCAGCTAAATGTCAGCGGCGGGAGGCAGAAGCTCCTTCTACCGGGTCTCAGCTCGGACACACTGCCAGAGCTGCAGCCTGTCACGGTAGAAGCCAGTGATTATCGCGATACAGAACTGTCACATTCCTTGTACTTCTTGATCGCTTTTTATTATTTCACAGTATCCTTAGACTGGCATAAAAATGTTAACTCAACTTGCTCAACACTGCGCACTGCCAAATGCGGACGGACCACTGCGCCATCTATCAGTGGGCATGGGAAGCAGTTTCTGCGAGGCCGCCGGCGGATCTGGGAACATGCTCCTGCCCCTGCAAGACGCGCACTACCTTCAGCAGACTTTGAAAATGCTCGACATACGACAGCTCCGCTGTTAAAGGGACACTGAAGTGAATTTGTCAAGCTCCCGTTTTTGCTTGCACTGCGTAGACTGGCTCAAATTAGCACACTTTTCATCGTTTATCCGGTTGACAAATCGGTAATTATTTTACAAAGCGCGAAAGAAGAAAAACTACCATGCGCGGTTTGCGGCGGCCGCGCCAACTAAGGCTGTGACGTTGAGAGGAGGGGCGCCGTGATTGGACGATGCCCAAGGTTAGCAATCAAACAAGTTTCGGTTTCGGTTCTGTAAAACATAACCAATGGCGTTGTTGGATGGGCATTCTCAATATCTCAGTAATCATCGTACCGCGCTTCTGCCATGTTGTCGGCTGTAAAATGCACAAGATAAGCCTCCCAGGACGGCTTGTAGTCGTAGCATTCACTAGCCGAGACCTACGCAGTGCATGAACGCCCTCCGCGTACCCGCAGACGCCCAAACATGGAGGAAAGAAAAGGTTAGGAGAGGCCCTGACGTCACATTTGTGAAGCCGAGTCCCGCCATGACTTGAGCCCACTGAGCCCAGCACTCTATCCCATCATCCTTTGCTGCCTCCGGTTTGGTTTGACTAAGATGGCGTCGCCCTGCCCTCCCGCTTCGCAGTGAAAACAGCTTCGTCACTAATTCCTCGGTGCGATGTCATGTTCTAAGCTGTTGATTTCGCCTTCAATTTGCCCATTCTAACCCTCACCCAAAGTTTCAATCGAAAAACGGCCTTCGTTTTTGAGATAGAAGGACGATTTTTCAGCTCTTAAGCCTGGGAAAGTAGCGTTCATCGTCGTCATAGCAACAGGCTCGCGGGATGGCGAACGCATACGAGTTAGTGCCGCCTCCGACGGCGGAGTTTTCAAACTGGCCTAATCTAAAAACGTTTGTCGTAGCGACTGTGCTGGTTTGCAAGCGTTGCGAGGCAGCCACATACCAAGCGACTTAAAAATTTGTCCGTTCTATTTGCCCAAATTTGGCCGCCGCAGTTGTAAACAAGTAAGCAACATTGTCCATGGGCTCAAGAAAAATGACGCCACTTCCTCCACACTTTTCGCAATGCATTGGGATGCTAGGGGCCTCTCCTGAGTTTCTTTCCTCCATGCGCCCAAATGTCGTGCGCTTTTCCCCCATATTTGGAGCTTGCCTCCCTCATGCCTGTATCGTAAAAAGTGTGTTCGCACCAGGCCAAGGGTTTGTTCATTCTGGCATGTGCCCACTGCCTGCAAGCAGTCGGTGCTTATGGCAACAGCACGCCAACGAGAACTCGCTAGCGCGGCAGTGCCAGCCTGCGCGGGTTTTGTGAACTAATTCGTGTAGCCATGAACGTTGAGGCCCAAAAAAAGGTGAACTCAATATAGAAAACATCGGCGGCAAACAAAAAAGTTAACTTACAAAAAAAAAAAAAAGCACGTACCCGCGGGGATTTGAACTCGTGACTAGCAAAACACTTGCGGTGACATACCCAGCACATCAGACAACTGAGCCACGGAGCGGGATGCGATGGCTCCTCTAATATAGGGTATATATTGTACAACCGGTTTACACTTTTATTTAGTTTTTGCATTTTTCAAGCAGCTTAGGTGACTATTTGTTGTACTGCGCTCGTGCAGTAAGCGTCGCCCGAGTTTCCACAGTAGCTCACGTCTAGCAATTGCATTTCGTAGACGGAAAAGCGTTCGCAGATGCGTAGTCGTGCTGCTGACCGCTGTGCTTGTTCGCCCAGCGCAAAAAAGTGCTTCCCGCGCCCTAGTTTTACGCTGTACGGTAAAAATATCAGTTGATTTTATTTCCTTAGTACCTATATTGACTTCGCTGACTCTTCTCCCGCCTTCAAGAGGCCTTATGTTTTCCTACTGGCGTACCAGTCAGCGAAGCGTCGCATGTGCGCTTGTGCAGCGCTTGTGTGATTGACTTGGAGCTAGATACAGTGTACAAACAAACCAAGTAAAGAAAGGCACATTCTTCCATTCACGAACGTGTCCTGGCTTCGTTTCAACTAAGCGAACGAATTGCGACCAAGCAATTTTTTTTAACCTCCTTGATTGCGACGACCCGCCGGCGGCCGGCGGACGAAACGCTGGGCCGACTGACTCTGTCTGAAGGCCGGGGAGCCGTGCAGTGGTGCAGTATCGCTAGAGTGAGTATCGCAGCCAATTGCCAGCTCATCCCCTCCTGACGTCACACTAAAACGCCACAGAAAATGGGCGAGCGTAAAGAGAGGAGGACAGCGTTTTCTAATTAGTTTTTCTACTAAATAAAATCGCGTAAACGCGCCTAGAGTGGTCGAAACATGGCCTGGGGACTCCGGACTACAATTTGCGCTAGTAATCCCGCAATGTTTACATATCACTTCAGTGTCCCTTTAAAAGTCAGAGCCACGACAAGTCACATCCACATCCATCCGCGTCCGTTTCATTTTCCCGCCATGCTTATCTAGAGTGTACTTATCTTCACGCTGCTTGGGATAAGCAGGCTGCACTTGCAAGGTGAAGAATGTCAGCTGATGGACACAGTTACACGCCATGCGGCTTCTCGTCGGAGATAGACTGGAGGCCCGTGCACTTCGTGGAACCTCTTCCGTCCTACAGAGTATGCAGCGCATGTGGACTCGTGCCGAAAACCGCCGCTCTTCTTCCGTGCCGACATGTTTTGTGCCAGTCCTGCTACGAGCAGTGCGTGGTTGACAGCGGCCACGCCTGCCCGCTTGACGGAGATGGTTGGCAGGAAAATGACGTCGACTGGAGAGACTTCCCGGCTGAAAACCTTATGAAGAGACAGGCGAGTCACAAAAAGGAAATGTTTGCCGAGTGCCTTTAAAGGGGCCATGCAGACAATTCGAAAGGTTTCGTGTTTTATAGTGCCCCCCGCGCTTGTCAACTGAGAAATTAATCAATTTAGTCTAAAATTTTCATTCTCCCGCCAAGTCGTGGGTTTTCAGTGCGCATCGGTACTTCTAAGATTACGTGTACAGGGTGTTGCGACGATAATTGGAACACTTTAAAAAAATTTCTGAGCGAACCGCCGCTCTGTTCGCGCTCAAACTTGCCACGAAGGTCGCAATTTGTGGTCTATTTTGTTTGATACCGGAAGCAACGATGGTACTTACCTGTGTATTCTAGAAATAAATAAAAACGATTTTCGCCTATGGGAAAATGGCGGCTGATTTGGACGTGCGAGCCAGCGCAAGTTGATGTTGGAACGACGGAACCACCTGCAGAGTGAAGCGCTGGACACGTGTACGACTGGTGCACGCGATTCTCATGCGACTGATCGTTACGCTAGATCGTTAGGACCTGTTTTGGCGTCGTTCGCTGGTCGGAAGAGGCTCACGACGTGCTGCACCATTTCTGCTGCACCATTTGGCTCCTTCCTATCGTGAATCCCAGATGTGGGTTTCGCTCTGAATACCCCAGGTGGTGCCGTCGTTCTAAGATCAATTTTCGCTGGCTCGCACGTCCAAATCAGAAGCCATTTCCCATAGACGAAAATCGTTTTTATTTATTTTCAAAATAAGCAATTAAGTACCGTCGTTGTTCCCAGTGTCAAACAAAATAGACCACAAAATGCGACCTTCATGCGAAGTTTGAGCGCGGACAGGCGGCGGTTCGCTCAGGAAAAATTTTTTTAAAGTTTTCCAATTATCATCGCACCACCCTGCACACAGCCGCACTCCAGGGAAGACATTTTGAAGGGAGAACGAAAGGAGTCTATTATTGCGAAGCAACCACGTACCTCCATTGTGGCTCTAACGCCCTAACGACGTCCGTTTCAGAGCCTTGGACGTACCACGTACGTCCGTGGGATGTCTGGGTTTAACACTTCCGTACGTCCAGTCGGATGTCTGAAATTGGGTGTATTTTGGATGTTCAGTAAAAATTTCCAGAATCACATAACGAGAATATTATGTTACTACAACAAATACTAGACTGCACACGACGAACGCACTACTGGGCAGACAGGTATACATGCACGCAGTGAACTTGCTTCACATTTTTCGTTTGCGGTTCTCAATTCTTCTATATCCTTCCCCAAAGAGATCATCGTTCGAGGCGATGAGGTGCTTCAATAAAGTAAAAAATTTAGGCTTAATTTTTAAAATACGCAGATGAAACTTGCAATGTACACGTTAGGGTGTTAATGTACAAAATTATTTGAATTAGAAAGCAAAGTAGCTTTTTCGTTTTTTGCTTTTATATTCAATTCAAGCCAATAGTTTATGCTCAGTAGTAACTTTGTACGTCCACTGGCTGATGTCATTCGGACTTGTACATCCATTTCTGGATGTCCACTGTACACCCGAAAATGTACACCTAAACACAGACGTACAGTAAACATACAGTGGCCATCCAAATTGCGCATTAGATGTTCGGCTGTATTTCGGACATCCCACGGACATCCGTGGTTGCTTGGGTTATTAAAGTATGCAGTATCCCTATGAAGCTCTAAGCACCGATCATCTGAAGTCGACTTCACTTTTACAAGTAGAATAGCAGTTGATGGTGCACGGCATCACACATTTTTCTGTGCATTTTAAATTTTTGTCTTTAAGTCCACTGGTACAAAGTGAAGGTTTTGTGTTGCCTAGTTTTTTTTTCAAATTTGTGGGAGTTATTTGCTTGTTCTTGTTTTATTTCAAGGTTATAGTGCATTTTAAGAATGCCTTTTGGTTCTGTGATGGGGTGTGTTCTTTTTATTGCAGGTATGGTGCTGGAACAAGGCAACGGGCTGTGACGCTGTCCTCGCCGCTGCTGATATCGCCAAACACTTTCACTCTGAATGCGGACATCGCCCTGCGACTTGTCCCAAGTGCTCAATCACAGTCCTTCGGAGCAGTGCTTGCTCACATCTTAAAGAATGCCCTGGCGAGCTTATTCCATCGGTTTCATCGAAACAAACACCAGAGGAAACCGGCAGCGCGGTGGGCAAACATGTTGAACAGTATTTGCTTGGCATCCAAGCGGCCGTGCAGAATGCGTCAACAAAAACTGACATGGCTATGCACTCGGTGCAAATGGAGATGAAGAAAATAGGCCAAACATTGAAAGATGCTTTAAACCTGAAAGAGCAGCAGAGAGCAATGCACAGTCCTGAATTCGCAGATAGCATAGGAGAGGTTAAGACTCTGCTGGATGCCCAGTGTGACAAACTGAAAAAGCTTGCTGA
The DNA here is from genome assembly GCF_048455015.1 of Haemaphysalis longicornis. Taxonomy (NCBI): domain Eukaryota; kingdom Metazoa; phylum Arthropoda; class Arachnida; order Ixodida; family Ixodidae; genus Haemaphysalis; species Haemaphysalis longicornis. Next base: position 104,281,302 of record NW_027526407.1, on the reverse strand, counting down.
TGATGTTGATGCTACCAAAGAAACATTCATGAACACTCTTTCAAACTTGACGGAAGAATTACGAGAGATTTGTCTTCGGAGCACCACTGTATTCCAAACAGGTCAAGAACAGCAAATGGCAGGGTTAAGAGAGCTGAGGGAAACATTGGAAGAGGGCCTGAGCGAAGTTGAAGCTGGCCAGAGGCAACACTTTGTCGAGAGTAATGCTCTGCGTGAGCAACAAAGTGTGCTTTCTCGGGAGATCGCAGTCCTAAGAAGGGCCCTTGTGCAGGAAGTGCGCGAACTAGCGCGACAAAATGCTGAAAGCTTGGAGCATAACACAGATTATCTACTGAAGAAGTGTCAGGAATCATTATTGTGTGCCAGGAATGTCTGCTGTGCCAGAGATTTTCCCAAGGCCCACTGTTGGCTTCTGAAAGAATGTGACTCGTTGAAAAGGGTTGCTGCCAAGGAGTGGGTGGCAGTGCGCGAAAGTGAACGGGTGTACCTAGGTGGCTACAGCATGTCATCGGGGGTGTTCCTCCAGAATGATGGCGACACTTTTTCGCTTCATTTCATCGTACAACTGCACAAGGGAGACTTGGACGACCTTCTCGAGTGGCCTTTTCAACACAAGATCCGTCTTGGCATCGTCCATCAAAAGACGTCAAAGTTCCGTAAAATGGGCTTTCAACCTGGCCTTGAGAGGCTGGAATGTTTTTCAAAGCCTACTTCGTCCAGCAACGACCCATTGTACTTCTGGCAGCATAGCTTTGACTGGAAGAATCTTGAAGATGACGGCTACGTGAAGCATGACCAGCTTCTCCTAAAGTGCGAGCTCATTTTTTAACGTCAACTCGGATGTGATCCATCTTGTTTCCATGTTCTTTGTGCGCCTGTGTGCCACATGGGAGAAGTTTGCTCCTTTCCATTTCAAGTTCAACCATGATCTGTAATGGACACAGTTTCAGCACGTGGGAAACGTGAAATGTTCAGCAATAAGCTGTCAAGTGTTTTGGTTCAAATAAAGTTCGTCAGCTTTAGCGTCCCAAATTTCTTCCTTTACACCACAGACAGATATTTGTGTAGCAAGAGGCGAATTTTCTGTAAACTTAAAGCCCTCTCTCAATTCAAAGGGGCCGTGATGACAAATTGAAAACTTGTTACATTCGAAAGAACTAGAATTTGGTAATGTACTCGACAGAAATGCAAGAAACATTGCAAAATGTCCCAATACTTTTTTTGCTACACGTAGCAGGGATGCAGTAAAGGACAACACTAAAACAATTGTCAGCGGCGTCCAAGCATTGAAGTGGCATGATCGATTGGAGCTAGAGGAACACCACTGCAATCGCACAATCATTTTTCTGGACGGTGACTTGGGTCAGAAGCTGCCAAGTGCAGAAACTTGACTCCGCGAGTGGCTGCTGAGCCACCACTGCTCCGCGGCTTTTCTTAATATCTAAACTGTTTGATGTTTGTGATAAAACTGGCATCACTCTTATTGTGACAATACAATCGTTTTAATGAATCAAACTTGACACTTGAGCCCCAGGAGTTTGTGTTCTTGGACACCAAAAACGCGTAAAAATCCAGCCATTTAAGCTTCACCTAAAATTATAGTACACCAACGAGACCATGTAATTGTGGGCAATTTGACTTACCGAATTATTAAGACCGTAGTACGTGATCGGATTTAAATGCCCGACTGCTGCTTGGTGGACAGATGTTGCACTGGTTTTGAACTGTGCAGGTGAACGTCTGGCATAACGTCATGGTTGGCGGTGACCAACAACTTGCATTTACTCAGTTGAACACGTACCAAAGTTATTGAAAAGCTTTCTTTAAGGAATTTTTAAACAGTGCAGCTGTTCAGCCTTGTGCTTGGTCTGGCGGCATTAGCGAAAAAAATGCCAAGAAAAAAAAAACGCCTGTAAAGGGTGCACCACTGCAGATAGGTTAGCATAACAGTGAAGCCAGCTTTCGCACCTGCTCGAGTGTGAGCACAAGTGGCACAGAAACGCAAAAGAAAATCGGCGCAGCTTGCACTAATAGTGCAAGGCTGGCAAAATAGTGGAGCTGGGGGTTGGCCTAGCTTCTTTCCCCCTGCGATCCACTGTCAGTGTTAAGGACCAACCATGACGGCCTTGTAAAATCTGGCTAAACGGCTTCACCCCTGAACACTTAGCCTAGCCTAGCAAGAGCATCGCAAAACCTAACCCTCTTAAAGCTAGAAAAACCTAAAAAACCGGAGAAGCTATGTCGACCCCCAGCTCTGCCGTTTTTCTGCAGCCTTGCCCCAGTGGTGCAAGCTGCGCCAAGTTTTTCGTTCTAGCGAAATTTCTACATTACTGACAACGTGGAGCCCCTGCGATGTTTTATGCAGGGCTTCTGTTTAGTATAATTGCTTGTTCTTGTCTAGCACAGGCAAATGCAGAGAATGAAGTACTTATAGACTCGCAGAAACGAAAACTACCCAAGTGACAGCTGTTATTGCCTCTCAACCCCCGAAAGTGAACAGGCACCCAAACAACTTTTGTCATTATGGCGCAATTCTCGGCCGGCAATAGCAAATAACAGGCTTCAGCGACCACGTATACAGGGCTAGCAGTACACAAAAGGCCACAGCCTAGCTAGTTTTAAATATGAAGCCCGAATGTCCAAAAAAAGAAATAAATTGACCATCTCTTAGCTTTGTCATGCCGAAATTGCGTCAATAGTGAGTCAAAACATACCCTGAAAGTGCATCCAATCAATCGTCAAACCTTCAAAAACCCAATTTGCAAACAAAGAATGAGCCCATGCAGCGATTTTTCGAGCACTAAGTAAACTCATCTACGAATGGTTTAAATGTGTGCCGACACGTGGTTCGAGAGATTAAGGTACGTGTAGAGACGCGCCCGGGTGGCGCGGACGCCGCGAGCCGTGCCGAATGTGGGCGTGAAGCCCGCGAAGAATGACGCAACCACGCGCAGTTCACGAACAACAAAAAGCCCCGTTTAATCCCCGCCAATGCCTTTATACAGAGTGGGGGCGCCACCTCCCAGTTACTCGAGTCAACAGGTGGCGTCCTCTACATCCCTCCTTCCGGAGCTCTCAAACACAAGTGCTACAAAAGAGCACCACCAAGAAACAGTCCTTGCAGCAGTCTCACAAATCCAGTCTGCGAGGTGGCACCACGCGCCGGCCGTATCGTGTGCAACGGTGGCCTGGCGATCCTGCAGCAGGTGCAGGAGCTGGAGTGTCCGATGCGGCACCGGTTGCTGCCCGCTGTGGTCCTGGAGACGGCGCAGATATCGGGGCCGCACGGTTGGAGCTTCCCGTGTCATCTGAGGGGGCTGACTGAGGATTGCTGCAAGGGACGAGGTGTCTGCGGTTTCTCACTAGTATGCCACTGGGCGTCTGGACGACGTACGAGCGTGGTCTCTGAGCTGGGCTTAGGACCGTCGCCCTTGACCGCGTGTCGCGTACCCATACTTCCTCCCCATCGTCGAGAGCACGAAGGTCATGCGCTGCGTGCCGGTTATTGTAGTCTCTCTGTTGTCTTCGTCTCTGGGCGGCATCCCTGTCATTGAATTCTTTCACCTGTGGCCAATCTGGAACAAGGCTTTGAGCCGTGGCTGGCACACGAGTTCGCAGAGAGCGTCCCATGAGCAGTTGAGCCGGGCTGTAGCCAGACACACCGGGAGTGTTACGGTATGCTAGCAGAGCCAGAAATGGGTCTGTGGCCTTCAGAAACAGCTCCTTGATTGTGCGAACCATGCGCTCTGCTTCGCCGTTGGACTGCGGGTAGCGTGGACTGCTCGTGACATGTGTGAACCCGTAGGTCTTCCCAAAGTCCTCGAAAGCTTTACAGGAAAACTGTGGCCCATTGTCGCTGACTACAGTCACCGGGATGCCGTGTCGGGCAAACGTGCTCTTGATTGCAGAAATAACGGCGTCCGCAGAAGTGGACCGGAGTGTGATGACCTCTGGGTAGCGAGAACGGTAGTCTACAACCACAAGGAATTCTTGATTGGCGAAATGAAACAAGTCGATGGCCACCCTCTCCCACGGAGCTGATGGTGTCTCGGTCGGAATCATGGGCTCACAGCGTTGGACACGTGTAGAAGCACATGCTGGGCAGTTCTCTACGGCTGCTTTAACCTGGCTGTTGAGACCGGGCCACCACACAGAGTCTCGGGCCACCGCCAAGCATCGATTGACGCCTTGATGACCATCATGCAGCAGGTTCACGATGTCTCTGCGTAGTGCTTCGGGCACAACTAGACGTCCGCCCATGAACAGCAGGTCCTCACATATGGTGAAGTCCCCACGGTGCTCCCAGTAACGTGTCATGTTGAGCGGCAGCCGGTCTCGTCGAGGCCACCCCTTTATGCTGTATGCTTTCAGCATTGAGCACTCGCCGTCTGAAGTTTGGTGAGACCTGAAGTCTTCAAGACGTACGGCCAGGGTTGAAGGAAGGGCTGCCACGACCATAGACACAAAAATTTCTGTGCTGTCCACTTTGGATGTAGAAGAGCATTCAGGATCCCTAGAGAGGGTGTCTGCAGTGGCCAGGTACTTCCCTGGAACATACTTGACGGTGAACTGATATCGCATGAGCCTTATGCGAAATCTCTGGATGCGAGGGGGCATGAGGTCAAGATCGGCGGAGCCAAGCAACCTGACGAGCGGCTGATGGTCTGTTTCAACGACAAAGCTGAGTCCGCGCAGGAATTCCTCAAACCTCTCGATGGCCCAAGTGACACCAAGCGCTTCCTTCTCAATCTGACTGTACCGCTGCTCAGCAGTAGTCAGTGCTCTTGATGCGAACGCGACAGCCCGTCGCTCTCCCGTCTGTTGCTCCTGCAAGAGAACCGCGCCTAGCCCGAACGAACTGGCATCTGCCGACACAAGAGTGGGTAGCTCTGGATTGTAGCTGGCCATACAAGCATTAGATGCCACCATTCTCTTCAATGTCTCGAAAGAGGTCGCTTGCGCTTGGTCCCAGGTCCAGACCGCATTCTTGTTCAAAAGGAGCCGAATCGGTGTAGTGACGGCAGACAGGTTCGGCAAAAACCTTCCAATGGGGTTCAGCATGCCCAGGAAACGACGGACGCCTTGCGTATCTGTCGGCGGTTTCATGTTCACAATAGCAGATACCTTGTCGGGGTCAGCCGAGATGCCAGTGGCGCTTACCACTACACCAAGGAACTTGACGGAAGATACCCCGAAGGAGCATTTCGAGGCATTCAACGTGATGCCCGCTTGTTCTAACTTGCGAAGGACTGCTTGGAGTCTGCTGTCGTGCTCGGGACGGTCCCTGCCGAATACTAGAATGTCATCTACCATGTTCACACATCCTTCCAGACCCTCTAGAATCCGAGACATTTGGCGCTGAAACACTTCGGGAGCGGAGGTGATGCCGAAGGGCAGGCGGCGGTAGCAGTAGCGACCAAACGGGGTTATGAAGGTAGTCAGTTCCTGACAGCTTTCAGATAGCCTTACTTGATGAAACCCCGATTTTGCATCAAGTTTCGAGAAGACTGCGGCATTGCCAAGACGCCCAAGTACCTGGTCCACCGTGGGCATAAGGTGTCTCTCCCGGAGAACTACTTGGTTCAACTTCGTGAGGTCGACACAAATTCTGTACTCTCCATCCGCTTTGGGTACCAGCACAATACCAGCACACCACGGGGTTGGCACAGTGACTCGCCGGATGACCCCGTCCCTTTCCATCGCGTCTAAGTCCTTCTTGACTACGCCTTCGAGGGGAATAGGGATGCGCCTAGGAACGCTGAGAGAAAATGGAACCGCTCCAGGCTTGATGCGGATGTGATATTCTTCAGGCATCTCGCCAAGGCCTGAGAACAGCGAAGCTGCCGCCTTGTCGGACGTTGGGGGCCTTTTCGGAGCTTCGTCTTCCACGGCGTCAACAAACTGGACGACTCCCAGGTCCACTACCGCCGAGTACCCCAACAGAGGAGAGTCAATGTCTGCTACGACATACAATTTTTTGCATACCGTCCGGCCTCGCCACGACAGGGTAGCAGGAAACGTCCCGAGCAACTTTAGGCGGCAGCGGCCCGGCCCCATCAACTGTTCATTATTGGGTTTGTCTAGGTCTACTGGGCACCCCGCGAAGCTCGGAGGTACGACCGAAACGTCCGCCCCAGTATCCACCTTGAATTGAAGGGGGCGTCCATTGACATGAACAACAACGTGCCGGCGTTCTGTTTGCGCTGCATCCACGGCGCAGAGCTGGATTTGGCTTAAGCGCCTAGTACTGTTCGAGCGGCAAACCGCCGCGAAGTGACCGTTCTTGCGACAGTGGTTGCATGTGGCCCACCGTGCTGGGCACTCAGATCGCGGATGAGGGGCGTGGCCGCAAAAATCGCATGCCGACTTCGGGCCGGCGCGGTACTCGGGAGGCCGACAGACGTTACTTCGTGCAGTTTCGCGCGCTGGGGCGGCGGCCATTCGGTACTGCTTATTCACAACGGTGTCGACGTTCAGTGCGTCTGGTGCGAAGTCTGTCCCCTGACGCCGCCTTTTCTCACTTTCGGCGTCTTCGTACTGACGAGCTTGGATGAGCGCCTCGTCCAGTGTAAGCTTTGGATTGCGGCACAGCTGGTCGGTCAAGCGAGAGTCAAGCAACCCTACGATAAATCTGTCCCGAACCAGCCGGTCGTCAATTTCCCGAGAGGCGTAGTTGCATTTCTTCACGAGAATTCGGAGCGCCGTGAAAAACGCGTCGACTGACTCGCCTACCACTTGCGTGCGCTTGTGGAACCTGCTCGATTCGTATACTTCGTTGACGGGGTGTACAAAATATCCCGAAAGACTCGTTGTCACGCCGGAGTACGAGCGATAGGCCTCAGCGTCTGACATGAGAGACGAAAGCACCTCGCGACCTTGGGGACCCATACAGTAGAGCAGCGTGCGTACCTTGGTTTCTTCGGGGGCGGAGGACAGCCCTGAGGCGAAGGAGTAATCCTCGAATTGTTGAAGCCACGCGGTCCATTGGGCTGGGTTGTCGAAAGTGAACTGCGGCGGGGTTCGCAACGTGAAGCTGGCGGTCACGGCGGAGGCGGCGGCTGGGTTATCCTCCATGTTGCACGGTTGTCGCAGTATCCCACTTCTGACACCATGTAGAGACGCGCCCGGGTGGCGCGGACGCCGCGAGCCGTGCCGAATGTGGGCGTGAAGCCCGCGAAGAATGACGCAACCACGCGCAGTTCACGAACAACAAAAAGCCCCGTTTAATCCCCGCCAATGCCTTTATACAGAGTGGGGGCGCCACCTCCCAGTTACTCGAGTCAACAGGTGGCGTCCTCTACAGTACGCTATTGTACTTCTCCTTCATGATCGATGCGTGTATTATTGCCTTATCTAGAATCGTTCCTTCTTCGCGATTTTCAATTCTAACCGTTCTGACAAAATGGAATCCCTGTTTCACGCACGCGCCTTTCGTCTGGAGATTTTATCAGAAATTTGCGGTTGATCAACCAGTAATTCGGGGAAACCCCTTTTTTTTACAGGACGCCACCGGTCCCACTAAGAAAGTTTCCCCTTTAAAAAAAAACAGTAGAGGGGAACGTTAGTTCGGATATTTCACGAATACTGTTTGTCATTTTCCGCAGTCTATTTATCTAGCGTTCGAATTTCTAGAAAATTTGAGATTTTACTACAGGAATACATATTGGCTTCGTCGCACGCAACGCATTGTTCAAGCTTCACTGGAATGGATTACTTGGGTTGGCTTGTTCACATGACACGAGGCTGTGCAGGAAAGCCAGGACATAAACTTCACCTCAAGTGGGCCATGAAGACAAAATGTAAGTTTGGTTCATTAGAAGGCCTCTTTTGTGCCAATAAAAATAGTACTAATCTTATCCCAAATTTCTAACAAATAACGAAGACATTAATGAAAACATGTAAGGCAGTGGTGACTCGCAGCCACTTTAGAGCAACCTTTCTATGACGTTACACAACCTTGTTTGCGTGATTTATCGTTAAGATGATTGTAGCGTGGCCTTTAGTTCCGCTTAATCGAATCACTTGAATGCTACTTTGCAGTCGACACACTGAAAGCTATATTTTCAGTGTTGGCCCATATGACGTCACACCTGACAACAGGTCACTGTCGTGAGAAATTTGAAAGTTTGTCAGTACTGGTTGTGTTTTTTTTTGTCATCTTTCACACCTGGAATAGAGCTGAACACGTTACTTAAGGGTAGTCCCTTCAAATTAAACCATGTTGTATTTTGTCTGTATGACCTGACTTTGCCATGCTCTGACTTTGATGAATGTAGGTAGCTAAAGTGGAACGCTGTTTGCATGCAGAATTTATAAGCAAATCCTGCCGTTACTGAGAATCATGTTGGCCGCATTCGCAAAGAGATTGTACCTGGTCGTACATCCGCACACATCGGTTAGCAAGTGCCGGTTTCCACTATCTGGAGGGATTGAAACTCTTTGAAAAGCCTCCCTTGGGGGAACTGACGTTTCTGCGTGACAGTGCGAGCCAAATATTTTTTACACCACTGTCCATTTCTTCTCCACCATGTCACAATTGTATGCCTCGTATATCATTTTTGTACCAGTTTTCTTATTAAGCACTAGTATATGAACACAAGGTTGTGGAAAGTTATAAAACCTCCCCTCCCCCTCTGAAATACCTTTTTTGCTCACAGCCACACTTGAAGCTCCACATATACACGGTAAAGCAAAGACAGTCACATTATGAAACATTACATAAGATTTGCAGCCATTTTTCATTACTCGCAGTCAAAAATTAAATTCCTGTCCCCCCCAACCCCCCCCCCCCCTCCTGCTTTCCCCTCCTGCTTTCCCGCACTGTGTTGCTACAACCTTTGCAATCAGAAAGCTACACAGGGGGAGGAGCACGCACAGTGAACGGTTGAGCTCGCATGCAAGTTAGGAACACTGTTTCTTGGTTAGGCACAGCTAATGGCATCGTTTTTCCAGTAAAACTGTCCCTCCTACAGCCACAAAAGTGGCCATCCTACATCCTGCTGCCTTTTCGCATGCACCCATTAGAATCTTGATTTGCACAGTTGTCGAAATGTTGCACAACACAGCACCGTTTTTTCTTGAGTTGTTCGGCTATTATACGTAATATGCACACTTAATTCTTGCGTCCAACCACAGGGATCAAAACACAGGGTCCAGAGTAAACTGCACCCCAAGGTAGAAAAAAAAAATACTCGACTCCTAGTCACCTCAGAGTTCATTGTGTTAAATGCAGACAAAATAATGTAGTGCCCTTCCACTGGGTGAAGAAGGAGAACCAGCGAAGCTGGACAAAGTTTAAGGAGTACACAAAACAGAACATGTTTGTTTGCAATTTGTGATTAGGCATACTTCCTAGCCAATTAGCTGACAGAAACTAGGAAAAACTGCAGTTTAGCTCTAATGGACAAACATAGGGCAAACAATTTCCCTTCTGTAGAAGCCCATCGATGTACTGAGAGCAGACAGCATAATTCCACAACATTTACACTTTACCTAAATACCTAATTGTGAAAAGTAGATTAAACTTGCCCTAATTTTGGCTGGCTTAGCAGCTAATTGCGCTATAATTTGCTTTGTATATAGCTTCGATAAAATAATAACAACAGCTGTTTTCCGTAGCCAAACTCTCTCCGTAAACACCAGATGCAGACGAGATTTCTGTAACATTTGCAACTTCAATCGGAGCTAGTACTGATGACAAGTAAATGAAACTAGGCATAATAGAGATATCTTAGCAGCCAATTTTGGTATGTTTTTTTTTTTTCAAGATACCTACATTAGATTGAGAGCTACAGAGCATTCAACAAAAAGTTGGCTTCACCACAAGATTAAATGTTACTGACAAGGCATATTGTACACGAGCTGTCACCACACACACTTTTGCTCAGAAACTAGCTAATAACAGCAATGCTTTAACAAAATGAACGATAATATTCATACTTTAGGGGTGCTACTTTTAAACCTGATAATCCCGGAGAAATCGGGTTTTTTTTTTGTAAAACCATTCAAAAATTTGGGTTTTTTTCGGGTTAAATCTACAGCTATACGAAGTAATACACTCAGTTTATTTTATCAGTATTTATCACGAGCTTCTTTACTCCAAGGTGTTTAAATTGGTGTTTGTTTCAAGCTGGTAATCAAGGGGGTGGGGGGGGGGGGGAGGGGGGTTATCAGGGTTTTCTAGCAAATACTTCATAATTTAGCCTTTGTTTGGAAATGAATCAGTAAGGATGACAGAAAAGAGCATTAAAAACATACAAGAAATGAAACGCTCTGTTCACAAAAATCTGGTCATCAACTAGGTGAATAATCAGCGCAGTAAGACAAAATACACAAGGAAAAGAACCAGACAGGATGAGCGCTTGTCTTGTTTGATTGTTTTCCTTACGTATTTCATCTTCTCGTACTGCTTATTCACCTGGACATCGATTTTTCACTCATTCTTGTTTACACACATTATCATCTGCATATGCAACATGCCGGTCTCCATTAGGGACCAGTGTGATCGTTAAATGTATCTCAACCGGGAGGAAGTTCTCTCGACAACACAGCTTCCGTTAGCTGGGCACAACAAGGTCAGTGCAGCATTAGCCATACTGAGGTAGCAAGTGGTTGAGTCATGCCAATACTTGTTTCCGGCCTTGCTTCCTCCAGGTGCTGATCAACAGCGGTGGACTGTCTGCCCACGATTGTGCAGATCGCCACTTTAAAATGGTCCATTCGGGGAGAAATCCGGTTTTACCCGATTCTCCTCTAACATGTTCACGGTGTCAAAATAGGGTAAAATCAGGTTTTGCCTGATATAGACAACCAAATATATAGATATACATATACACAACCGAAATATAAAGCAGCAGTTAGCCCCAACCAAACCACTTCAAAGTATTTTCTATTTTGGTGTACTAAGCTCAGCCTAACAAAACAAAGTAGTTTTGAAAATGAGCCTATGATCGACAAGTGCGAGCTTCCCTCAGGGCAGTCTTACAAGAAAGTTGCCAAATGCAAGAAATGCAATGTTGAGCCCCCTATCTTCTGGGAGTTTGTTCAGGGATTGAGAATAGAAGAAAGAAAGAAGGCACGTGGCATCACTGCTTACAGCTTCAATTGTGTCAACTGGTTAATAAATAGCACAGCAAAATCTCGCTGCGAGAGGCACTCGGTTATAGCAGACATGTGAAAATGGTTTGGTTGGATTTCCCATGTTTGCCATGCTAGCAGCATCGCATACAAGAGCCATGGTTACAAGAAAGACTCTATTACTAAGGGCAACTTTTTTAGCTGCCTAGAGTAATTGCTTCACTACATAGAAGAGACATGATGGGAAAGGAGCCTTATGTGGAAAATCTCACGGAAAACTGACTAAAGAAGCTGGAGCCTGCATTTGAAAGCAGAGGTTCCAAAACTTTCTGAGGAGTTTGTGCCTGCAGATGTGTACCTTGTGTTCTTTGAATAGCTCACAGGTCATGCGATCCTCATGCAAGTAAACGATGCCCGAAAAATGAACCAGAGCAGGACAATGATGGCATTGCCGGGCACAAAGTGTTGGCAGTTGAGGCTGATGAACATCTGGGAGCACTTTGACATTATTTGAAATGCCAGGCAGGCTTGCAAAGTGAAATGCCTTACCTCCAAAAGGAAGCTAGTACAATCTGCAGTGACAATACTATGAATGACTTCAACAATTGATTGATTGATCATAGGTTTTAATGTGCCGACACAACGCAGGCGATGAGGCGCACCACAGTGGAGGGCTCCGCATTAGTTTTGACCACCTGGGGATCTTTAACGTGCGCCGAAATCTCGTACACACGGGCGTTTTTGCCTTTCGCCTCCGTCAAAAAAGCAGCCACTGTGGCTGGGAAACGATCCCACGATTTCGTGCTCAGCGGCGCAACGCCTTAGCCACTGAGCCACTGCGGCGGGTACTTCTTCAACAAGCCATCGTGAGTGATTTCCTGTAGACATGTTTAAACACACTCCGATTCTGACATACATTAATGATATAGCTGGACTCCTGTGTTTTTTGGAATTTTTGGTTACGAGACCTAATTAGGACATGTCTCCCAGGTCCCTTGAGTGGTCCCTTGTAACAAGGTTTCATTGTGCCTACTGCTACTGCTTCTAGTACAGTCAGCAAAATCCTGCGAAAGTCCCCCGGTATCACTGCAGTGACGAGAAAATGCAAACCTTGGCACAGTATACAAGGCATGTACTGGGCTTTGTGTACATAAGGCTTGGACACTGGTGAATTGTTATGGAAAAATACAGGTTGGCAGGCAGCCAGGTTAACATTCGCAGCGTAGAATATTTTTGCCCCCAACTACACATATTTCACGGTTATTCAGCACCACGGTTCTAATTGTTACTGTTTGACCCCTTGCAGTCGCTGCGCCAAGTTATTGACAGCCTGGAGCAGCAACCTTATCAAACTCTGCAAAGCATGCTAGATGTGACGCCTCCCATACAGCAAATGAGACAACGGCACGTACCATCTACAAATGCAGCACCAAGCGAGAAAAAAAATGCACGGCCACGTGAGCCATGGGTGCTAAAGATCCCTTGGTTGTCCAAAAAATTTATAACCCTCCATTGCAGCTGACATTGCTAAGACTTAATATCAAATCAAGTAGAATCAGTACGTCACCTGGAAGGAGTCATGCTTTATTCAAATAGCAGCGAACAGAAATTTAGGGGTTCCCAAAGTCACCCATTCCACTCAGTGGCTCCTCTCTTTCTGTTTTGTTCTTTGCAGAGCTGCTTAGATGCGCTTGCAACTATTCCCTCAGCACCCGCGCTATGCCCAAACACCCTCTCCAACTAACACGGGCAACTGCCGGCAGCCAGGGAAATGCGCAGCCCATCCCAATGAGGTGGAACACGGGCACGTAGCTGGTCGGCAAAAAGAATGGCAGGGATGGACCCACGGACATCCACCCAAACATGAAAGTGAACATTCCTGTGACCATCATTAGGGCGAGGCTGGCAGCATGCAGAATAGTGTTCCCTATAAACCTGAACAGAACATCCAGCATGATGAAAATCACAGGATCAGTGGAACGTGAGGCATTGTTCAAGTTGCTACACGTCATGGCTACCACTGACTGAGCGTTCCTACTCACGCCTTCAGCGGGCACTTGTTCCGGAGATGTCCTTCTGTGCCTCAACGTCTCTTCATGCTTGGTTCGTAGACCTGCTCTGATTTGATCGGCCTCCTGAGGTTTGTTTGACCTACTACCGCATTGATCCCGCATTGTCGTCTTCTGTGTGGCTGCGAACGTGTCCAACGTTTCCCCCAGTCTCGAAGCTCGTCCGACGCTTTCGCGCGTGGCATCGTCGATTCGCCGCACCGCACTCAGGGCCTCTTCCAGCATGTTGATGACGACGTCAAACGCGCGTTCCTGCTTCCCTGCGAGCTCCCTCACCCCAGCTTCAAAAGCATCACCCCTTATTGTAGCTCCCCGCACGCTCGTTTCGATAGATTCATTAGTGGCCGAAATCTGCTTCAATTTAGCCTCGGTGAGGGCACTCACGGTCGATATCTGCATCAGCGTTGCCTTCACTTCCAGTGCTATGTTCTCAATGTTGTCACTCAGTGTCGTGTGGCTGCGGTCGCCAGCACCCGCATTTGCACACTCGGGCAACCCGAGTGACCTGCACCTGCTGTTCAGGTGCTGCACCAGTTCTGTGCTGAGTACGTGGGCACTGCACCGTGAGCAGCCGATGGCGTGGAAGTGGCAGTCCCCGTGGAAGTGGCTCGTCATGGCTGGAATGTCGGCGATAAAGTTGCAGCCGTTCGCAGCATTCCAGCAGGCCACCTGCATGTTTGAGAAAAAATAAAGGGCATTAGTTACAGACGTGAGAAATCCGGAGGTGTGTGAGTATCAATTTCGGACAGTGAAACATATTCAAACACTTTTGAATATGAACATCTTTGCTTTAGTGCGTAGTATACCGCATCTGAAATGTTGCTGGAAAAAAAAAGGTGAGCTGTCAGCACTAAAAACCTCTGCGGCAATCATATACTCCTAGTGCCTGATAAAAAAATGTACATTTTTTTTTAAATTTAAAGATCAAGACAAGATGGCAAACCAGTGAAATAAAAGTTTGTCATGCGCTGCCATGAAGAAATTCAGGTTCTTCAACATTATGTGAACGCAGAGGTAAATTGTGTCCCTCCAGTTATTGAAAAGATGCGAGACACACTTGTGGCTGCTACGAGTAGTACACTACTGCAAGGTAGCAGGTAGTAACCCTTTGATTCTTCAGTGTTGCATCTGTAATGGCAGGAAATTTTGTTCCGGCTTGTACATTGTACATAAGTAGCGTTCCACTACAGCCAACAAATAGAAATGTTAACATACACTTTTTTTATGCAGGGCTTACACCTGGTAGGCTTTTTTGCACAGCGTCGGCGTCGTGCGAGAAAGCCAACCCGATAGAGGCATGCCATGTGGTGAAGCTTGAAAGTCTGGATGTTGTGCAGATGACGTTGGTTTTTTAGCTGATAACCATATCGCCATGCAAAGGCTCATAAATATTAGCGGTCGGAAAGCCACCGATCTTGGGTTAAATTTTAGCGCAGAAAAATCGGGAATAATGGTTTTCAGTGACACTAGCGTTGACGCAGTGTCAATCCAGCATGTTGAATTACCAAGAGTCAAGGAATATAAATATTTGGGAGTGTGGATAAACGAAGGGGATAACTACTTAAGGACTCACGAGGAGCAACTTAAGGTTAAGGGAAAGCGAAACGCAGCTATAACGAAGCATGAGCTCTGTGGGGGTATAACAAATATGAAGTAGTAAGAGGAATGTGGAAAGGAGTAATGTTTCCGGGTCTCACGTTTGCGAATGCCGTACTCTGCTTAAAATCAGACGTCCTATCAGGCCTTGAAGTGAACCAGAGAATGGTAGGACGTTTGGCCTTAGGCGCGCATGGAAAAACAACTAACGAAGCAGTGCAGAGAGATGTGGGCTGGGCGTCATTTGAAGTTCGATAAGTGCAGAGTAAAATATGTTTTGAGAGGAGGCTGAGAGCAATAGATCAACATAGGTGGACAGCTAAAATTTTTAGGTACCTATACATGAAAAGTGTGGACACGCAGTGGTTAAGGAAGACTAGAAGGCTAACGATGAAATACGGAAAGAACAGTGGAGAATGCAAGACAGCCAAGGTAATCAAAAAAGAGGCATGGCAGGAGGAAACAAATAAATTGAGAGAAAAAATGGAAGCTAAAACTTCGTTAGAGATGTACATGGCAGAGAAATTGGAAATCAGAAAGAAAAATTTCTACGATAATTCCCAGGGCAGTGCTTTGCTTTTTGAGGCTAGAGCAGGTTGCTTGCAAACTAAGAGCTTTGTGGGAAAGTATTCACAAAATGATGGGGTATGCATGGTCTGCGGAAAAGAAACAAACTATGCGGCACATAGTGTTAGAATGCGAGGGTATCCATCCAAATCTACACGAGGGAAATATTCGGCTTCCAGAAGACCTAGGATTTAAGGGCAGCACGGAGGCAGTTAACTTCAAGGCTGTCGAGGTGACGAAAAGATTAGAATGCTGGTGGACGAAAAGCAGAGAGGGGAATGTCGCTAGGACAGCTACCACCTGTAACAGAAAGATTAAGTATTCTGTGCCTAATAAGTATTTTGTGCGTATCATAAGAGCAGCGCTAGTATTAAACAAAGAGTGTAAAACATAGGTATATCAGTTTCTTAGTTCTTTTAGTACGATGACACGTCATCACCCCGCTACAAAGGGGATACCACTATCAATCGTAACCATCATGCAGCAGTCAAGGGGCAGTGCTTTAGAATGACTCTGATTTGTGCTAGTTGGCACATTCGTGGGGAACAGCAGCTCGAACTTGAAACAAAACAAAGGACAACAAAACACAGCACACGTTGCGGATTAACAACTGAATTTTTATGAAAAGAGGACACAGATATGTGCATAAACAATCTCCGAGTGGCAGAAGGTTACTGATAGGGATTATAACATCGTTCTGCGCAGAAACTGTTCTTCACAGTCAGATAAAGCCACAGACGGAACGAACGCTGATGCACGACTTTCCAGAAACGTTGATCACGAAGGCTTCGGCAATGTCACGCTCGACTTTGTTGTTTGTTTTGTCGATCACGGCGATGTTATGCATGGTAGGTTCACACGTGCAATCATGACAATCCCGAAAGTGTGTAGGCACGTGGCCAGAGGGAGTGATCAGCAAAACGATCACGCTGAGCAGAGTGCTTTGGACGACGCCGGGTGCTCCTCGCAAGGTGCATGCTCCCGTGCGCTTGGTATATTTTCTTGGCATTTTTTTATGGTATTTTTTTTAGTAGCGGTATACAGCAGAACTAAAAGCTTAAACAGCTCTTCTGTTAAAATAAAAACCAGTAGAATATTGACCACTACTGAGCAATGCGAAATAGGTCACGATGGGAAAGGCAAAATGCCCTTGGTGTGAGGGGCGGTAACGTTTTAGAAAGCTCCTCACTGCCTTGAACACCCTGACAGGGAGCTTCTCATGTTCAAGCATTGTATCATGAATGACAGCATTTTATCCTGCTCACATGTGGAGAGGAATGCAGACTATGATACCGCTCCTGATGGAAATGAACAGCTGTGGTTCATATCCTATGGGGAGTGATGTAAGGAGCTCGGTCATGGTACTTGTTATCAGCAGAAACAGTGGCAACTTGTTTTACACCTGGCATTAGTGAGAAGCAGGGTGTTAGGGGAGAGTTTGCAATGTAGTACAAATAAAAACAAAAGGAAAGAAATTAAACTGAACAAGGAAAAAGGTACAGAAAAAAAGAAAAGTGATGAAATGGCCCTCCCCTTCACCCCTGGCCTGCCTGAAACCTGTAGAAACGATTAAAAGGAGCTCGAAAAATAGAAAATTCCACGTGAATTTCCCTCACAAATGAATCAGTAAGAACACATAATATGACCCTAGACAACAGCTGTACTCACAAGCAGGCTGTCATGCACACTTTCCTCACAAAATCTCTCCTCATGACAGGTCATGGTCCTAATTAAGGAAACTGGTCATGATCATGCTCAGATGACACATACAATGACGCTCCTTTGGTATCTTCCACAGCAAGTAAGATTGCGACCTCTCTCATTCCACCCCTGAAGCAAGTGGATTTGGATTCAAATATTAGGAATTTGGAATAATGATCAATAACCTCGGGACAGCACAGCGGTTTGAGATAGGTGGTGAGGCAGTGGAAGTGGTGAGCGAATATATCTACTTAGGCCAAGTTGTGACCCCGGATATCAACCATGCGGCAGAGATAATTAGGAGGATAAGAATGGAGTGGAGTGCATTCGGCAGGCATTCTCAGATAATGAATGGCAGCCTACCATTGTCCTTGAAGAAGGAAGTATATGACAGCTGCACCTTACCGGTACTCACCTACGGGGCAGAAACTTGGAGGCTCACTAAGAGGGTTCAACTTAAATTGAGGGTGACTCAGCGGGCAACGCAATGGAATGGAAGATGTTAAGGGACCAGAAGAGAGCGGAGTGGGTCAGGGAACAAATGCGTGTTAAGGACATATTAGTAGAAATTAAGAAGAAGAAATTGGTGTTGGCAGGGCTTGTAAGGCAAAGGCAGGATAACCGTTGGTCATTAAGGGTAACAGAGTGGATGCCTAGAGAAGGCAACCGTGGCAGGGGGCGCCAGAAAGTTAGGTGGGAAAATGAGGTCAAGAAATTTGCGGGGATAAATTCGTCGCAGTTAGCTCAGGACCGGGGTAAATGGAGATGTATGGCCTTCACCAACTTGTGCATTCAGCTTGTGCATTACTTTCAACTTGTGCACCGAGAGCATCGGCACAATCAGAGCTTTGCAGCTACTGTGACCACTACAACTGTCCCTAGCCACCCTGACATGATACAGTATGGCATTAGTTCAAAACTTCGTCAGGCAATGCTCTGAGCAACCGCACATCACTTGGTGGCACCTCAACCTGGCTTCATCTTTCTCACCAGTGAAATGAGTCTGGAAACTAAGAGTTCTACACGACAGCAACGAACTCTGATAATGTCTTCAGCTGTACGTACTGTGGCTTCCACAGCCGCGTGAACTCTTCAGCAGTTGAACTGTGCGATAGGTCCTTATTTCTTCTAATGCTAGAAGCACTGTGGGCCAGCATCACGCATGTCGGCGTCCAAATGTTGTTGCATACCTCGCCAGCAGCTGACTTGCCTCAGCATACAATGAAGCTGTGCCATGTGTTACAAAGACCGTCACCGTGATTCCAGTTCTCATGTCACTCCTCACACAGTAACGAGAGACAGTTTTGCTCCAGTTTTGCTACTAGGGCAATAAAACTGTTCCCCTTCACATCCGGGAGCTGCAGCACCTGCTTCCGACTCTGCTTGTCGTAGTACACACGAGTGGGATGAAGCACGCTCTCTTTCTCACACCAAAGCATGTCATTTCTTTAAAACCAAAACCCCACGTGACGCCCCCAGATTTGTATCTATGTTGCTCACAACAATGCACAAAGGCCTGCCATTTTGGGGGCCCCTCGCTCATTTTGTGCAGCATGCACTGTGATGACATAGTTATCTATTGTGTAATCCAACTTAGCCAATATAGTGATGCTCTATGTCAGTAAACGCTTTTGCTACTCGCTTTTAAGCAAATTTCTTCGCTTGAACCCTTTGTGCCTGCCTACAGCCACCTACACTACCATAAGAGATGCTTCACGACTCACGGTGTCATTTTCTACGAATACGCATGAGCGGATGTGTACAGCAGGCAAAGCAAGTTCCATCTGTTCGATATTGTTCGATATCATACAGGGGCATCAGTCAGCCAGATGGAGTCAGTGTCAAAAAACATACGCACGACGATGGACAGTGGAATACCGGACAGTGAAATTTCTATAAAGACTGGGAAGAGTAGCGATGAAGTCACAGGTGCTCTAGTAATGAGGGTAGAGTAGACCTCAAGCTCTAGAAGAATGCCGAACAAGAGGCCTTTTTTTATTTACCATTTTGCGCTCCTTAGAACTGCTTTAAAGAAGCTCTGTGTCTCATTTGCCCATTGGATTTCTGTTGTTACAGTAATTTCAGACCGCCCCAGAACTGCTCCGGGCAGGCAAATAAAGCATACCAAAGGATGTGGCCCAGGGAGTTACGAAGGTTTATATACGCCTGGGATATACTACCTATTCGCCGCGAGCTCGACATGTAGGTGGCGCCAGAGTCGCGCTGCTAGTGTGGATGCTCCGCTGAGCGGCCCGTAAGAATACACACTGTGGGCGCTCTTCGTGCCTTTTTCTCGCCGTATGTGCGCACGAAAGGTGCAAACAAGAGTGGTATGCTGTAGTTCGGTTACTCAACGTTCAATGTATAGCATAGAACCGGCAGTCAGTTTTCATTATTACGCCAAAAAACGCGACGACTCATCGGGAATTTCAGAATGGCCGTAATTGTGACAATGAACTTGTACGCTGTGCAGGGTGTCGAACCGGAACGGGAACCGAACCGAAAACCGGAACCGAACCCGAATTTTTGCCCGGAACCGGAACTGAACCGGAACCGTATTTTTTCCGCCATTTTGGAACTGAACCCGAACCAGAACGAATTGAAGGAACCGTTCCGAACCGGTTCTGGGGCCTCAAAACTGTGATTTCTAGTTTTCCATCCCGGTACCCTACCTTGCATCCGAAGATATTTTTAGCATTCGCCAGACGCCACCACGCAATATTTTGCATAGTCTGCAGTTCCCAAGGCCCATAAGGTTCTCATCTTATTATTACCCTAAAGTTAATGTAAAGTCCGTATACACTATTAGTTTGCTTTAGGTATTGCCCATATCCCCAAATTATCTTTTTGCATATACAATAACTTAAGTTAGAACGCATATTTCGTGGCAACATATCATGGGGTATTCTTTATGGTTTCTATCTGCAGTTTGTTTAAAATCGTGTAAAGTTTTCATGTTGTTAATTCGAATGCATCCCTGTCCGCTTGTGAAGGCCTTCCGAGACACCATCAACAATAAATCCGTATCTTATACTTATTTTAGTTTGAGTGGGCACTTATATAAAAACAGCACTGAGACACAAACACTCAAAGTTCTCTACGTCACCATCACTTTTTCTTGTACAGTGCCGTTGTGTCCTTTGGTTACTGCCCTAGGAGAACATAAGAATTGAAAAAAAAAATAGGGGCCTTCTCATTTTCACTTTTAAAGTAAATGCGATAGCATTTCGATGCATGGATTTAAGTCGATTAACGCGGATTAGTGGGTAGACTAACTAATGCGAATTAGTGGGACTGCGGTGTTGATTAATATGGATTAGAGGAAGGCGGATTAGAGGGTTGGACCAAACATGATATATTTTGGGTCCTTTGCATTTTTAAATTTTGCAGCGTTCTCTTTCTCGGCCAATCAGGAAATTTAGTTACGCACAAAATAGCCGGAAAGTTATGTGTCGATCACCTGAATGCTATAAAAGGCCTTTTTTATGTACGTATTACGCTCGTATGTTATTCCTCGCGTAAGAGTTACATCTCGCAATGAAGTTAAAAACTAATTGCCTAATGCATGTCTTATATTCACCAAAAGGTTCTCAAAATGTGTATATATATGAGGTAAGACTAGGAAGCAACTAAACTGAAAGAGAAAAAAAAGGAACGATCAACTGGTTTGACGCGAAAGACACCCGATAGCATTCTCCGATACCTTCTCTTTCTTCGTGCTACCGTTCTGCAGCCTTCCACAGGTGTAGCATCTCAACCCCCGAACACAGCCCCTTCCAAGCTGAGGAAGAGGCGATAGCACGTGCGCTTAGCCAAAGGGCCGCCAAAAGTCTAATAACAAACTCTTATCAGGCGTGGCGCAACTTTGCCAACAGTCTATTGCATGTTACAACACTTCGAATGAACAAGCAGAGACCACCAACGAGACCAGCCAGGATTGTATGGGCAGCAGCTCATACTTGCATCGCCGGCAGACAAGATCACCAACCTCGTGGCTGGACATTTGACCCGCTTACCCAGCGCTGATGAAGCCGAGCCCGAGCGCATGCATCCTGTATACATACCAGGAAATTAATTAGCACTATAGGCTCTCCCGTAGAATGTATTCCTTCCCGCACAAATCGCTAGCGAATAACCAGGAAATATTATTCCCTGCACTGCGGATCAACACGTTCCCACACATCACCAGTCTTCACCTCTTTGAGGGGACACAATTCTCTCCATTTCGTCGCTTCTGTGGGGAGCCTGGGAACCTCATACACACAGTAGGCGGCTGCGACAAGTCCACCCTAGATCCACCCAACCTACACGTTTCCATAGAGATTTGGGAAAAAGCCTTGGCCAGCTCCGGCCTGGAAGATCAGTTTCTCTTGATGGAAACGACTGTCGACTGTACCCCTTGAATGAGGACGCCTCTCTGAAACTTTTCCTCGATTTATTTAAAGTTCATTTTCCCTCTCTCTGCGAGGGATAATTACTGCTGCTTGTGACTTCACTCAGCTATTATCTTTCGTAGAGCCCAACCGCTCTCACCTGTCGCTGAAGTGCCATTTAGCAAGTTCCTATCTCCGGTGGTTCCCTATCCAATGCCGTCCTGTACACGGCGTCCAATGAGTCATTAAAGCCGTTCTTTCTTTCTAACTGGTACGTTAGCATATGAAAGATGAGCAGAAGGAAATCGCTTTAAACGCCACCAGCCACGCTTGACAGTCGGAGGTTGACGCCGACGCGGGACTGTTTTCGACTTCTAGCAGTGCTAATGATTTCGTGTTAAAGCTAAAGCGCCGTTGAAACAAGGGGTACATGAAAAGCGTAGCAGACCAATCAATTTATTTAAATGCAAAATTATTTGGCTCATTGTGCGAAAACGGGGGTGCATGCGCGCGTGCGTGCCTAGACATTTGGTGGAACCAAAAAAGATGTTGGGCGCTCAGGCTCTCCTGCGCGCCAAAAAGACTTCCCGCTCGCAAGTAAACTACCTGCCTGCCTGGCTGGCTGCCAGGCAGGCGATTCCTGCGAGGATGCGTGATTTCGGAACGAGGGGCGGCCCGCCACGAGAAGCCCGGGCGGAGGGGGAGGCGGGGGAGACGCAAAATACTGTGCCATGGCGATACTCCAGGGTACTAAAAAATTTCTGCCGAAATTCAAACAATTATCTACTAATGCGTAGCATTCCTATACCGCTTGTCCTCAGTGTGAGTTTCTACAGCCAATTTTTTGGTCTTTATAAATCCTGTCCGATCAATTATCTCAATTGACGCTGTTATAATTACAAATGGAATATTCGCGAAATCTCCAATATTGTGGAAATGGAGGCAGTTTTACGGTTTCCCATTTTTCTTAATTGCTTAATATTTTTCTTATTTTATAGTTTTTAAAAATTTCGTTCGACCAATTATTTCCATTTGCGCTATTATAACGATTACATTTGTAACTCGCGAAATCTGCCTTATTGTGGAAATGCAGGGTGTTATACGGTTCGCCAGTTGCCGCAATTATTTTACATTTTTTATTTTTTACATTTATAAATTGTGTTCGACTAATTATCTCCATTTACCCTATATGACGATTACAGGTGGAAATTTCCCGAAATCATCATTATTGTGGAAATGCAGGGTGTCACACGGTTTGCCATTTTCGGTGATTACTTTTTTTATTTTTTAGTTTTTCAGAAATTTTGTGCGACCAGTTATCTCCATTTACGCTATTATAGCGATTACAGGTGGAACTCCCGCGAAATCGGTATTTTTGTGGAAATGAAGGGGGTTACACGGTCCTTGCTGTGGGCAAAGAATGGTACGCATTAAAACGATTGTGGACGGACGGGTCGTCTGCTTAGTAGGACGGGGCAATAGGTAGTCTGCAGGGAGGCTGCCCATTACCAGAAGATTCTGACGAAGATGCAGCGAGGGGGAGGCGTCGGAGGCACCCGTGTGCTGCCCACAGGTCAGGAGGCTACCTGTTTGCCTTCCAGAAGACTGTGGCGAGAACGCATTATTTGGAGACGATGTGCGGCCCGTCACTTGTCGGCGAAGGGAGTGTATCACATGGCTGCAGAGTGGCTACGTAGAGCCATGCGTTAGAGCGCAGCCCTTAAGCACCCGCTCCTGTGGTTTCGCGTAGTCCCTCAGTGTTGGACTCGTTGTAACCGAGAGAACGAAGACGCCACCGAAGATAGAGCTGGCAGGAAAACGGAGGTTGCAAGTATGACGAAAGTGTAAGGGGGAGGGCGTAATTCCGTGACCGTGCGAGACGTGCTTCACAGTGGCGACCCCTTGCGAGATAACGACAGAGTATGCCGCGCGCCGTCGTGCATTAGCTGATGACGCGATCACTTCCTGAGGCACAGCATCTATGCGCCGTCGCCGAGAAGACTATACAGTTCGCGCTGCACTCAAATTTCGCATTAGCGAGTGTCGTAATCGTCCGTCATTTTCTTCCTCAAGAAAACAACCGCGGGGTATAAAACTGCAGTGTTATGATCCAAGAATAAATTAAATTAAATTATAAAAATGAAAGAAACTAAATCAATAAAAATAAACTTGCGGCCATAAAAAGCAGCGATTTCAAATTCATACAAATACGCAGTCTTATGTGTCCGAGCGAATTTTTCATTTCGCTTCAGTTAATGTTGTAATCCTGGACCTACTATAGAAAACATTTTGCAGTACATTTTACAGTTAAAGGAACTCTTCAACACTTTAGATCAACGCGCTCACTCTTATCTTCGCATCTGGAAGCACTGCAAAAGTTATAGATAGCTATTGCCAGCACAGAGGAGCAGTGAGGGATTTGCTCGTCCCAGCAGATACGCCTTCCGTTTCTGCTTCGCTGTTGTGGTTTCATTTTAATGTCGCAACTTAAAGGGGTCCTGAAATGCCTTCCGCCGATGCATGGATGTACATGTAACCAAATAAAGCAATGTATTAGCAATCTCCTCCTGCAAGAATTGTGTTAAAGCGATGAGTATTAGCTGAGAAATCGTAAATCAAAAACCGCGAATTATCGTCGCGCCGTATTTCCTCCTCCTTTCAACTGTTTCTTCGCTGTTGGCCTCCCCTCCCATGATGCTCCGCTCCTCAGCGGTGACGTACTTCCGCTATTGCGCTCCCACAGACTGCCGTCTGCTACGGGCCAGCTCTTTCGGCTTTTTCATCTCTGTAGACACCATGGAGACAGGCTGGAAAAGCGAACGAATGACCTGGCCGCATGTGTGCGGCCTGGCCTTGCCCTTTCGCGGTGTACGTAGCTGCCGGGCTGCAGTTGGTATCGGCGGCGAACTCGCAGCCGCGTGGGGAGAATCGTGCGCTCGTTCCCTCCAATCCAAAAAGCGCGGTCTCAGATGTGGCCCCGCTGGTGCCGGGTGTTATATTGCGGTGGTTGTAATTCCTACTACCGGCGGCATGTGAAAAAAAGACATTTTCAACCGACACAGAACCCGTGCACAAAACGCGCCGGATCGGATCGCTTTATCAGCGGCGATGAACGTGAAGGCGAAGAGCAAACCAACAAGCTGCACTGACAAGCTGACAAGCTGCAAGCTGCACCCATGTGTTGCATTCAACACTGACGGGAAAGCGTCTGTTTGCACTTGTTTGGATAGTCGTAAAATGTCCAAACACTCCGGCACTCCGCTAGCAGATCAGCCGGCGAGACATTTCGGAAAACATTTGACAGATGGCGCCGTATGCATTAGTGTGTCGCTACGCAAAACTGATGAGACGCTCTACAAAAACTCCCATCGCGGTGTCACGTAGCGGGACGCAAAAATTTAGCGTTTAGCGTATGCAAAGGCCACAAACGCTGTACTAAAACTCTATTAGCAGCAAAATAGCGTGCGTATGTGAAACCGCTTGCGTTTACAAAGCTGCACGCCGAGCGCGTACGTTTCAAACCTAGTGACATCGTTTAAATACACTGGCAAGCACAGTGTAACGTAGTCAGATATCAACCGTATGCTCAGGCGACAAGCAAGAGCTTGTTTTATGTGGGGCGGAGATTGCGCATAAAGGCCCGTTCGCACTTGCGACGAAAGCGAGTGAGAGCGGCAGGAATTCCGTCGCTTTGTCGCGCGACGATCGTTTTTGTCGAATGGTCGGAACAAATTTTGGTTGCGCGACAGAATTCCCGCCGCTTTCGCTCGCTTTCGTCGCAAGCGGGAATGGAAAGTTCTGCCGCTGCCGTCTGCTACGCAGCTCGGAGGTAACCGCGCGATCTGCTCGGGCCGGATGAACGCGCACACTCCCGCACGGCAGCGCCCCAAGCGGCAGACGGCCGCGTACATCGCTCCCGGCGCCCGCCTGGAGACCGCCCTCGGCACACTAGCCAGTATATTTCAGGCACTATAATGGTGGAAAGATTTTTTGCTTCCGATGAACCTAGTTCTTTGCCCCTGTGTTTTTAAATACGTGAAGTGGTTAGCACGTCGTCCTCACGCAGCTCTGTATCGTCGTAGCATCGCTGATTGTCCGAACGAAGCTTGCAGCTAAGCCAATGCAGCGACCGAAGCTGTGTGTGTGTGTGTGTGCATCGCCTCCTGTGTGTTGTGGACGCGTTCGTTTCGCGATGAAATGCGACATTGTACTTCTGCGGGTGGATAGTGCTTCCCATGGTCTGGATTATCTTTCTCGAACGACGTACGACTCAACCTCGCATGGGGTATGTGCAGTGTGCGTGGCTAAAAGCCATCTCGGCTTGCGCGCCAGAGTTGCTGTTCGTCCCCGCAAACCGCGCGCGAGGTGAGTGCCGAATTTACGACGGGCAGGAGGAGGCAACTCATCGTCTGTCAATCGCGGTTCAGACTTGCAACGCATGTTGTGACGTTGCGTTCGTTCGAAACGCATCTCTGGATTGTTTTGAAGTTGAATAAAATGTACGCGTCAAACTCGGGCATTCGGCTCAGGGCGTTCTCTGCGATTGCACCAAAGAAGTGCCACGGGACTTTCTTTATGGTACGTACTCACGTAAAATAAAATCCACGTCGTGTTATGGCCATGTTGCATTCAATACAAACGGTTAAGCGTTTGTTTACACTTGTTTCGTTTGTCGTAAAATGTCAAAGCACTCCGGCACTCCGCTGGCAGATCAGCCGGCGAGCCGACGCTGAGCAGACGACTCATCTCTTTGCCGGAAGTGCGTGAAAAAGCCGCCCAATAGCAGGATGTCTAGCTCATGACGAACATCTGGGAATCGATGATGTAGACATGTGAAGATGGCGGTGTCCAAAAACACGAAGGAAAGGGTGAGAAAAAAGCGACAAACTTTGCAACAAAAGTGTGAGCTTTCCGCTGCGCGTAAAAGAGTAATACTTGGCACAGGTGACGTGGGCGACCCAATCTAGCGATTGCGCTAGTTCATTTAGTGTGCTCAAAATGCCTTTCAGGGCCCCTTTAAGGAAAGGCGGCCTATAGCCGCTACATGGCTGTAATGACGTCATTCCAGCGGTAGAAGAATGCCAAGACTGGGGAAGAAAGAAAAATATTTCAAGCAAGTTTGTAAGTTATCTGATGGGGACAGAGCAGTACTTTTTGTCTGAGGGACTTTCCGACTCCCTGATCTAAGTACTGGATGTGTTGGTTGACTACTTTCTGCAAGCATTCAAGATTTCGAACAAAGTTGAAAAAAGTGTTGCAGGGTTGCTTGTTTTTGGCCAAAACAAAACATTTGCACAAAAAAACCTACATTATGGCTTCGTTTTTGACAAGGAAACCTGACAAGGAAACGAAAACCGAGCACAAAAAAATCAACAGAAAAAAATACGCTTGCTTTTTTTTATCCGAACCCGTTCGAACCCGTTTGAACCGGTTCGAACCGGTTCGAACCGGAACGGAATGGTGCGCCGGAGCTGAACCCGAACCGAACCCGAAAGGCTTGAACCCGAACCCAAACCGAACCCGAAAAAATTCTGGTTCGACACCCTGACGCTGTGGCTCGTAGCAAGCTCGATTTTTCCAGACTATGGCTTTGAGCCTTCAATAAAAGCATAAATAGAAACAAATCAGGAATCCTCGATCTCTGAAATTCTGTTTACAACGGCAATCTCAATCCCTTTCACTGGTAGCATGACGCATTCTTGCATTTGTGGGATGCTCTAACATGGTAACACTACTTAACTGCCTCGAAATTCTTTCTAAGAGATTACGATATTTTTTGTGTGTTCAAAGGGCAACATAAAATTACTGAATTTTGATCAGCGCAGAGATATAAATGTAACCGCTCTAACGGGTCTTTTAAATGAAATTTTAGCGACTCTGAAGGAAGGTTTCATGAATAACGGTTTCGGATCACTTATTTAAAGCTTTCGTCGCAAGTGAACTTGCGAATTGAATTGTCAACGCACGCAGTACAATCAACATCTCATGTTTAGCTATAGGTTTTCGCAAAGTGACAAGCAGGTTTACAGTGTGCAAACCAAGCTTCTGGGACCTCAAAGTGAGCACAAATTTTCTGTGATGGCTGCTCTGTTGACCATTTGCGTTCCTTTTAAAATCTAACAGGTGCCTGCAACAGTGAGATGTTTGCATTCTTGCGTACAAGGTCGCTTACGAACCCTAAAGATGGCAATAAATGAAATTGCGCTATTGCAGATGTAGTAAAACATTTCCTTTTTATTTCTCGTTGCAAATCAGCGTAACGGGTTCCATCGCCTTTGTCTTGGCATTTAATTCTTGAGGATTGGTTAAAATGTGAAATTCTGCACATTTCATTTTTTTTTTGGGGGGGGGGGGGGGGGGGGCCTGCCAACGTTGCAAGAGCAGCGAGAAGAGAACGCATGTAACGCGCGCGAAAAGCCAAACTATGGTTATCAGTATTACTTACAATCGAAACTACACTAGGCGTCGTGTTCTGTAGCGGTGAAAAAGCAGTACACATATTTTCCAAAATGATTAACCCCCCTTCAGTCCGAGATTGTCCAGGAATTGTGGGACGCCTTTTTCAAAATTGCATTGAAAGCAAGCATTGTGGGAAAAAATTAAAAAAAAAAAAAAAACAGCGAGTCATGCACACACCCCACACACATGTGGGCAACAACGTGCATTATATTACGCGTTTTCTCCTCTTTCTTTAAACTTAGGTCCACCGAGGTTAAGACGTGAACAAATTAGGCATTTGGTTATGCTGAGTGAGACACGTTTCTGGACAAGGTGATTCATGGCGGATTTGAAAATGATATATATGAAAATGACACACGAAATGCCATATGACTGACGCAAACTCACAACGGCTTAATTTTACCGAAAAATTCCCCCTAAACTCTTGCGCATCCATAGAAACGTATTTTAAATAATACGTAAAATTAGCAACTCGATACAGTTGAATAAATGTTTATTCCTCCTCCTCCAGAGTATAACCAAAGACTGTCCAAAAATGGTATTTATTTTAGAAAAGGTACGGGAAGAACACGATCACACAGGCGCTTGCGGGCGTAAAATACGTGTCCGGTAATGTATGGGCGATAGCGCACGGGTCGTGTGCAGTGCAAATGTTTTTGTTTGTGTCTTGTTTCTATAAGGACACAGCGCAATTTTACAAGGGTGTGGAATTTGCACGTGTATGCACAGGTCTTGTCGCTTCTTACCCGTTTCGCGTGCTAAACTTTTATCCTTGAAATAATCGCCACGCCAGCTTCAAAGATCACCCTTCGACGTTCCCGAAACGGCAGACGACTGCACTCAACAATAAGAAAAGTGCAATGTGTGGAAGCAATATTTATAACACGTTTGACACTCAACCGGTGACCACAGCGAAGATGTTTCGTGGAATTAAACCAGCGCATTAACCCGCAACGGCCGCTGATTATTGCGTTTGTAGAGGAAACGAGCACGCAGAGGTTACTGTCATTGCTTACTGCCAAACGAGCACACATATTGGTTGTTTTGTCGCGTGCAGCACGCGTCTTTCGCCACACGCAACGTGAAAAAGCAGACGACGCGAGAGCGCCATCCACACTAGGAGCGGTTCGTCCTGCCGCCGCCAGGGGCCGACTGTGTTCGCGCTCGGGGCGAATAAGGTGGGATCACACTTTAAAGGGACGCCGAAAAGCTTTGTGAAGGTGGCAATCAAATGCATTCAGGTGGTAGAACACATAACGGGGGATTTTTGTGCCAAGTGTGAGCGCCATACATTGTACAGATAATTTGTAAACAATTTTTGAAGATCGCCTTTCTCAGCCGATGAGCGCGACGCTGCAGCGAGCCGACCGCGGCTGACGCAACGGCGACCGCGGGTGACGCAACGGCGATCGCTGCTGACGCAACGGCGAAGGCGCCCCCTGATTCGCCCAATCGCCGGCAAGGTCGGCCGCCGGCGGCGTCACTGCCATTGGCTTCCGGCATAGAGTTTCTTACAATATTATTTGTATGAAACTCTATGGCTTCCGGCTGCTCTTCCTCCTTCCTGCGCGATTCCGAGGCACAGGCGGCAAAGGCGAGTCCGCAGTGATTGACGCGAGCCTAGGCGCAGGAATGTAGCTAGCTGCTTTGAAGGAGGCAGAGAGGGAGGAGAAGTCGATCGGCAAGTGGGGAGAGGTGCATTTAATTGCTTCTGGCGCAGCTAATACTGAGTGTAGATCAATAATTCCAACGGCATTGCATCGCTATATTGGTGCTACGTGACAATACAGGCCTTTTGTAACTTTTACAGAAGGCTTTTCTGGGTCCCTTTAATTACGGACTATGTGAAGTTGCGAACTCAGCGAATTAAGCTAGCGCAATGCGTGCAACGACAACTTGGAAGAGAAATTGACATTTTCTAAACAGACGCAATTTATAATTTAGCCTCTGCAAGGCCACACGCAGTTATGATCTCCCCTAGCAGCTGCCTTACCTGTCTGCTCATGAGTGTCTCGACAGAGAGGTCCCTCCACACGACGTGCTGTTCCCGGCACGAGTCGCCGTCGAGCGGGCAGACGTCCTCGAGGCATCCGCGGCAAGGCCCACACAAGAGGTGTCCGCACGGGAGAAACGCGATTCGTTTGGGCACCAGCCCGCAGCCGCTGCATACCATAGCAGGTGGTAGCGGCTCGACGAAAAGCAGGGGCCTCAAGTCGATCTCGGCGGAGAACCCGCGTAGCATGTACTGCTTTTCGGAATGGGGCATCGTGAGGCAATTAAATGACCCTACACGCGTGCGATGCACACTGTCGACTTACATTATTTAAATTATTAGCAATTCTCACATAAGCTGCATATGCGCTGATTTTCACATTCTGCGGACGCTCTCACGCGCTCGTAGTTGCCACCATAACATAACCATACGACCATACTGACCATACTCTGACACCACCTCCCACAGTTTACATTGGGGCTTGAATTCAGCATTAATTCTTCGTGCATCTTGCATCATTGGCAACTTTTAGCGAAGCTGATAATACAGAGTTGACAAAAATCTGGCCACA
Source organism: Haemaphysalis longicornis (assembly GCF_048455015.1). Taxonomy (NCBI): domain Eukaryota; kingdom Metazoa; phylum Arthropoda; class Arachnida; order Ixodida; family Ixodidae; genus Haemaphysalis; species Haemaphysalis longicornis. The sequence goes on along the minus strand of NW_027526407.1, from coordinate 104,250,897 downwards.
GAAGCCCGGAAGGAGATGTTTAAAAACTTTATTCGCCAGATATGCATGGGTGTGCTTTCGGTTTCGGTTTCTCGGTGAAGCAGCGGCCTGGTAGCGAGAGTGGACTGCCCATGACGTCATGCTGTTTTCTTGTGTTCTGTTTGGAAAGTTGCACAGGAGAAGCTCTTGTCTGTTTTGCCGGCACATACACCACGTGCTAAGTAACGTGGACGTTTTCGTACCTGTCTGAGAAATCATTCTAGCGAAACGGTTTCTCCAGCTTCATCTCAGCAGTTTATGCTTCGCAACTTATCCAACCTAACTTCACTTGTAGTGTTACGGTCAGTTCGCGCGCTGCACATAAAAGCGCCTTTTCACGCTTGGTGAGTGGACGACTACTTTTTTGTTGTTGTTTTTGTTCTTATGCCAAAGTTAGGTCACAGATTCACTGTCCTAAAAAAGAAGAAAACCTTCTCGTAAACCCGCAAGCTGCTCGTTGAACAGAAAAATGGGCCTGCGTACTCTTCAATTGAGCATTGATGTTAGCATAGAGACACCAAGATGCATACGTTCATAACAAAAGTCCTCGACAGCGTCAACAGGCCATCTGGACAGGTTCCCCGACGAATGAGGGCACCGCGGCAGTCCTTGTCTGGCAGTGAAACTTCAAGGGATTAAAATATGAAGTAACTTGCAAGTGACACGTCCAGTGGGCTGAAACCTGTTGCCGGGCAAAGCAGTGAAGCCTCCCGGTTGCAGAGCATTCCGAAACGAAGCGGATCCGGTAACAGCCGTTTTAATTCAAAGAAACATCCCAGCGCATTCGACCTAATTCGATTGGTTAAAAATTCTCCACGGAAAGGGGAAGCATCAAAACTTTTAATCCTGAGCGTAAGAGCGCAGAAACAGGTTCAACTAGTTGAAATGCAAACTTGTGTTTTTGTGATTGTTGTGGTTTCTTGGGCCTCGTCAAGGTACTTATGCAGCTTTTACTCAAGAAACCACCCAATCTGGAAATAAAAATTGATTTCATTGATTTGACCCCTTGTTTCCACTGGCCAGGAGGGAAACCGGCACCGATTCCCTAATTGTAGTGGGAGTCCTTAATTCCCCACACGACATTGAGTTATTCCAAGTGCTCAAAAAAGTGAAGGGACCTCGGGCCAGGCTCCGATCCACCTTTTTGCGCTAGAATCTGTACTCAATATTGCCGCCCGAATTGGCAGCACAGCCCAAAAAGGTTCCACTTCTAGATCTCACTTTTTTTACCCTGTCTCAAGGTCCCCCCACGGAACATTAGTGACAGCTCTTTTTTTTCAGTGATCACTTTATCATCCAAAGTGATCTCAGCCTATCCCACACCATTAAACTCACTCGCGACAGCAGATCCTCACAAACTTGCACGCATTCAGGAGTTGTCAAGAGGCCCAGAAAAAAGCGTCAGTAGGCTGTGATCTATGAAATCTCCAAAATTGGGTAAAACATCTGGTTGCGGACACTCAGTCCGTAACGAAAGCCGTTGACACGGAGGTTCCTTTGGAGACCGTAGATCCCCAGCTGCAACACCTAGGATGTGCATCCAAAAACACTGGAGAGAAACAAAGATAACTACAGGCTATGGCTGTAAGGTATCAGAATTGTAGGCTAACGTAAAAGAAAAATACGCAGTCTAACTGTATTGGGACCAACGGGGCGAAATGTACGACCAGATACGTGGCAACCTGGAAATGAAACGTACATTGGACATCCTAGAACTTCTGGAACCCGAATGAGTTGACAACAGACCACTCCCGTCGCCTCAATAGCATTACCCAGGGAATGCCAGGCAGAGATGCACACCTAGTGAATAAAGTCAAAAGGGTTGCTTTACATTGATGTGACAGTATCAAATTCAAGCATGAGGACGTGGGTACGTTTCCCGGCCGCGGCAGCCGCTTGTCTGATGGCGGTGAAAAGCAAAAACACCTAAGTGTAAGAGATTTCAGCGCATGTTAAAGATCACAGGTGGTCAAAATTAATCCAGAGCCCTCCACTATGGCGCACATCATCACCTGTGTTGTGTTGGTGCGTTAAACCCTACAATCAATCAATCAGTATCAAATTCAAATTTATTCAGGGAAGTACAAGAGTGTATTAACATTGGGGTGAATTTATGGGAGGAGGTTCGAAGGTTTCCGAATTGCATGCGGGACCTCCTATGCTAGTTGTTTTGGAGATAACAAGTTGTGAGCACGAAACAACCAGTAAGTGTTGCAGACGTTATACAAACGTTATCAAACGTTGTTTAACAATAGGATATTGTGGAAAATACAACATACCGTGGAAAAAATGGAAAAGTTGGAATCATTTGACAATAGAACAAGCAGAAAAAAAAATGTCGCTCTAGTAAAATATTTATGGGAGTTAGTGGTGAGTAGCTATAGGGAAAATGTCAAGATCCGTGATTCTATGCAGCACTTCCTAGTACACCGGGCCGGTGCTTGCTTTTGTGCAGCGAAACTCCTGTGTGCTACCCTCTGGGTCAGTTTTCAGGGGCCTACGTGAGCTGCAGCGCATCGTTCTTGGCTCACTCGCTCTATCCGCCTTCCGGTGGGGAGGATGCGAGGGTACAGTAGATTCACGATAATTCAAACTGATAATTCATACTTTCGGTTAATTCAAACAAAATTCAAATTTTTGGTTGGCCCACTATCCTTCCAGTGCATTTAAAAGCCGTTTAATTAAAGCTCTGTCATTCAGTTAATTCGTACTTTTTGTGTGTCCATATTGGAAAATATCTACCGCTTTCCCGCAACTATTTGAAAATTTGCGTGCTTATAAAATCATAAAAAAGAAAAATAAGCGCCTCAAGCCTTTAAGGAGAAAAGCATTGCTAGTAAAAAAAAATTCACAGCATATCCACGGGGTGAATGATGATGAGTGGGCGAAGCTCCTGAGGGGAAATCATCGGTAAAACCGTGACTCTTCAGTGAAAGTTCGCCCACTACATCTGTGTCCGAACGTAACGTCTAGAAAGTCTCGCTTAAACCGCGCGTCGGCACCTTGGGGCTGAGCTCGCCTGATGCGTTTTGCAGACGCCTCACGAACTCTCACTGCATCGGGGTCTGCCTGCCGATACGCGCGATTTCTCGCCGCTTCCCGTTCTCTGACGTTTTGAAGATCCTCTTCGTGCCGCAGCCGTGCCGCTTCGCGTACGGCAGGGTCCTCGCGCCGTTGCCGTGACGCTTGGGCCTCTCGTTCTCGAACGCTGGGATCTTGGCGGCGGCGTCGCGCAGCCAGACGACACGCTTCGGCCTCCCGCTCTCGTACGGCAGGATCTTGGCGGCGGCGTCGCGCAGCTTCACGGAGCGCTTCTGCCTCGCGGGCTCGCACATCTGCAGCCTTATCCATCGGGCGACTCCGAGCGGGCGCCAACAGCGAACGGATTTTATTACAACGCTCCCCGCCATCTAGTAAACAATCCAAGAACTAAACTAGAGGTAGCCACGCCATCTAGTAAACAATCCAAGCGCATCTTTTCATCATATACAAGTACCGCCATCTAGTAAACAATCCAAGAACTAAACTAGAGGTGGCTACATACATACGTCGAGGATGGACAGACCCACGCCCTAAGGAGCTTCGCCCCTAAAAAATGCTTGAATTGAAGCACGAGTAAGGTAAACCGTGACGTTTCTCAACTTTCTAGCCTTATTTACCGTTTTCACGATGCGCATTAGAAACCAAAACAATGAACAGGCCTCAAAAAACGTCTTAACATGATTGACTGCCTATACTTGTCGAAGTGGTCAAAACCACGCGGGCCACTGTCGCAAAAACAACGAGAAAAGCGCACAATTACGCATTTGGGTGTCGCGTGTCAACAAAAAAAGAAAAACGACATGGTAGTTATGAAAGTGACATGCACAACATTAGGCTTGTGGAACTTACACCTCTGCTTTCTGTTTATTTGGGCAGCTAGGGTTTAAAAGCGCTTAGAAATTTTAAAAATGTGATTAAAATCAATGCCTAATCATAATGTGTGCTGTCACCTTGCCCAGAGTCACATATATATATATATATATATGAGAACTTCTGATAATTCAAACAAAATCCTGCGGTCCCTTCGACTTTGAATTATTGTGAGTCAACTGTATATCAAGGCCAGTAAACAGCCGACGGTGCCCAAAAGAAGCTGCCGGTGCCTTTGCTGTTCTGGCAGAATTCTGCTAGATGCTCCTTGCAATACCCTTGCTCTGCACGAATTGTTGCATGTTCGAGAACGGGTTCTTTCTGCCCCATTAGCCGCGAAAGGACGAACTAGCGTCACTGAATTCTTTGCAAAGTAAAGGAGCACGTAAAAGAATTGTAAATATGCTTTTTTTTTTTTTGTTCTTCATTCGATGATTTGACATTTGGATAATTCATGCATTTTGTTGTACTCCCCAGCGATCCGAATTAATGAATTTTCACTGCATGGTGCACCTGCCATGTGCCCCCATCTGCCCAACTTGGGGGATGCAGTGCATTAGTCTGCTCTATGTAAATGTGATGGACCTAAAAGCCAGTACGACGCGCTACTGTGGCATTCGTGCAAACGGCTTTTTGGGCACTTATTTGCCCAAATGTGGGCAATGTGGGACTCACTTGCTCCTCCGCCGATAAGGTTTTATGCCTCTTGTTGCCCATGAAGAGGAGATCCAAGGCACCCCTAGCAGTAGAGTTCATCTAGCAGACAACCCGTTCTCAGAGGTTCCTACCTTTTAAGTCCTGGGCATGCTGATCCAAGGCAAATGGGCTAATGCACAAGTCTTTCGGAAAATCCAACACCACTACTGGGCTCCTCGGACAAATTTCTAACCATTGCAGAGGACTCAAAAGGGCTTATCCAAGTCTTTATTATCACTAGGTTTACGTACTCCCTCCCCTACCTGAATCCTTCAGCCATTGACTTACAAAAGTGTAATGGGCTCATCCAAAGGCCACACAACTCTGCCCTCCACCTCCCCCTTAACACACCCAGTGCCAGACTCGAAGGCCTTGGAGTGTAGAATACGGCAGAGCAGGTTTCTACAATCAGTTGGTTTGTTGGGCCAAAACTCCCACTGGATATAAAATTCTCAGGCGAAATTCTCAGGTGAAGGAAATATTGAATGCCCTGAGGCTAAAGTTCTCCTTTGATATAAAACTGGCGCGAGCATCATCCGTAAACCAACCCCCAAGACATGCACTCCCCATACCATGTATGGCAGAGGGAACGGGGCCCAAGTTCTTGAAAAAAAGACTCCGAGCTCAGGCCGACCTCTTCAATAGTAATCTCCCACTCAAAAGTGGCTGTTCAAAATTTGGCCAACACCCCTGTTTCACCACATGCATACACTAGCTTTGATGCGTGCCCATATTACACTGCTCCGGCCCGTAATACATCACTGCAGCGCGAGATCCGAAAGTTTAAAAAATTTCTTGCGTTTTTCACACATTAAGAACACCTTAGGCGGCTGGAATAAAACCAAGTAAGTTACCGAAAGCTAAGTCTTTCAAATTGGGCAAAGTTGTATTTTGGGTTCATGGCCCTGTTTCCTACAAGTATGGCTATGCTACCTCAGCTTTCGGCCTTCGTGCACTTATTATATAAAATAGAAAGTTTGGTTTCAGTGGCAGCCCCAGTTTTTGCTTCGTAACGGTACGAAGTTTGTGGGGTTGTTTGTGTTGCATCTTCTCAAGGGCCCAAGCAGTCTTGCTCAAAAATGCCCAGCGTCTCATCGTTTCACAATTTACAAGCCAGCGTGTCAGCTACGCTGCGCAGCCATTGTTGGTCGTGCACGTTGCAGCTGTGGCACAAGAGAAGGATGTCCCGTAGCTGGCTGTTTCATCTCAACTCGGGCCATAATGTGGCGTTCCACCAGAACCGTGACGCGTCTTTCTCGCATCCCATCAGATGGCGCCACGATCAGAAGGGTTGACGCTATGAAGTGCTGCCCGTAATGCCAGCTTTGACATCGTATGTCAATTGGTGCAACAATTGATCGATGCAGGTACAGTGCTGATACATGTGATGCAAACACGTGGCAGGAAGCAGTGTTTAGCAAATAAGTTGGCCCCAAAGTGTGTGCAGTGTGATGGTGCTGCTGAAGCCAAGCCCTCCACCAAGGGCGACTGTGGCACGATAGCCAGGGCTGCGGTAAAATTCTTTTTCCCAGGTATTGTCATTTTGCCGTGAGGGTGAGAAACTTAAAAAGGCTCTTTTGGGGGAGTGAAGATGATTTTTTATTGCAGAAGTTCAGACTAGCAAACAAGGCGAAGGAGCGTTATTGACTGCGTCAAAGGAGTTGCTTTTTACAAATGCGCGTCCCCTGACCACAGGTCGCTGTCCATGGCAAGCGAGCCCCCCTGCAAAAAAGCCAGCACCATGGGCCGGACGATTGGGACACACAATGGCACTTTCCACTGTGACGAAGCCCTGGCCTGCTTCCTCCTGAAGCAGCTGCCCGACTACAAGGACGCCACGGTGGTCAGGTGAGCGGTGGCTTGCTTCCACGGTGGCGTACTCTGCGAAGACTCTGAGGGCACCTAAGCACCTAATAAGAGCTGTGAATGCGAAAGCACTGATGCCAAATCGACGCCTTCTGAGTGCTCCTTCGAGTTACGCGCTTCAAGTAATGTTTTCGAGTTTCGCCCTGGAGCATCTGTGGCATATTGGCGAGGGTGGCCGCCTTTTGCTACTGCCAAGGACGTGGTCATTGACAATGCAGGTGGTTCATACTCCTTAGCAATGCGGTACATACTTCCACAGAGAGTGGCCTTGGCTGTTCCAAAGAGAGGCCTAGCAGTGTATGCATGTCTCAGGCTTTTGCCTTCGTGTCTGCTGAGCGATGGCTTAAGGACAACTGGGAGTTTATAATCTCTGCTTTGGGTCCTTTTATTTTTATGCGCGCTTGTTTCCTCTGACCTTTTTTGTTTGTTTGTTTGTTTGTTTTATTTCTGTCTGCAAGTGGCAATTTTGTTTTGCACCTGTAGCAGCACTGGCCCTAATGCTGTGCAAGCGGCAACCCTGCTTTTCGTGCAGATCCCGGGACCCAGCTGTGCTGGACACGTGCGACGTTGTCGTGGACGTCGGCGGCGTCTACGACCCGGCCAAGAAGCGCTACGACCACCACCAGAGGTCAGTGCGCCACTGTGTTCGAGAATAACACAGTCAAGTCGGTTGGTGACAACTGACATCCCGATACAAAGGAAGGGCCTCTAACCGTCATCATCATTATCATCGATATTCCGTTTCACTTCCGGAGCGACGCAAAGAGTTAGTTCAACAAGTTGATACCATATTTTCGCGTGTATAACCCCCCCCCCCCCTGCGTATAATCCGCACCCCCACTTTCAGCCCGCTGGAAGAGAAAAAAAAAATTTCTCGCATATTGCCCGCACATTTTATGCAGGAAAGGCTGCACCAAAGCTACTGCTCAAGCAACACATCTCGTACTACGTAGACAGAAAAGGCGTATATTTAGCCAGTAGAATACACTGACTGCAAGGCGGAAGTCGCAATTCACTTAGTGTCACTGCTTTTGCTAGAGCTATCACTTGAGCCGCAGCGCAGTCCTCACTGTTGTACATAAGGTCATGATCACGGCACAGCGCGCATTGCCATGAAGCTGCACTAAAGGAAAAACCCCGCGTATTATGCGCACTCCTACTTTGCCACTGAAATTTTCGCATTTTTTGGTGCGGATTATACGCGCGAAAGTACGGTATGCTGCGCCCCACCCCTAAGCCTGCGTAAAACGTACAAAACCACCCTTGTTTACAGAAAGAACGCGTGGAAGTAAGCTAAGCGGACATTTTACTGTAAAAAAAATTACCGAAATTTGGAAAAAAGAAATTTACACTGCTGGAGCTTGAACTTAGGCTGTTCAGACCAAAACCTGGGGTTCTACCCCTGGGCTACTGAGTCCAAAGAGTGGAGATCGTTCTAGCTGACGTTTAGAAGAATAGGAGGAGTGTTCCAAGGGAACCAGTTGGAGGCACTGGGTGCGTAAAGGAAGTGCACATTACCTGAGGGAATTGGCGCAAGAATGGGCTCCTTGGGAATTGGCATAAACATGACCCACCCAAGGCTCACGTTTGTGTGAAGCCTGTTGGAAGCGAACTACGTGGGAATCAACCACGCACCAAGCACAACCGGGGAACATTACCGGCTGTCCCTTCCGGCTAATGTCCGAGGGCCATAGTGTTTGTCCGCATTTTTTTAACACGCTGAATGGGTGGGTGTGTAGTGGGACCAGGTTCCTTAGGAGCTTTATCTGGAGCACTGCTAAGCTTGCCGCTGCCTGCCTGCTTGTGGCCCTGCCCGTACACAGAGCCGGGTAGTCAGGCTCGGGGATTGGATGTGGATTTCACAAAGTAAATGAATAAGATGAACTCGGCTAAAGTGAACTCCGCGGTTAGGACGATCACTTTTACCCTCTTTTAATGTCCACCATGCCAAAAACCTCTGCTGAAAATTAAATTCTGATAATATGTACAAATTTTCAGGATCCCTTCGAGTTCATTTTAAGGGGAGTTTACTGTAATTGTACTTTACAAGCTCAGTGAAGGAGAAAGTCAAAACTTATGCCAGTGAATTGAGCAGTCAGGATCCAGTGAAAGCTTGTTAAAATCCGGACTTCAGTAATTTGAACTGTGTGATTTGGTCCGGCCAAATCTCCATGGAAGCGTATGCATTGAAAAGCTCGTTAATTTGAACGCGAGGGGCCTCCACCCCGAATAATTCGGACTACGCACAGCCGCGCCGGCAGCTTGAGCCAAGCCCGGATGAAGCACCACTGCGGCCATCGCTCTGAAGTAGTGACCGGATCTCCTGC